>NW_026542600.1:43848990-44454647 GCF_028750875.1 Macrosteles quadrilineatus | reverse complement strand
GACGACGACGACGACGACGACGACGACGACGACGACGACGACGACGACGACGAGGACGAGGACGACGACGACGACGACGACGACGACGAGGACGACGACGACGACGACGACGACGACGACGACGACGACGACGACGACGACGACGACGACGACGACGACGACGACGACGACGACGACGACGACGACGACGACGACGACGACGACGACGACGACGACGACGACGACGACGACGACGACGACGACGACGACGACGACGACGACGACGACGACGACGACGACGACGACGACGACGACGACGACGACGACGACGACGACGACGACGACGACGACGACGACGACGACGACGACGACGACGACGACGACGACGACGACGACGACGACGACGACGACGACGACGACGACGACGACGACGACGACGACGACGACGACGACGACGACGACGACGACGACGACGACGACGACGACGACGACGACGACGACGACGACGACGACGACGACGACGACGACGACGACGACGACGACGACGACGACGACGACGACGACGACGACGACGACGACGACGACGACGACGACGACGACGACGACGACGACGACGACAGTTTTTATGTCAGCTTGGTGGTTGAGTTATTATAGTACTGCTGTACTCGCCTTGTAATCAGAAGGTAGCTGGTTTGATTCTATGTTACTTTGTTTGTATTATCTGTCACTAGTTTGGTATTACTAATTTAATTAATCTTTGTCACAGGTGTACGAGGCTGCTGGGCTGGCCAATGCTGACAGTTTTATCCGACAGTTCCCTGATGGCTACAGTACCATTCTGGGGGAGAGAGGAGTTACCGTGTCTGGGGGCCAGAAACAGAGGATAGCTATCGCCCGCGCTCTACTGAAAATCCCATCCATCCTCATACTAGACGAGGCTACCAGGTCAGTTGCAAGGGAATGACTTGATCGTAAAACATGTTAAAATGATGTAACATGTGGAAATATAAGAAGTTAAAATGTAACATGTTAAAATGTAACGTGTTAAAATGTAACATTTTAAAATGTAACATGCTTAAATGTAACGTGTTAAAATGTAACATATTAAAATGTAACATGTAAAAATGTAACATGTAAAATTGTAACCTTTTAAAATGTAACATGCTTAAAGGTAACTTGTTAAAATGTAACATATTAAAAACGTTATGAGTACTGGTATGAGTAAAAGTTTTTATGTCAGCTTGGTGGTTGAGTGATTATAGTACTGCTGTAATCAGAAGGTAACTGGTTTGATTCTATGTTACTTTGTTTGTATTACCTGTCACTAGTTTGGTATTACTAATTTAATTAATCTTTGTCACAGGTGTACGTGGCTGCTGGGCTGGCCAATGCTGACAGTTTTATCCGACAGTTCCCTGATGGCTACAGTACCATTCTGGGGGAGAGAGGAGTTACCGTGTCTGGGGGCCAGAAACAGAGGATAGCTATCGCCGCTACAAGCGCTCTTAGCGCTCTACTGAAAATCCCATCCATCCTCATACTAGACGAGGCTACCAGGTCAGTTGCAAGGGAATGACTTGATCGTAAAACATGTTAAAATGTAACATGTAAAAATGTAACATGTGGAAATATAAGAAGTTAAAATGTAACATGTTAAAATGTAACGTGTTAAAATGTAACATTTTAAAATGTAACATGCTTAAATGTAACGTGTTAAAATGTAACATATTAAAATGTAACATGTAAAAATGTAACATGTAAAATTGTAACCATTTAAAATGTAACATGCTTAAAGGTAACTTGTTAAAATGTAACATATTAAAAACGTTATGAGTACTGGTATGAGTAAAAGTTTTTAATGTCAGCTTGGTGGTTGAGTGATTATAGTACTGCTGTAATCAGAAGGTAGCTGGTTTGATTCTATGTTACTTTGTTTGTATTACCCGTCACTAGTTTGGTATTACTAATTTAATTAATCTTTGTCACAGGTGTACGAGGCTGCTGGGCTGGCCAATGCTGACAGTTTTATCCAACAGTTCCCTGATGGCTACACCATTCTGGGGGAGAGAGGAGTTACCGTGTCTGGGGGCCAGACTAGACGAGGCTACCAGGTCAGTTGCAAGGGAAAGACTTGATCATAAAAAATGTTAAAATGTAACATGTAAATATGTAAAATGTAAAAATGTAGACGACGACGACGACGACGACGACGACGACGACGACGACGACGACGACGACGACGACGACGACGACGACGACGACGACGACGACGACGACGACGACGACGACGACGACGACGACGACGACGACGACGACGACGACGACGACGACGACGACGACGACGACGACGACGACGACGACGACGACGACGACGACGACGACGACGACGACGACGACGACGACGACGACGACGACGACGACGACGACGACGACGACGACGACGACGACGACGACGACGACGACGACGACGACGACGACGACGACGACGACGACGACGACGACGACGACGACGACGACGACGACGACGACGACGACGACGACGACGACGACGACGACGACGACGACGACGACGACGACGACGACGACGACGACGACGACGACGACGACGACGACGACGACGACGACGACGACGACGACGACGACGACGACGACGACGACGACGACGACGACGACGACGACGACGACGACGACGACGACGACGACGACGACGACGACGACGACGACGACGACGACGACGACGACGACGACGACGACGACGACGACGACGACGACGACGACGACGACGACGACGACGACGACGACGACGGTTTTTATGTCAGCTTGGTGGTTGAGTGATTATAGTACTGCTGTACTCGCCTTGTAATCAGAAGGTAGCTGGTTTGATTCTATGTTACTTTGTTTGTATTACCTGTCACTAGTTTGGTATTACTAATTTAATTAATCTTTGTCACAGGTGTACGTGGCTGCTGGGCTGGCCAATGCTGACAGTTTTATCCGACAGTTCCCTGATGGCTACAGTACCATTCTGGGGGAGAGAGGAGTTACCGTGTCTGGGGGCCAGAAACAGAGGATAGCTATCGCCGCTACAAGCGCTCTTAGCGCTCTACTGAAAATCCCATCCATCCTCATACTAGACGAGGCTACCAGGTCAGTTGCAAGGGAATGACTTGATCGTAAAACATGTTAAAATGTAACATGTGGAAATATAAGAAGTTAAAATGTAACATGTTAAAATGTAACGTGTTAAAATGTAACATTTTAAAATGTAACATGCTTAAATGTAACGTGTTAAAATGTAACATATTAAAATGTAACATGTAAAAATGTAACATGTAAAATTGTAACCATTTAAAATGTAACATGCTTAAAGGTAACTTGTTAAAATGTAACATATTAAAAACGTTATGAGTACTGGTATGAGTAAAAGTTTTTATGTCAGCTTGGTGGTTGAGTGATTATAGTACTGCTGTAATCAGAAGGTAGCTGGTTTGATTCTATGTTACTTTGTTTGTATTACCCGTCACTAGTTTGGTATTACTAATTTAATTAATCTTTGTCACAGGTGTACGAGGCTGCTGGGCTGGCCAATGCTGACAGTTTTATCCGACAGTTCCCTGATGGCTACAGTACCATTCTGGGGGAGAGAGGAGTTACCGTGTCTGGGGGCCAGAAACAGAGGATAGCTATCGCCCGCGCTCTACTGAAAATCCCATCCATCCTCATACTAGACGAGGCTACCAGGTCACTAGACGAGGCTACCAGGTCAGTTGCAAGGGAATGACTTGATCGTAAAACATGTTAAAATGTAACATGTAAAAATGTAACATGTGGAAATATAAGAAGTTAAAATGTAACATGTTAAAATGTAACGTGTTAAAATGTAACATTTTAAAATGTAACATGCTTAAATGTAACGTGTTAAAATGTAACATATTAAAATGTAACATGTAAAAATGTAACATGTAAAATTGTAACCTTTTAAAATGTAACATGCTTAAAGGTAACTTGTTCAAATGTAACATATTAAAAACGTTATGAGTACTGGTATGAGTAAAAGTTTTTATGTCAGCTTGGTGGTTGAGTGATTATAGTACTGCTGTAATCAGAAGGTAACTGGTTTGATTCTATGTTACTTTGTTTGTATTACCTGTCACTAGTTTGGTATTACTAATTTAATTAATCTTTGTCACAGGTGTACGTGGCTGCTGGGCTGGCCAATGCTGACAGTTTTATCCGACAGTTCCCTGATGGCTACAGTACCATTCTGGGGGAGAGAGGAGTTACCGTGTCTGGGGGCCAGAAACAGAGGATAGCTATCGCCGCTACAAGCGCTCTTAGCGCTCTACTGAAAATCCCATCCATCCTCATACTAGACGAGGCTACCAGGTCAGTTGCAAGGGAATGACTTGATCGTAAAACATGTTAAAATGTAACATGTAAAAATGTAACATGTGGAAATATAAGAAGTTAAAATGTAACATGTTAAAATGTAACGTGTTAAAATGTAACATTTTAAAATGTAACATGCTTAAATGTAACGTGTTAAAATGTAACATATTAAAATGTAACATGTAAAAATGTAACATGTAAAATTGTAACCATTTAAAATGTAACATGCTTAAAGGTAACTTGTTAAAATGTAACATATTAAAAACGTTATGAGTACTGGTATGAGTAAAAGTTTTTAATGTCAGCTTGGTGGTTGAGTGATTATAGTACTGCTGTAATCAGAAGGTAGCTGGTTTGATTCTATGTTACTTTGTTTGTATTACCCGTCACTAGTTTGGTATTACTAATTTAATTAATCTTTGTCACAGGTGTACGAGGCTGCTGGGCTGGCCAATGCTGACAGTTTTATCCAACAGTTCCCTGATGGCTACAGTACCATTCTGGGGGAGAGAGGAGTTACCGTGTCTGGGGGCCAGACTAGACGAGGCTACCAGGTCAGTTGCAAGGGAAAGACTTGATCATAAAAAATGTTAAAATGTAACATGTAAATATGTAAAATGTAAAAATGTAGACGACGACGACGACGACGACGACGACGACGACGACGACGACGACGACGACGACGACGACGACGACGACGACGACGACGACGACGACGACGACGACGACGACGACGACGACGACGACGACGACGACGACGACGACGACGACGACGACGACGACGACGACGACGACGACGACGACGACGACGACGACGACGACGACGACGACGACGACGACGACGACGACGACGACGACGACGACGACGACGACGACGACGACGACGACGACGACGACGACGACGACGACGACGACGACGACGACGACGACGACGACGACGACGACGACGACGACGACGACGACGACGACGACGACGACGACGACGACGACGACGACGACGACGACGACGACGACGACGACGACGACGACGACGACGACGACGACGACGACGACGACGACGACGACGACGACGACGACGACGACGACGACGACGACGACGACGACGACGACGACGACGACGACGACGACGACGACGACGACGACGACGACGACGACGACGACGACGACGACGACGACGACGACGACGACGACGACGACGACGACGACGACGACGACGACGACGACGACGGTTTTTATGTCAGCTTGGTGGTTGAGTGATTATAGTACTGCTGTACTCGCCTTGTAATCAGAAGGTAGCTGGTTTGATTCTATGTTACTTTGTTTGTATTACCTGTCACTAGTTTGGTATTACTAATTTAATTAATCTTTGTCACAGGTGTACGTGGCTGCTGGGCTGGCCAATGCTGACAGTTTTATCCGACAGTTCCCTGATGGCTACAGTACCATTCTGGGGGAGAGAGGAGTTACCGTGTCTGGGGGCCAGAAACAGAGGATAGCTATCGCCGCTACAAGCGCTCTTAGCGCTCTACTGAAAATCCCATCCATCCTCATACTAGACGAGGCTACCAGGTCAGTTGCAAGGGAATGACTTGATCGTAAAACATGTTAAAATGTAACATGTGGAAATATAAGAAGTTAAAATGTAACATGTTAAAATGTAACGTGTTAAAATGTAACATTTTAAAATGTAACATGCTTAAATGTAACGTGTTAAAATGTAACATATTAAAATGTAACATGTAAAAATGTAACATGTAAAATTGTAACCATTTAAAATGTAACATGCTTAAAGGTAACTTGTTAAAATGTAACATATTAAAAACGTTATGAGTACTGGTATGAGTAAAAGTTTTTATGTCAGCTTGGTGGTTGAGTGATTATAGTACTGCTGTAATCAGAAGGTAGCTGGTTTGATTCTATGTTACTTTGTTTGTATTACCCGTCACTAGTTTGGTATTACTAATTTAATTAATCTTTGTCACAGGTGTACGAGGCTGCTGGGCTGGCCAATGCTGACAGTTTTATCCGACAGTTCCCTGATGGCTACAGTACCATTCTGGGGGAGAGAGGAGTTACCGTGTCTGGGGGCCAGAAACAGAGGATAGCTATCGCCCGCGCTCTACTGAAAATCCCATCCATCCTCATACTAGACGAGGCTACCAGGTCAGTTGCAAGGGAATGACTTGATCGTAAAACATGTTAAAATGTAACATGTAAAAATGTAACATGTGGAAATATAAGAAGTTAAAATGTAACATGTTAAAATGTAACGTGTTAAAATGTAACATTTTAAAATGTAACATGCTTAAATGTAACGTGTTAAAATGTAACATATTAAAATGTAACATGTAAAAATGTAACATGTAAAATTGTAACCTTTTAAAATGTAACATGCTTAAAGGTAACTTGTTCAAATGTAACATATTAAAAACGTTATGAGTACTGGTATGAGTAAAAGTTTTTATGTCAGCTTGGTGGTTGAGTGATTATAGTACTGCTGTACTCGCCTTGTAATCAGAAGGTAGCTGGTTTGATTCTATGTTACTTTGTTTGTATTATCTGTCACTAGTTTGGTATTACTAATTTAATTAATCTTTGTCACAGGTGTACGAGGCTGCTGGGCTGGCCAATGCTGACAGTTTTATCCGACAGTTCCCTGATGGCTACAGTACCATTCTGGGGGAGAGAGGAGTTACCGTGTCTGGGGGCCAGAAACAGAGGATAGCTATCGCCCGCGCTCTACTGAAAATCCCATCCATCCTCATACTAGACGAGGCTACCAGGTCAGTTGCAAGGGAATGACTTGATCGTAAAACATGTTAAAATGTAACATGTAAAAATGTAACATGTGGAAACATGTTAAAATGTAACGTGTTAAAATGTAACATTTTAAAATGTAACATGCTTAAATGTAACGTGTTAAAATGTAACATATTAAAATGTAACATGTAAAAATGTAACATGTAAAATTGTAACCTTTTAAAATGTAACATGCTTAAAGGTAACTTGTTAAAATGTAACATATTAAAAACGTTATGAGTACTGGTATGAGTAAAAGTTTTTATGTCAGCTTGGTGGTTGAGTGATTATAGTACTGCTGTAATCAGAAGGTAACTGGTTTGATTCTATGTTACTTTGTTTGTATTACCTGTCACTAGTTTGGTATTACTAATTTAATTAATCTTTGTCACAGGTGTACGTGGCTGCTGGGCTGGCCAATGCTGACAGTTTTATCCGACAGTTCCCTGATGGCTACAGTACCATTCTGGGGGAGAGAGGAGTTACCGTGTCTGGGGGCCAGAAACAGAGGATAGCTATCGCCGCTACAAGCGCTCTTAGCGCTCTACTGAAAATCCCATCCATCCTCATACTAGACGAGGCTACCAGGTCAGTTGCAAGGGAATGACTTGATCGTAAAACATGTTAAAATGTAACATGTAAAAATGTAACATGTGGAAATATAAGAAGTTAAAATGTAACATGTTAAAATGTAACGTGTTAAAATGTAACATTTTAAAATGTAACATGCTTAAATGTAACGTGTTAAAATGTAACATATTAAAATGTAACATGTAAAAATGTAACATGTAAAATTGTAACCATTTAAAATGTAACATGCTTAAAGGTAACTTGTTAAAATGTAACATATTAAAAACGTTATGAGTACTGGTATGAGTAAAAGTTTTTATGTCAGCTTGGTGGTTGAGTGATTATAGTACTGCTGTAATCAGAAGGTAGCTGGTTTGATTCTATGTTACTTTGTTTGTATTACCCGTCACTAGTTTGGTATTACTAATTTAATTAATCTTTGTCACAGGTGTACGAGGCTGCTGGGCTGGCCAATGCTGACAGTTTTATCCAACAGTTCCCTGATGGCTACAGTACCATTCTGGGGGAGAGAGGAGTTACCGTGTCTGGGGGCCAGACTAGACGAGGCTACCAGGTCAGTTGCAAGGGAAAGACTTGATCATAAAAAATGTTAAAATGTAACATGTAAATATGTAAAATGTAAAAATGTAGACGACGACGACGACGACGACGACGACGACGACGACGACGACGACGACGACGAGGACGACGACGACGACGACGACGACGACGAGGACGACGACGACGACGACGACGACGACGACGACGACGACGACGACGACGACGACGACGACGACGACGACGACGACGACGACGACGACGACGACGACGACGACGACGACGACGACGACGACGACGACGACGACGACGACGACGACGACGACGACGACGACGACGACGACGACGACGACGACGACGACGACGACGACGACGACGACGACGACGACGACGACGACGACGACGACGACGACGACGACGACGACGACGACGACGACGACGACGACGACGACGACGACGACGACGACGACGACGACGACGACGACGACGACGACGACGACGACGACGACGACGACGACGACGACGACGACGACGACGACGACGACGACGACGACGACGACGACGACGACGACGACGACGACGACGACGACGACGACGACGACGACGACGACGACGACGACGACGACGACGACGACGACGACGACGACGACGACGACGACGACGACGACGACGACGGTTTTTATGTCAGCTTGGTGGTTGAGTGATTATAGTACTGCTGTACTCGCCTTGTAATCAGAAGGTAGCTGGTTTGATTCTATGTTACTTTGTTTGTATTACCTGTCACTAGTTTGGTATTACTAATTTAATTAATCTTTGTCACAGGTGTACGTGGCTGCTGGGCTGGCCAATGCTGACAGTTTTATCCGACAGTTCCCTGATGGCTACAGTACCATTCTGGGGGAGAGAGGAGTTACCGTGTCTGGGGGCCAGAAACAGAGGATAGCTATCGCCGCTACAAGCGCTCTTAGCGCTCTACTGAAAATCCCATCCATCCTCATACTAGACGAGGCTACCAGGTCAGTTGCAAGGGAATGACTTGATCGTAAAACATGTTAAAATGTAACATGTAAAAATGTAACATGTGGAAATATAAGAAGTTAAAATGTAACATGTTAAAATGTAACGTGTTAAAATGTAACATTTTAAAATGTAACATGCTTAAATGTAACGTGTTAAAATGTAACATATTAAAATGTAACATGTAAAAATGTAACATGTAAAATTGTAACCTTTTAAAATGTAACATGCTTAAAGGTAACTTGTTAAAATGTAACATATTAAAAACGTTATGAGTACTGGTATGAGTAAAAGTTTTTATGTCAGCTTGGTGGTTGAGTGATTATAGTACTGCTGTAATCAGAAGGTAACTGGTTTGATTCTATGTTACTTTGTTTGTATTACCTGTCACTAGTTTGGTATTACTAATTTAATTAATCTTTGTCACAGGTGTACGTGGCTGCTGGGCTGGCCAATGCTGACAGTTTTATCCGACAGTTCCCTGATGGCTACAGTACCATTCTGGGGGAGAGAGGAGTTACCGTGTCTGGGGGCCAGAAACAGAGGATAGCTATCGCCGCTACAAGCGCTCTTAGCGCTCTACTGAAAATCCCATCCATCCTCATACTAGACGAGGCTACCAGGTCAGTTGCAAGGGAATGACTTGATCGTAAAACATGTTAAAATGTAACATGTAAAAATGTAACATGTGGAAATATAAGAAGTTAAAATGTAACATGTTAAAATGTAACGTGTTAAAATGTAACATTTTAAAATGTAACATGCTTAAATGTAACGTGTTAAAATGTAACATATTAAAATGTAACATGTAAAAATGTAACATGTAAAATTGTAACCATTTAAAATGTAACATGCTTAAAGGTAACTTGTTAAAATGTAACATATTAAAAACGTTATGAGTACTGGTATGAGTAAAAGTTTTTATGTCAGCTTGGTGGTTGAGTGATTATAGTACTGCTGTAATCAGAAGGTAGCTGGTTTGATTCTATGTTACTTTGTTTGTATTACCCGTCACTAGTTTGGTATTACTAATTTAATTAATCTTTGTCACAGGTGTACGAGGCTGCTGGGCTGGCCAATGCTGACAGTTTTATCCAACAGTTCCCTGATGGCTACAGTACCATTCTGGGGGAGAGAGGAGTTACCGTGTCTGGGGGCCAGACTAGACGAGGCTACCAGGTCAGTTGCAAGGGAAAGACTTGATCATAAAAAATGTTAAAATGTAACATGTAAATATGTAAAATGTAAAAATGTAGACGACGACGACGACGACGACGACGACGACGACGACGACGACGACGACGACGACGACGACGACGACGACGACGACGACGACGACGACGACGACGACGACGACGACGACGACGACGACGACGACGACGACGACGACGACGACGACGACGACGACGACGACGACGACGACGACGACGACGACGACGACGACGACGACGACGACGACGACGACGACGACGACGACGACGACGACGACGACGACGACGACGACGACGACGACGACGACGACGACGACGACGACGACGACGACGACGACGACGACGACGACGACGACGACGACGACGACGACGACGACGACGACGACGACGACGACGACGACGACGACGACGACGACGACGACGACGACGACGACGACGACGACGACGACGACGACGACGACGACGACGACGACGACGGTTTTTATGTCAGCTTGGTGGTTGAGTGATTATAGTACTGCTGTACTCGCCTTGTAATCAGAAGGTAGCTGGTTTGATTCTATGTTACTTTGTTTGTATTACCTGTCACTAGTTTGGTATTACTAATTTAATTAATCTTAGTCACAGGTGTACGTGGCTGCTGGGCTGGCCAATGCTGACAGTTTTATCCGACAGTTCCCTGATGGCTACAGTACCATTCTGGGGGAGAGAGGAGTTACCGTGTCTGGGGGCCAGAAACAGAGGATAGCTATCGCCGCTACAAGCGCTCTTAGCGCTCTACTGAAAATCCCATCCATCCTCATACTAGACGAGGCTACCAGGTCAGTTGCAAGGGAATGACTTGATCGTAAAACATGTTAAAATGTAACATGTAAAAATGTAACATGTGGAAATATAAGAAGTTAAAATGTAACATGTTAAAATGTAACGTGTTAAAATGTAACATTTTAAAATGTAACATGCTTAAATGTAACGTGTTAAAATGTAACATATTAAAATGTAACATGTAAAAATGTAACATGTAAAATTGTAGTAACCATTTAAAATGTAACATGCTTAAAGGTAACTTGTTAAAATGTAACATATTAAAAACGTTATGAGTACTGGTATGAGTAAAAGTTTTTATGTCAGCTTGGTGGTTGAGTGATTATAGTACTGCTGTAATCAGAAGGTAGCTGGTTTGATTCTATGTTACTTTGTTTGTATTACCCGTCACTAGTTTGGTATTACTAATTTAATTAATCTTTGTCACAGGTGTACGAGGCTGCTGGGCTGGCCAATGCTGACAGTTTTATCCAACAGTTCCCTGATGGCTACAGTACCATTCTGGGGGAGAGAGGAGTTACCGCTGGGGGCCAGACTAGACGAGGCTACCAGGTCAGTTGCAAGGGAAAGACTTGATCATAAAAAATGTTAAAATGTAACATGTAAATATGTAAAATGTAAAAATGTAGACGACGACGACGACGACGACGACGACGACGACGACGACGACGACGACGACGACGACGACGACGACGACGACGACGACGACGACGACGACGACGACGACGACGACGACGACGACGACGACGACGACGACGACGACGACGACGACGACGACGACGACGACGACGACGACGACGACGACGACGACGACGACGACGACGACGACGACGACGACGACGACGACGACGACGACGACGACGACGACGACGACGACGACGACGACGACGACGACGACGACGACGACGACGACGACGACGACGACGACGACGACGACGACGACGACGACGACGACGACGACGACGACGACGACGACGACGACGACGACGACGACGACGACGACGACGACGACGACGACGACGACGACGACGACGACGACGACGACGACGACGACGACGACGACGACGACGACGACGACGACGACGACGACGACGACGACGACGACGACGACGACGACGACGACGACGACGACGACGACGACGACGACGACGACGACGACGACGACGACGACGACGACGACGACGACGACGACGACGACGACGACGACGACGACGACGACGACGACGACGACGACGACGACGACGACGACGACGACGACGACGACGGTTTTTATGTCAGCTTGGTGGTTGAGTGATTATAGTACTGCTGTACTCGCCTTGTAATCAGAAGGTAGCTGGTTTGATTCTATGTTACTTTGTTTGTATTACCTGTCACTAGTTTGGTATTACTAATTTAATTAATCTTTGTCACAGGTGTACGTGGCTGCTGGGCTGGCCAATGCTGACAGTTTTATCCGACAGTTCCCTGATGGCTACAGTACCATTCTGGGGGAGAGAGGAGTTACCGTGTCTGGGGGCCAGAAACAGAGGATAGCTATCGCCGCTACAAGCGCTCTTAGCGCTCTACTGAAAATCCCATCCATCCTCATATTAGACGAGGCTACCAGGTCAGTTGCAAGGGAATGACTTGATCGTAAAACATGTTAAAATGTAACATGTAAAAATGTAACATGTGGAAATATAAGAAGTTAAAATGTAACATGTTAAAATGTAACGTGTTAAAATGTAACATTTTAAAATGTAACATGCTTAAATGTAACGTGTTAAAATGTAACATATTAAAATGTAACATGTAAAAATGTAACATGTAAAATTGTAACCATTTAAAATGTAACATGCTTAAAGGTAACTTGTTAAAATGTAACATATTAAAAACGTTATGAGTACTGGTATGAGTAAAAGTTTTTATGTCAGCTTGGTGGTTGAGTGATTATAGTACTGCTGTAATCAGAAGGTAGCTGGTTTGATTCTATGTTACTTTGTTTGTATTACCCGTCACTAGTTTGGTATTACTAATTTAATTAATCTTTGTCACAGGTGTACGAGGCTGCTGGGCTGGCCAATGCTGACAGTTTTATCCAACAGTTCCCTGATGGCTACAGTACCATTCTGGGGGAGAGAGGAGTTACCGTGTCTGGGGGCCAGACTAGACGAGGCTACCAGGTCAGTTGCAAGGGAAAGACTTGATCATAAAAAATGTTAAAATGTAACATGTAAATATGTAAAATGTAAAAATGTAGACGACGACGACGACGACGACGACGACGACGACGACGACGACGACGACGACGACGACGACGACGACGACGACGACGACGACGACGACGACGACGACGACGACGACGACGACGACGACGACGACGACGACGACGACGACGACGACGACGACGACGACGACGACGACGACGACGACGACGACGACGACGACGACGACGACGACGACGACGACGACGACGACGACGACGACGACGACGACGACGACGACGACGACAGTTTTTATGTCAGCTTGGTGGTTGAGTGATTATAGTACTGCTGTACTCGCCTTGTAATCAGAAGGTAGCTGGTTTGATTCTATGTTACTTTGTTTGTATTATCTGTCACTAGTTTGGTATTACTAATTTTATTAATCTTTGTCACAGGTGTACGAGGCTGCTGGGCTGGCCAATGCTGACAGTTTTATCCGACAGTTCCCTGATGGCTACAGTACCATTCTGGGGGAGAGAGGAGTTACCGTGTCTGGGGGCCAGAAACAGAGGATAGCTATCGCCCGCGCTCTACTGAAAATCCCATCCATCCTCATACTAGACGAGGCTACCAGGTCAGTTGCAAGGGAATGACTTGATCGTAAAACATGTTAAAATGTAACATGTAAAAATGTAACATGTGGAAATATAAGAAGTTAAAATGTAACATGTTAAAATGTAACGTGTTAAAATGTAACATTTTAAAATGTAACATGCTTAAATGTAACGTGTTAAAATGTAACATATTAAAATGTAACATGTAAAAATGTAACATGTAAAATTGTAACCTTTTAAAATGTAACATGCTTAAAGGTAACTTGTTAAAATGTAACATATTAAAAACGTTATGAGTACTGGTATGAGTAAAAGTTTTTATGTCAGCTTGGTGGTTGAGTGATTATAGTACTGCTGTAATCAGAAGGTAACTGGTTTGATTCTATGTTACTTTGTTTGTATTACCTGTCACTAGTTTGGTATTACTAATTTAATTAATCTTTGTCACAGGTGTACGTGGCTGCTGGGCTGGCCAATGCTGACAGTTTTATCCGACAGTTCCCTGATGGCTACAGTACCATTCTGGGGGAGAGAGGAGTTACCGTGTCTGGGGGCCAGAAACAGAGGATAGCTATCGCCGCTACAAGCGCTCTTAGCGCTCTACTGAAAATCCCATCCATCCTCATACTAGACGAGGCTACCAGGTCAGTTGCAAGGGAATGACTTGATCGTAAAACATGTTAAAATGTAACATGTAAAAATGTAACATGTGGAAATATAAGAAGTTAAAATGTAACATGTTAAAATGTAACGTGTTAAAATGTAACATTTTAAAATGTAACATGCTTAAATGTAACGTGTTAAAATGTAACATATTAAAATGTAACATGTAAAAATGTAACATGTAAAATTGTAACCATTTAAAATGTAACATGCTTAAAGGTAACTTGTTAAAATGTAACATATTAAAAACGTTATGAGTACTGGTATGAGTAAAAGTTTTTATGTCAGCTTGGTGGTTGAGTGATTATAGTACTGCTGTAATCAGAAGGTAGCTGGTTTGATTCTATGTTACTTTGTTTGTATTACCCGTCACTAGTTTGGTATTACTAATTTAATTAATCTTTGTCACAGGTGTACGAGGCTGCTGGGCTGGCCAATGCTGACAGTTTTATCCAACAGTTCCCTGATGGCTACAGTACCATTCTGGGGGAGAGAGGAGTTACCGTGTCTGGGGGCCAGACTAGACGAGGCTACCAGGTCAGTTGCAAGGGAAAGACTTGATCATAAAAAATGTTAAAATGTAACATGTAAATATGTAAAATGTAAAAATGTAGACGACGACGACGACGACGACGACGACGACGACGACGACGACGACGACGACGACGACGACGACGACGACGACGACGACGACGACGACGACGACGACGACGACGACGACGACGACGACGACGACGACGACGACGACGACGACGACGACGGTTTTTATGTCAGCTTGGTGGTTGAGTGATTATAGTACTGCTGTACTCGCCTTGTAATCAGAAGGTAGCTGGTTTGATTCTATGTTACTTTGTTTGTATTATCTGTCACTAGTTTGGTATTACTAATTTAATTAATCTTTGTCACAGGTGTACGTGGCTGCTGGGCTGGCCAATGCTGACAGTTTTATCCGACAGTTCCCTGATGGCTACAGTACCATTCTGGGGGAGAGAGGAGTTACCGTGTCTGGGGGCCAGAAACAGAGGATAGCTATCGCCCGCGCTCTACTGAAAATCCCATCCATCCTCATACTAGACGAGGCTACCAGGTCAGTTGCAAGGGAATGACTTGATCGTAAAACATGTTAAAATGTAACATGTAAAAATGTAACATGTGGAAATATAAGAAGTTAAAATGTAACATGTTAAAATGTAACGTGTTAAAATGTAACATTTTAAAATGTAACATGCTTAAATGTAACGTGTTAAAATGTAACATATTAAAATGTAACATGTAAAAATGTAACATGTAAAATTGTAACCTTTTAAAATGTAACATGCTTAAAGGTAACTTGTTAAAATGTAACATATTAAAAACGTTATGAGTACTGGTATGAGTAAAAGTTTTTATGTCAGCTTGGTGGTTGAGTGATTATAGTACTGCTGTAATCAGAAGGTAACTGGTTTGATTCTATGTTACTTTGTTTGTATTACCTGTCACTAGTTTGGTATTACTAATTTAATTAATCTTTGTCACAGGTGTACGTGGCTGCTGGGCTGGCCAATGCTGACAGTTTTATCCGACAGTTCCCTGATGGCTACAGTACCATTCTGGGGGAGAGAGGAGTTACCGTGTCTGGGGGCCAGAAACAGAGGATAGCTATCGCCGCTACAAGCGCTCTTAGCGCTCTACTGAAAATCCCATCCATCCTCATACTAGACGAGGCTACCAGGTCAGTTGCAAGGGAATGACTTGATCGTAAAACATGTTAAAATGTAACATGTAAAAATGTAACATGTGGAAATATAAGAAGTTAAAATGTAACATGTTAAAATGTAACGTGTTAAAATGTAACATTTTAAAATGTAACATGCTTAAATGTAACGTGTTAAAATGTAACATATTAAAATGTAACATGTAAAAATGTAACATGTAAAATTGTAACCATTTAAAATGTAACATGCTTAAAGGTAACTTGTTAAAATGTAACATATTAAAAACGTTATGAGTACTGGTATGAGTAAAAGTTTTTATGTCAGCTTGGTGGTTGAGTGATTATAGTACTGCTGTAATCAGAAGGTAGCTGGTTTGATTCTATGTTACTTTGTTTGTATTACCCGTCACTAGTTTGGTATTACTAATTTAATTAATCTTTGTCACAGGTGTACGAGGCTGCTGGGCTGGCCAATGCTGACAGTTTTATCCAACAGTTCCCTGATGGCTACAGTACCATTCTGGGGGAGAGAGGAGTTACCGTGTCTGGGGGCCAGACTAGACGAGGCTACCAGGTCAGTTGCAAGGGAAAGACTTGATCATAAAAAATGTTAAAATGTAACATGTAAATATGTAAAATGTAAAAATGTAGACGACGACGACGACGACGACGACGACGACGACGACGACGACGACGACGACGACGACGACGACGACGACGACGACGACGACGACGACGACGACGACGACGACGACGACGACGACGACGACGACGACGACGACGACGACGACGACGAGGACGACGACGACGACGACGACGACGACGACGACGACGACGACGACGACGACGGTTTTTATGTCAGCTTGGTGGTTGAGTGATTATAGTACTGCTGTACTCGCCTTGTAATCAGAAGGTAGCTGGTTTGATTCTATGTTACTTTGTTTGTATTACCTGTCACTAGTTTGGTATTACTAATTTAATTAATCTTTGTCACAGGTGTACGTGGCTGCTGGGCTGGCCAATGCTGACAGTTTTATCCGACAGTTCCCTGATGGCTACAGTACCATTCTGGGGGAGAGAGGAGTTACCGTGTCTGGGGGCCAGAAACAGAGGATAGCTATCGCCGCTACAAGCGCTCTTAGCGCTCTACTGAAAATCCCATCCATCCTCATACTAGACGAGGCTACCAGGTCAGTTGCAAGGGAATGACTTGATCGTAAAACATGTTAAAATGTAACATGTAAAAATGTAACATGTGGAAATATAAGAAGTTAAAATGTAACATGTTAAAATGTAACGTGTTAAAATGTTACATTTTAAAATGTAACATGCTTAAATGTAACGTGTTAAAATGTAACATATTAAAATGTAACATGTAAAAATGTAACATGTAAAATTGTAACCATTTAAAATGTAACATGCTTAAAGGTAACTTGTTAAAATGTAACATATTAAAAACGTTATGAGTACTGGTATGAGTAAAAGTTTTTATGTCAGCTTGGTGGTTGAGTGATTATAGTACTGCTGTAATCAGAAGGTAGCTGGTTTGATTCTATGTTACTTTGTTTGTATTACCCGTCACTAGTTTGGTATTACTAATTTAATTAATCTTTGTCACAGGTGTACGAGGCTGCTGGGCTGGCCAATGCTGACAGTTTTATCCAACAGTTCCCTGATGGCTACAGTACCATTCTGGGGGAGAGAGGAGTTACCGTGTCTGGGGGCCAGACTAGACGAGGCTACCAGGTCAGTTGCAAGGGAAAGACTTGATCATAAAAAATGTTAAAATGTAACATGTAAATATGTAAAATGTAAAAATGTAGACGACGACGACGACGACGACGACGACGACGACGACGACGACGACGACGACGACGACGACGACGACGACGACGACGACGACGACGACGACGACGACGACGACGACGACGACGACGACGACGACGACGACGACGACGACGACGACGACGACGACGACGACGACGACGACGACGACGACGACGACGACGACGACGACGACGACGACGACGACGACGACGACGACGACGACGACGACGACGACGACGACGACGACGACGACGACGACGACGACGACGACGACGACGACGACGACGACGACGACGACGACGACGACGACGACGACGACGACGACGACGACGACGACGACGACGACGACGACGACGACGACGACGACGACGACGACGACGACGACGACGACGACGACGGTTTTTATGTCAGCTTGGTGGTTGAGTGATTATAGTACTGCTGTACTCGCCTTGTAATCAGAAGGTAGCTGGTTTGATTCTATGTTACTTTGTTTGTATTACCTGTCACTAGTTTGGTATTACTAATTTAATTAATCTTTGTCACAGGTGTACGTGGCTGCTGGGCTGGCCAATGCTGACAGTTTTATCCGACAGTTCCCTGATGGCTACAGTACCATTCTGGGGGAGAGAGGAGTTACCGTGTCTGGGGGCCAGAAACAGAGGATAGCTATCGCCGCTACAAGCGCTCTTAGCGCTCTACTGAAAATCCCATCCATCCTCATACTAGACGAGGCTACCAGGTCAGTTGCAAGGGAATGACTTGATCGTAAAACATGTTAAAATGGTTAAAATGTAACATGTAAAAATGTAACATGTGGAAATATAAGAAGTTAAAATGTAACATGTTAAAATGTAACGTGTTAAAATGTAACATTTTAAAATGTAACATGCTTAAATGTAACGTGTTAAAATGTAACATATTAAAATGTAACATGTAAAAATGTAACATGTAAAATTGTAACCATTTAAAATGTAACATGCTTAAAGGTAACTTGTTAAAATGTAACATATTAAAAACGTTATGAGTACTGGTATGAGTAAAAGTTTTTATGTCAGCTTGGTGGTTGAGTGATTATAGTACTGCTGTAATCAGAAGGTAGCTGGTTTGATTCTATGTTACTTTGTTTGTATTACCCGTCACTAGTTTGGTATTACTAATTTAATTAATCTTTGTCACAGGTGTACGAGGCTGCTGGGCTGGCCAATGCTGACAGTTTTATCCAACAGTTCCCTGATGGCTACAGTACCATTCTGGGGGAGAGAGGAGTTACCGTGTCTGGGGGCCAGACTAGACGAGGCTACCAGGTCAGTTGCAAGGGAAAGACTTGATCATAAAAAATGTTAAAATGTAACATGTAAATATGTAAAATGTAAAAATGTAGACGACGACGACGACGACGACGACGACGACGACGACGACGACGACGACGACGACGACGACGACGACGACGACGACGACGACGACGACGACGACGACGACGACGACGACGACGACGACGACGACGACGACGACGACGACGACGACGACGACGACGACGACGACGACGACGACGACGACGACGACGACGACGACGACGACGACGACGACGACGACGACGACGACGACGACGACGACGACGACGACGACGACGACGACGACGACGACGACGACGACGACGACGACGACGACGACGACGACGACGACGACGACGACGACGACGACGACGACGACGACGACGACGACGACGACGACGACGACGACGACGACGACGACGACGACGACGACGACGACGACGACGACGACGACGACGACGACGACGACGACGACGACGACGACGACGACGACGACGACGACGACGACGACGACGACGACGACGACGACGACGACGACGACGACGACGACGACGACGACGACGACGACGAAGACGACGACGACGACGACGACGACGACGACGACGACGACGACGACGACGACGACGACGACGACGACGACGACGACGACGACGACGACGACGACGACGACGACGACAGTTTTTATGTCAGCTTGGTGGTTGAGTGATTATAGTACTGCTGTACTCGCCTTGTAATCAGAAGGTAGCTGGTTTGATTCTATGTTACTTTGTTTGTATTATCTGTCACTAGTTTGGTATTACTAATTTAATTAATCTTTGTCACAGGTGTACGAGGCTGCTGGGCTGGCCAATGCTGACAGTTTTATCCGACAGTTCCCTGATGGCTACAGTACCATTCTGGGGGAGAGAGGAGTTACCGTGTCTGGGGGCCAGAAACAGAGGATAGCTATCGCCCGCGCTCTACTGAAAATCCCATCCATCCTCATACTAGACGAGGCTACCAGGTCAGTTGCAAGGGAATGACTTGATCGTAAAACATGTTAAAATGTAACATGTAAAAATGTAACATGTGGAAATATAAGAAGTTAAAATGTAACATGTTAAAATGTAACGTGTTAAAATGTAACATTTTAAAATGTAACATGCTTAAATGTAACGTGTTAAAATGTAACATATTAAAATGTAACATGTAAAAATGTAACATGTAAAATTGTAACCTTTTAAAATGTAACATGCTTAAAGGTAACTTGTTAAAATGTAACATATTAAAAACGTTATGAGTACTGGTATGAGTAAAAGTTTTTATGTCAGCTTGGTGGTTGAGTGATTATAGTACTGCTGTAATCAGAAGGTAACTGGTTTGATTCTATGTTACTTTGTTTGTATTACCTGTCACTAGTTTGGTATTACTAATTTAATTAATCTTTGTCACAGGTGTACGTGGCTGCTGGGCTGGCCAATGCTGACAGTTTTATCCGACAGTTCCCTGATGGCTACAGTACCATTCTGGGGGAGAGAGGAGTTACCGTGTCTGGGGGCCAGAAACAGAGGATAGCTATCGCCGCTACAAGCGCTCTTAGCGCTCTACTGAAAATCCCATCCATCCTCATACTAGACGAGGCTACCAGGTCAGTTGCAAGGGAATGACTTGATCGTAAAACATGTTAAAATGTAACATGTAAAAATGTAACATGTGGAAATATAAGAAGTTAAAATGTAACATGTTAAAATGTAACGTGTTAAAATGTAACATTTTAAAATGTAACATGCTTAAATGTAACGTGTTAAAATGTAACATATTAAAATGTAACATGTAAAAATGTAACATGTAAAATTGTAACCATTTAAAATGTAACATGCTTAAAGGTAACTTGTTAAAATGTAACATATTAAAAACGTTATGAGTACTGGTATGAGTAAAAGTTTTTATGTCAGCTTGGTGGTTGAGTGATTATAGTACTGCTGTAATCAGAAGGTAGCTGGTTTGATTCTATGTTACTTTGTTTGTATTACCCGTCACTAGTTTGGTATTACTAATTTAATTAATCTTTGTCACAGGTGTACGAGGCTGCTGGGCTGGCCAATGCTGACAGTTTTATCCAACAGTTCCCTGATGGCTACAGTACCATTCTGGGGGAGAGAGGAGTTACCGTGTCTGGGGGCCAGACTAGACGAGGCTACCAGGTCAGTTGCAAGGGAAAGACTTGATCATAAAAAATGTTAAAATGTAACATGTAAATATGTAAAATGTAAAAATGTAGACGACGACGACGACGACGACGACGACGACGACGACGACGACGACGACGACGACGACGACGACGACGACGACGACGACGACGACGACGACGACGACGACGACGACGACGACGGTTTTTATGTCAGCTTGGTGGTTGAGTGATTATAGTACTGCTGTACTCGCCTTGTAATCAGAAGGTAGCTGGTTTGATTCTATGTTACTTTGTTTGTATTATCTGTCACTAGTTTGGTATTACTAATTTAATTAATCTTTGTCACAGGTGTACGAGGCTGCTGGGCTGGCCAATGCTGACAGTTTTATCCGACAGTTCCCTGATGGCTACAGTACCATTCTGGGGGAGAGAGGAGTTACCGTGTCTGGGGGCCAGAAACAGAGGATAGCTATCGCCCGCGCTCTACTGAAAATCCCATCCATCCTCATACTAGACGAGGCTACCAGGTCAGTTGCAAGGGAATGACTTGATCGTAAAACATGTTAAAATGTAACATGTAAAAATGTAACATGTGGAAATATAAGAAGTTAAAATGTAACATGTTAAAATGTAACGTGTTAAAATGTAACATTTTAAAATGTAACATGCTTAAATGTAACGTGTTAAAATGTAACATATTAAAATGTAACATGTAAAAATGTAACATGTAAAATTGTAACCTTTTAAAATGTAACATGCTTAAAGGTAACTTGTTAAAATGTAACATATTAAAAACGTTATGAGTACTGGTATGAGTAAAAGTTTTTATGTCAGCTTGGTGGTTGAGTGATTATAGTACTGCTGTAATCAGAAGGTAACTGGTTTGATTCTATGTTACTTTGTTTGTATTACCTGTCACTAGTTTGGTATTACTAATTTAATTAATCTTTGTCACAGGTGTACGTGGCTGCTGGGCTGGCCAATGCTGACAGTTTTATCCGACAGTTCCCTGATGGCTACAGTACCATTCTGGGGGAGAGAGGAGTTACCGTGTCTGGGGGCCAGAAACAGAGGATAGCTATCGCCGCTACAAGCGCTCTTAGCGCTCTACTGAAAATCCCATCCATCCTCATACTAGACGAGGCTACCAGGTCAGTTGCAAGGGAATGACTTGATCGTAAAACATGTTAAAATGTAACATGTAAAAATGTAACATGTGGAAATATAAGAAGTTAAAATGTAACATGTTAAAATGTAACGTGTTAAAATGTAACATTTTAAAATGTAACATGCTTAAATGTAACGTGTTAAAATGTAACATATTAAAATGTAACATGTAAAAATGTAACATGTAAAATTGTAACCATTTAAAATGTAACATGCTTAAAGGTAACTTGTTAAAATGTAACATATTAAAAACGTTATGAGTACTGGTATGAGTAAAAGTTTTTATGTCAGCTTGGTGGTTGAGTGATTATAGTACTGCTGTAATCAGAAGGTAGCTGGTTTGATTCTATGTTACTTTGTTTGTATTACCCGTCACTAGTTTGGTATTACTAATTTAATTAATCTTTGTCACAGGTGTACGAGGCTGCTGGGCTGGCCAATGCTGACAGTTTTATCCAACAGTTCCCTGATGGCTACAGTACCATTCTGGGGGAGAGAGGAGTTACCGTGTCTGGGGGCCAGACTAGACGAGGCTACCAGGTCAGTTGCAAGGGAAAGACTTGATCATAAAAAATGTTAAAATGTAACATGTAAATATGTAAAATGTAAAAATGTAGACGACGACGACGACGACGACGACGACGACGACGACGACGACGACGACGACGACGACGACGACGACGACGACGACGACGACGACGACGACGACGACGACGACGACGACGACGACGACGACGACGACGACGACGACGACGACGACGACGACGACGACGACGACGACGACGACGACGACGACGACGACGACGACGACGACGACGACGACGACGACGACGACGACGACGACGACGACGACGACGACGACGACGACGACGACGACGACGACGACGACGACGACGACGACGACGACGACGACGACGACGACGACGACGACGACGACGACGACGACGACGACGACGACGACGACGACGACGACGACGACGACGACGACGACGACGACGACGACGACGACGACGACGACGACGACGACGACGACGACGACGACGACGACGACGACGACGACGACGACGACGACGACGACGACGACGACGACGACGACGACGACGACGACGACGACGACGACGACGACAGTTTTTATGTCAGCTTGGTGGTTGAGTGATTATAGTACTGCTGTACTCGCCTTGTAATCAGAAGGTAGCTGGTTTGATTCTATGTTACTTTGTTTGTATTATCTGTCACTAGTTTGGTATTACTAATTTAATTAATCTTTGTCACAGGTGTACGAGGCTGCTGGGCTGGCCAATGCTGACAGTTTTATCCGACAGTTCCCTGATGGCTACAGTACCATTCTGGGGGAGAGAGGAGTTACCGTGTCTGGGGGCCAGAAACAGAGGATAGCTATCGCCCGCGCTCTACTGAAAATCCCATCCATCCTCATACTAGACGAGGCTACCAGGTCAGTTGCAAGGGAATGACTTGATCGTAAAACATGTTAAAATGTAACATGTAAAAATGTAACATGTGGAAATATAAGAAGTTAAAATGTAACATGTTAAAATGTAACGTGTTAAAATGTAACATTTTAAAATGTAACATGCTTAAATGTAACGTGTTAAAATGTAACATATTAAAATGTAACATGTAAAAATGTAACATGTAAAATTGTAACCTTTTAAAATGTAACATGCTTAAAGGTAACTTGTTAAAATGTAACATATTAAAAACGTTATGAGTACTGGTATGAGTAAAAGTTTTTATGTCAGCTTGGTGGTTGAGTGATTATAGTACTGCTGTAATCAGAAGGTAACTGGTTTGATTCTATGTTACTTTGTTTGTATTACCTGTCACTAGTTTGGTATTACTAATTTAATTAATCTTTGTCACAGGTGTACGTGGCTGCTGGGCTGGCCAATGCTGACAGTTTTATCCGACAGTTCCCTGATGGCTACAGTACCATTCTGGGGGAGAGAGGAGTTACCGTGTCTGGGGGCCAGAAACAGAGGATAGCTATCGCCGCTACAAGCGCTCTTAGCGCTCTACTGAAAATCCCATCCATCCTCATACTAGACGAGGCTACCAGGTCAGTTGCAAGGGAATGACTTGATCGTAAAACATGTTAAAATGTAACATGTAAAAATGTAACATGTGGAAATATAAGAAGTTAAAATGTAACATGTTAAAATGTAACGTGTTAAAATGTAACATTTTAAAATGTAACATGCTTAAATGTAACGTGTTAAAATGTAACATATTAAAATGTAACATGTAAAAATGTAACATGTAAAATTCTAACCATTTAAAATGTAACATGCTTAAAGGTAACTTGTTAAAATGTAACATATTAAAAACGTTATGAGTACTGGTATGAGTAAAAGTTTTTATGTCAGCTTGGTGGTTGAGTGATTATAGTACTGCTGTAATCAGAAGGTAGCTGGTTTGATTCTATGTTACTTTGTTTGTATTACCCGTCACTAGTTTGGTATTACTAATTTAATTAATCTTTGTCACAGGTGTACGAGGCTGCTGGGCTGGCCAATGCTGACAGTTTTATCCAACAGTTCCCTGATGGCTACAGTACCATTCTGGGGGAGAGAGGAGTTACCGTGTCTGGGGGCCAGACTAGACGAGGCTACCAGGTCAGTTGCAAGGGAAAGACTTGATCATAAAAAATGTTAAAATGTAACATGTAAATATGTAAAATGTAAAAATGTAGACGACGACGACGACGACGACGACGACGACGACGACGACGACGACGACGACGACGACGACGACGACGACGACGACGACGACGACGACGACGACGACGACGACGACGACGACGACGACGACGACGACGACGACGACGACGACGACGACGACGACGACGACGACGACGACGACGACGACGACGACGACGACGACGACGACGACGACGACGACGACGACGACGACGACGACGACGACGACGACGACGACGACGACGGTTTTTATGTCAGCTTGGTGGTTGAGTGATTATAGTACTGCTGTACTCGCCTTGTAATCAGAAGGTAGCTGGTTTGATTCTATGTTACTTTGTTTGTATTACCTGTCACTAGTTTGGTATTACTAATTTAATTAATCTTTGTCACAGGTGTACGTGGCTGCTGGGCTGGCCAATGCTGACAGTTTTATCCGACAGTTCCCTGATGGCTACAGTACCATTCTGGGGGAGAGAGGAGTTACCGTGTCTGGGGGCCAGAAACAGAGGATAGCTATCGCCGCTACAAGCGCTCTTAGCGCTCTACTGAAAATCCCATCCATCCTCATACTAGACGAGGCTACCAGGTCAGTTGCAAGGGAATGACTTGATCGTAAAACATGTTAAAATGTAACATGTAAAAATGTAACATGTGGAAATATAAGAAGTTAAAATGTAACATGTTAAAATGTAACGTGTTAAAATGTAACATTTTAAAATGTAACATGCTTAAATGTAACGTGTTAAAATGTAACATATTAAAATGTAACATGTAAAATTGTAACCTTTTAAAATGTAACATGCTTAAAGGTAACTTGTTAAAATGTAACACATTAAAAACGTTATGAGTACTGGTATGAGTAAAAGTTTTTATGTCAGCTTGGTGGTTGAGTGATTATAGTACTGCTGTACTCGCCTTGTAAGCAGAAGGTAGCTGGTTTGATTCTATGTTACTTTGTTTGTATTACCTGTCACTAGTTTGGTATTACTAATTTAATTAATCTTTGTCACAGGTGTACGAGGCTGCTAGGCTGGCCAATGCTGACAGTTTTATCCGACAGTTCCCTGATGGCTACAGTACCATTCTGGGGGAGAGAGGAGTTACCGTGTCTGGGGGCCAGAAACAGAGGATAGCTATCGCCCGCGCTCTACTGAAAATCCCATCCATCCTCATACTAGACGAGGCTACCAGGTCAGTTGCAAGGGAAAGACTTGATCATAAAAAATGTTAAAATGTAACATGTAAATATGTAAAATGTAAAAATGTAGACGACGACGACGACGACGACGACGACGACGACGACGACGACGACGACGACGACGACGACGACGACGACGACGACGACGACGACGACGACGACGACGACGACGACGACGACGACGACGACGACGACGACGACGACGACGACGACGACGACGACGACGACGACGACGACGACGACGACGACGACGACGACGACGACGACGACGACGACGACGGTTTTTATGTCAGCTTGGTGGTTGAGTGATTATAGTACTGCTGTACTCGCCTTGTAATCAGAAGGTAGCTGGTTTGATTCTATGTTACTTTGTTTGTATTACCTGTCACTAGTTTGGTATTACTAATTTAATTAATCTTTGTCACAGGTGTACGTGGCTGCTGGGCTGGCCAATGCTGACAGTTTTATCCGACAGTTCCCTGATGGCTACAGTTCCATTCTGGGGGAGAGAGGAGTTACCGTGTCTGGGGGCCAGAAACAGAGGATAGCTATCGCCGCTACAAGCGCTCTTAGCGCTCTACTGAAAATCCCATCCATCCTCATACTAGACGAGGCTACCAGGTCAGTTGCAAGGGAATGACTTGATCGTAAAACATGTTAAAATGTAACATGTAAAAATGTAACATGTGGAAATATAAGAAGTTAAAATGTAACATGTTAAAATGTAACGTGTTAAAATGTAACATTTTAAAATGTAACATGCTTAAATGTAACGTGTTAAAATGTAACATATTAAAATGTAACATGTAAAAATGTAACATGTAAAATTGTAACCATTTAAAATGTAACATGCTTAAAGGTAACTTGTTAAAATGTAACATATTAAAAACGTTATGAGTACTGGTATGAGTAAAAGCTTTATGTCAGCTTGGTGGTTGAGTGATTATAGTACTGCTGTAATCAGAAGGTAGCTGGTTTGATTCTATGTTACTTTGTTTGTATTACCCGTCACTAGTTTGGTATTACTAATTTAATTAATCTTTGTCACAGGTGTACGAGGCTGCTGGGCTGGCCAATGCTGACAGTTTTATCCAACAGTTCCCTGATGGCTACAGTACCATTCTGGGGGAGAGAGGAGTTACCGTGTCTGGGGGCCAGAAACAGAGGATAGCTATCGCCCGCGCTCTACTGAAAATCCCATCCATCCTCATACTAGACGAGGCTACCAGGTCAGTTGCAAGGGAAAGACTTGATCATAAAAAATGTTAAAATGTAACATGTAAATATGTAAAATGTAAAAATGTAGACGACGACGACGACGACGACGACGACGACGACGACGACGACGACGACGACGACGACGACGACGACGACGACGACGACGACGACGACGACGACGACGACGACGACGACGACGACGACGACGACGACGACGGCGGCGGCGGCGGCGGCGGCGGCGGCGGCGGCGGCGGCGGCGGCGGCGGCGGCGACGACGACGACGACGACGACGACGACGACGACGACGACGACGACGACGACGACGACGACGACGACGACGACGACGACGACGACGACGACGACGACGACGACGACGACGACGACGACGACGACGACGGTTTTTATGTCAGCTTGGTGGTTGAGTGATTATAGTACTGCTGTACTCGCCTTGTAATCAGAAGGTAGCTGGTTTGATTCTATGTTACTTTGTTTGTATTACCTGTCACTAGTTTGGTATTACTAATTTAATTAATCTTTGTCACAGGTGTACGTGGCTGCTGGGCTGGCCAATGCTGACAGTTTTATCCGACAGTTCCCTGATGGCTACAGTACCATTCTGGGGGAGAGAGGAGTTACCGTGTCTGGGGGCCAGAAACAGAGGATAGCTATCGCCGCTACAAGCGCTCTTAGCGCTCTACTGAAAATCCCATCCATCCTCATACTAGACGAGGCTACCAGGTCAGTTGCAAGGGAATGACTTGATCGTAAAACATGTTAAAATGTAACATGTAAAAATGTAACATGTGGAAATATAAGAAGTTAAAATGTAACATGTTAAAATGTAACGTGTTAAAATGTAACATTTTAAAATGTAACATGCTTAAATGTAACGTGTTAAAATGTAACATATTAAAATGTAACATGTAAAAATGTAACATGTAAAATTGTAACCATTTAAAATGTAACATGCTTAAAGGTAACTTGTTAAAATGTAACATATTAAAAACGTTATGAGTACTGGTATGAGTAAAAGCTTTATGTCAGCTTGGTGGTTGAGTGATTATAGTACTGCTGTAATCAGAAGGTAGCTGGTTTGATTCTATGTTACTTTGTTTGTATTACCCGTCACTAGTTTGGTATTACTAATTTAATTAATCTTTGTCACAGGTGTACGAGGCTGCTGGGCTGGCCAATGCTGACAGTTTTATCCAACAGTTCCCTGATGGCTACAGTACCATTCTGGGGGAGAGAGGAGTTACCGTGTCTGGGGGCCAGACTAGACGAGGCTACCAGGTCAGTTGCAAGGGAAAGACTTGATCATAAAAAATGTTAAAATGTAACATGTAAATATGTAAAATGTAAAAATGTAGACGACGACGACGACGACTACGACGACGACGACGACGACGACGACGACGACGACGACGACGACGACGACGACGACGACGACGACGACGACGACGACGACGACGACGACGACGACGACGACGACGGCGACGACGACGACGACGACGACGACGACGACGACGACGACGACGACGACGACGACGACGACGACGACGACGACGACGACGACGACGACGGTTTTTATGTCAGCTTGGTGGTTGAGTGATTATAGTACTGCTGTACTCGCCTTGTAATCAGAAGGTAGCTGGTTTGATTCTATGTTACTTTGTTTGTATTACCTGTCACTAGTTTGGTATTACTAATTTAATTAATCTTTGTCACAGGTGTACGTGGCTGCTGGGCTGGCCAATGCTGACAGTTTTATCCGACAGTTCCCTGATGGCTACAGTTCCATTCTGGGGGAGAGAGGAGTTACCGTGTCTGGGGGCCAGAAACAGAGGATAGCTATCGCCGCTACAAGCGCTCTTAGCGCTCTACTGAAAATCCCATCCATCCTCATACTAGACGAGGCTACCAGGTCAGTTGCAAGGGAATGACTTGATCGTAAAACATGTTAAAATGTAACATGTAAAAATGTAACATGTGGAAATATAAGAAGTTAAAATGTAACATGTTAAAATGTAACGTGTTAAAATGTAACATTTTAAAATGTAACATGCTTAAATGTAACGTGTTAAAATGTAACATATTAAAATGTAACATGTAAAAATGTAACATGTAAAATTGTAACCATTTAAAATGTAACATGCTTAAAGGTAACTTGTTAAAATGTAACATATTAAAAATGTTATGAGTACTGGTATGAGTAAAAGCTTTATGTCAGCTTGGTGGTTGAGTGATTATAGTACTGCTGTAATCAGAAGGTAGCTGGTTTGATTCTATGTTACTTTGTTTGTATTACCCGTCACTAGTTTGGTATTACTAATTTAATTAATCTTTGTCACAGGTGTACGAGGCTGCTGGGCTGGCCAATGCTGACAGTTTTATCCAACAGTTCCCTGATGGCTACAGTACCATTCTGGGGGAGAGAGGAGTTACCGTGTCTGGGGGCCAGAAACAGAGGATAGCTATCGCCCGCGCTCTACTGAAAATCCCATCCATCCTCATACTAGACGAGGCTACCAGGTCAGTTGCAAGGGAAAGACTTGATCATAAAAAATGTTAAAATGTAACATGTAAATATGTAAAATGTAAAAATGTAGACGACGACGACGACGACGACGACGACGACGACGACGACGACGACGACGACGACGACGACGACGACGACGACGACGACGACGACGACGACGACGACGACGACGACGACGACGACGACGACGACGACGACGACGACGACGACGGCGGCGGCGGCGGCGGCGGCGGCGGCGGCGGCGGCGGCGGCGACGACGACGACGACGACGACGACGACGACGACGACGACGACGACGACGACGACGACGACGACGACGACGACGACGACGACGACGACGACGACGACGACGACGGTTTTTATGTCAGCTTGGTGGTTGAGTGATTATAGTACTGCTGTACTCGCCTTGTAATCAGAAGGTAGCTGGTTTGATTCTATGTTACTTTGTTTGTATTACCTGTCACTAGTTTGGTATTACTAATTTAATTAATCTTTGTCACAGGTGTACGTGGCTGCTGGGCTAGCCAATGCTGACAGTTTTATCCGACAGTTCCCTGATGGCTACAGTACCATTCTGGGGGAGAGAGGAGTTACCGTGTCTGGGGGCCAGAAACAGAGGATAGCTATCGCCGCTACAAGCGCTCTTAGCGCTCTACTGAAAATCCCATCCATCCTCATACTAGACGAGGCTACCAGGTCAGTTGCAAGGGAATGACTTGATCGTAAAACATGTTAAAATGTAACATGTAAAAATGTAACATGTGGAAATATAAGAAGTTAAAATGTAACATGTTAAAATGTAACGTGTTAAAATGTAACATTTTAAAATGTAACATGCTTAAATGTAACGTGTTAAAATGTAACATATTAAAATGTAACATGTAAAAATGAAAATGTAACATGTAAAATTGTAACCATTTAAAATGTAACATGCTTAAAGGTAACTTGTTAAAATGTAACATATTAAAAACGTTATGAGTACTGGTATGAGTAAAAGCTTTATGTCAGCTTGGTGGTTGAGTGATTATAGTACTGCTGTAATCAGAAGGTAGCTGGTTTGATTCTATGTTACTTTGTTTGTATTACCCGTCACTAGTTTGGTATTACTAATTTAATTAATCTTTGTCACAGGTGTACGAGGCTGCTGGGCTGGCCAATGCTGACAGTTTTATCCAACAGTTCCCTGATGGCTACAGTACCATTCTGGGGGAGAGAGGAGTTACCGTGTCTGGGGGCCAGACTAGACGAGGCTACCAGGTCAGTTGCAAGGGAAAGACTTGATCATAAAAAATGTTAAAATGTAACATGTAAATATGTAAAATGTAAAAATGTAGACGACGACGACGACGACTACGACGACGACGACGACGACGACGACGACGACGACGACGACGACGACGACGACGACGACGACGACGACGACGACGACGACGACGACGACGACGACGACGACGGCGGCGACGACGACGACGACGACGACGACGACGACGACGACGACGACGACGACGACGACGACGACGACGACGACGACGACGACGACGACGACGACGACGACGACGACGACGACGACGACGACGACGACGACGACGACGACGACGACGACGACGACGACGACGACGACGACGACGACGACGACGACGACGACGACGACGACGACGACGACGACGACGACGACGACGACGACGACGACGACGACGACGACGACGACGACGACGACGACGACGACGACGACGACGACGACGACGACGACGACGACGACGACGACGACGACGACGACGACGACGACGACGACGACGACGACGACGACGACGACGACGACGACGACGACGACGACGACGACGACGACGACGACGACGACGACGACGACGACGACGACGACGACGACGACGACGACGACGACGACGACGACGACGACGACGACGACGACGACGACGACGACGACGACGACGGCGACGACGACGACGACGACTAGGTCAGAGGCTACCAGGTCAGTTGCAAGGGAATGACTTGATCGTAAAACATGTTAAAATGTAACATGTAAAAATGTAACATGTGGAAATATAAGAAGTTAAAATGTAACATGTTAAAATGTAACGTAAAATGTAATGTAAAATGTATAACCACAATGCTCCAGTTACAATAGAAATTTCTGAAGGAACATATGAGGTGGTTGAGCTTGCAAAGGAAATTCAAAAGCAAATTCCAAACTTTTTCCTTACAGCTAATAACAAAACTATGAAAGCGACATTACTTTCTAGCCACGTGTTTGATTTTACAAAACCATGTTTAGGGTCTATTTTATTGGGATTTAAAGGTGTTTCTACTCCTGGTGTTCAGTTTGAATCTACAAATAAAATAAACATTAATAATGTAAATGTGATTAGAGTAAAATGTAATATCGCAAACGGGTCCTATTTAAATGGCAACAAATCACACACCATACATAGCTATTATCCAGAAGCTCCTCCTGGCTACAAAATTATTGAAGTTCCAAGAAATATTATATATTTTCCTGTAAATAAGAGAAGTTTAGATGTTGTCAGTATTACATTTGCCGATCAGCACGACAAGGCAATTGACTTTAACGGAGAAGAAACTACAATTACTTGTCATATAAAAAAGATATGAGAATTTATAAGAATTTATCTATAAGTGTACAAAATGCTAGGTTCCTAAAGTCAATAGGACTAAAGTTAAAATTTTCTATTAATAAAAATGGAAGATTTTCTAGACGTTACAGGGAAATCCCAATTCGACGATAGTGTGGTTAAAATTACAAATCACTCCTATGTTCCCCACACCACTTTGGCAATAAATAATTCTGATGAAATTCGAATATGTATTAATAATCAAGATTTGCTAACTCTCCCATGTAGGAGTTATCTGTATATTAAGGGAGAAATTGAAAATCATGATAAAGGTCATTTTATAAATAATGCATTTGCATTCTTATTTGATGAAATTAGATATGAAGTCGCAGGTAAAGAAATAGACATTGTAAGAAACCCAGGAATTTCTAGTCTTATGAAAATATTGAGCTCTTACAATAAAACAACTAAATTGTCAAATGTGGCATTTGATTCTGACACGAATTTAAAAGAGTTCCATAAAGGTGGCAAGTTTAGTACTTGTTTGCCATTAGAACTGTTAATGGGTGTATTTGAGGATTTTAATAAGGTATTAGTAAATGTCAAACAAGAATTGGTGTTAAAAAGATCCAAAAATGATTTGAATTGTATATTGACGACGACGACGACGACGACGACGACGACGACGACGACGACGACGACGACGACGACGACGACGACGACGACGACGACGACGACGACGACGACGACGACGACGACGACGACGACGACGGCGGCGGCGACGACGACGACGACGACGACGACGACGACGACGACGACGACGACGACGACGACGACGACGACGACGACGACGACGACGACGACGACGACGACGACGACGACGACGACGACGACGACGACGACGACGACGACGACGACGACGACGACGACGACGACGACGACGACGACGACGACGACGACGACGACGACGACGACTATCCTGTAATCCTCCATCCTGTAATCAGAAGGTAGCTGGTTTGATTCTATGTTACTTTGTTTGTATTACCCGTCACTAGTTTGGTATTACTAATTTAATTAATCTTTGTCACAGGTGTACGAGGCTGCTGGGCTGGCCAATGCTGACAGTTTTATCCGACAGTTCCCTGATGGCTACAGTACCATTCTGGGGGAGAGACGAGTTACCGTGTCTGGGGGCCAGAAACAGAGGATAGCTATCGCCCGCGCTCTACTGAAAGTCCCATCCATCCTCATACTAGACGAGGCTACCAGGTCAGTTGCAAGGGAATGACTTGATCGTAAAACATGTTAAAATGTAACATGTAAAAATGTAACATGTGGAAATATAAGAAGTTAAAATGTAACATGTTAAAATGTAACGTGTTAAAATGTAACATTTTAAAATGTAACATGCTTAAATGTAACGTGTTAAAATGTAACATATTAAAATGTAACATGTAAAATTGTAACCTTTTAAAATGTAACATGCTTAAAGGTAACTTGTTAAAATGTAACACATTAAAAACGTTATGAGTACTGGTATGAGTAAAAGTTTTTATGTCAGCTTGGTGGTTGAGTGATTATAGTACTGCTGTAATCAGAAGGTAGCTGGTTTGATTCTATGTTACTTTGTTTGTATTACCCGTCACTAGTTTGGTATTACTAATTTAATTAATCTTTGTCACAGGTGTACGAGGCTGCTGGGCTGGCCAATGCTGACAGTTTTATCCAACAGTTCCCTGATGGCTACAGTACCATTCTGGGGGAGAGAGGAGTTACCGTGTCTGGGGGCCAGAAACAGAGGATAGCTATCGCCCGCGCTCTACTGAAAATCCCATCCATCCTCATACTAGACGAGGCTACCAGGTCAGTTGCAAGGGAAAGACTTGATCATAAAAAATGTTAAAATGTAACATGTAAATATGTAAAATGTAAAAATGTAGACGACGACGACGACGACGACGACGACGACGACGACGACGACGACGACGACGACGACGACGACGACGACGACGACGACGACGACGACGACGACGACGACGACGACGACGACGACGACGACGACGACGACGACGACGACGACGACGACGACGACGACGACGACGACGACGACGACGACGACGACGACGACGACGACGACGACGACGACGACGACGACGACGACGACGACGACGACGACGACGACGACGACGACGACGACGACGACGACGACGACGACGACGACGACGACGACGACGACGACGACGACGACGACGACGACGACGACGACGACGACGACGACGACGACGACGACGACGACGACGACGACGACGACGACGACGACGACGACGACGACGACGACGACGACGACGACGACGACGACGGCGACGACGACGACGACGACGACTAGGTCAGAGGCTACCAGGTCAGTTGCAAGGGAATGACTTGATCGTAAAACATGTTAAAATGTAACATGTAAAAATGTAACATGTGGAAATATAAGAAGTTAAAATGTAACATGTTAAAATGTAACGTAAAATGTAATGTAAAATGTATAACCACAATGCTCCAGTTACAATAGAAATTTCTGAAGGAACATATGAGGTGGTTGAGCTTGCAAAGGAAATTCAAAAGCAAATTCCAAACTTTTTCCTTACAGCTAATAACAAAACTATGAAAGCGACATTACTTTCTAGCCACGTGTTTGATTTTACAAAACCATGTTTAGGGTCTGTTTTATTGGGATTTAAAGGTGTTTCTACTCCTGGTGTTCAGTTTGAATCTACAAATAAAATAAACATTAATAATGTAAATGTGATTAGAGTAAAATGTAATATCGCAAACGGGTCCTATTTAAATGGCAACAAATCACACACCATACATAGCTATTATCCAGAAGCTCCTCCTGGCTACAAAATTATTGAAGTTCCAAGAAATATTATATATTTTCCTGTAAATAAGAGAAGTTTAGATGTTGTCAGTATTACATTTGCCGATCAGCACGACAAGGCAATTGACTTTAACGGAGAAGAAACTACAATTACTTGTCATATAAAAAAGATATGAGAATTTATAAGAATTTATCTATAAGTGTACAAAATGCTAGGTTCCTAAAGTCAATAGGACTAAAGTTAAAATTTTCTATTAATAAAAATGGAAGATTTTCTAGACGTTACAGGGAAATCCCAATTCGACGATAGTGTGGTTAAAATTACAAATCACTCCTATGTTCCCCACACCACTTTGGCAATAAATAATTCTGATGAAATTCGAATATGTATTAATAATCAAGATTTGCTAACTCTCCCATGTAGGAGTTATCTGTATATTAAGGGAGAAATTGAAAATCATGATAAAGGTCATTTTATAAATAATGCATTTGCATTCTTATTTGATGAAATTAGATATGAAGTCGCAGGTAAAGAAATAGACATTGTAAGAAACCCAGGAATTTCTAGTCTTATGAAAATATTGAGCTCTTACAATAAAACAACTAAATTGTCAAATGTGGCATTTGATTCTGACACGAATTTAAAAGAGTTCCATAAAGGTGGCAAGTTTAGTACTTGTTTGCCATTAGAACTGTTAATGGGTGTATTTGAGGATTTTAATAAGGTATTAGTAAATGTCAAACAAGAATTGGTGTTAAAAAGATCCAAAAATGATTTGAATTGTATATTGACGACGACGACGACGACGACGACGACGACGACGACGACGACGACGACGACGACGACGACGACGACGACGACGACGACGACGACGACGACGACGACGACGACGACGACGACGACGACGACGACGACGACGACGACGACGACGGCGGCGGCGGCGGCGGCGGCGGCGACGACGACGACGACGACGACGACGACGACGACGACGACGACGACGACGACGACGACGACGACGACGACGACGACGACGACGACGACGACGACGACGACGACGACGACGGCGGCGGCGGCGGCGGCGGCGGCGGCGGCGGCGGCGGCGGCGGCGGCGGCGGCGGCGGCGGCGGCGGCGGCGGCGACGACGACGACGACGACGACGACGACGACGACGACGACGACGACGACGACGACGACGACGACGACGACGACGACGACGACGACGACGACGACGACGACGACGACGACGACGACGACGACGACGACGACGACGACGACGACGACGACGACGACGACGACGACGACGACGGTTTTTATGTCAGCTTGGTGGTTGAGTGATTATAGTACTGCTGTACTCACCTTGTAATCAGAAGGTAGCTGGTTTGATTCTATGTTACTTTGTTTGTATTACCTGTCACTAGTTTGGTATTACTAATTTAATTAATCTTTGTCACAGGTGTACGTGGCTGCTGGGCTGGCCAATGCTGACAGTTTTATCCGACAGTTCCCTGATGGCTACAGTACCATTCTGGGGGAGAGAGGAGTTACCGTGTCTGGGGGCCAGAAACAGAGGATAGCTATCGCCGCTACAAGCGCTCTTAGCGCTCTACTGAAAATCCCATCCATCCTCATACTAGACGAGGCTACCAGGTCAGTTGCAAGGGAATGACTTGATCGTAAAACATGTTAAAATGTAACATGTAAAAATGTAACATGTGGAAATATAAGAAGTTAAAATGTAACATGTTAAAATGTAACGTGTTAAAATGTAACATTTTAAAATGTAACATGCTTAAATGTAACGTGTTAAAATGTAACATATTAAAATGTAACATGTAAAAATGTAACATGTAAAATTGTAACCTTTTAAAATGTAACATGCTTAAAGGTAACTTGTTAAAATGTAACATATTAAAAACGTTATGAGTACTGGTATGAGTAAAAGTTTTTATGTCAGCTTGGTGGTTGAGTGATTATAGTACTGCTGTAATCAGAAGGTAGCTGGTTTGATTCTATGTTACTTTGTTTGTATTACCCGTCACTAGTTTGGTATTACTAATTTAATTAATCTTTGTCACAGGTGTACGAGGCTGCTGGGCTGGCCAATGCTGACAGTTTTATCCGACAGTTCCCTGATGGCTACAGTACCATTCTGGGGGAGAGACGAGTTACCGTGTCTGGGGGCCAGAAACAGAGGATAGCTATCGCCCGTGCTCTACTGAAAGTCCCATCCATCCTCATACTAGACGAGGCTACCAGGTCAGTTGCAAGGGAATGACTTGATCGTAAAACATGTTAAAATGTAACATGTAAAAATGTAACATGTGGAAATATAAGAAGTTAAAATGTAACATGTTAAAATGTAACGTGTTAAAATGTAACATTTTAAAATGTAACATGCTTAAATGTAACGTGTTAAAATGTAACATATTAAAATGTAACATGTAAAATTGTAACCTTTTAAAATGTAACATGCTTAAAGGTAACTTGTTAAAATGTAACACATTAAAAACGTTATGAGTACTGGTATGAGTAAAAGTTTTTATGTCAGCTTGGTGGTTGAGTGATTATAGTTCTGCTGTACTCGCCTTGTAAGCAGAAGGTAGCTGGTTTGATTCTATGTTACTTTGTTTGTATTACCTGTCACTAGTTTGGTATTACTAATTTAATTAATCTTTGTCACAGGTGTACGAGGCTGCTAGGCTGGCCAATGCTGACAGTTTTATCCGACAGTTTCCTGATGGCTACAGTACCATTCTGGGGGAGAGAGGAGTTACCGTGTCTGGGGGCCAGAAACAGAGGATAGCTATCGCCCGCGCTCTACTGAAAATCCCATCCATCCTCATACTAGACGAGGCTACCAGGTCAGTTGCAAGGGAATGACTTGATCGTAAAACATGTTAAAATGTAACATGTAAAAATGTAACATGTGGAAATATAAGAAGTTAAAATGTAACATGTTAAAATGTAACGTAAAATGTAATGTAAAATGTATAACCACAATGCTCCAGTTACAATAGAAATTTCTGAAGGAACATATGAGACGGTTGAGCTTGCAAAGGAAATTCAAAAGCAAATTCCAAACTTTTTCCTTACAGCTAATAACAAAACTATGAAAGCGACATTACTTTCTAGCCACGTGTTTGATTTTACAAAACCATGTTTAGGGTCTGTTTTATTGGGATTTAAAGGTGTTTCTACTCCTGGTGTTCAGTTTGAATCTACAAATAAAATAAACATTAATAATGTAAATGTGATTAGAGTAAAATGTAATATCGCAAACGGGTCCTATTTAAATGGCAACAAATCACACACCATACATAGCTATTATCCAGAAGCTCCTCCTGGCTACAAAATTATTGAAGTTCCAAGAAATATTATATATTTTCCTGTAAATAAGAGAAGTTTAGATGTTGTCAGTATTACATTTGCCGATCAGCACGACAAGGCAATTGACTTTAACGGAGAAGAAACTACAATTACTTGTCATATAAAAAAGATATGAGAATTTATAAGAATTTATCTATAAGTGTACAAAATGCTAGGTTCCTAAAGTCAATAGGACTAAAGTTAAAATTTTCTATTAATAAAAATGGAAGATTTTCTAGACGTTACAGGGAAATCCCAATTCGACGATAGTGTGGTTAAAATTACAAATCACTCCTATGTTCCCCACAACACTTTGGCAATAAATAATTCTGATGAAATTCGAATATGTATTAATAATCAAGATTTGCTAACTCTCCCATGTAGGAGTTATCTGTATATTAAGGGAGAAATTGAAAATCATGATAAAGGTCATTTTATAAATAATGCATTTGCATTCTTATTTGATGAAATTAGATATGAAGTCGCAGGTAAAGAAATAGACATTGTAAGAAACCCAGGAATTTCTAGTCTTATGAAAATATTGAGCTCTTACAATAAAACAACTAAATTGTCAAATGTGGCATTTGATTCTGACACGAATTTAAAAGAGTTCCATAAAGGTGGCAAGTTTAGTACTTGTTTGCCATTAGAACTGTTAATGGGTGTATTTGAGGATTTTAATAAGGTATTAGTAAATGTCAAACAAGAATTGGTGTTAAAAAGATCCAAAAATGATTTGAATTGTATATTAACAACCACTAGTGCTCCAGCCAGTGGTACTGCTGATATGATTCCTAAAATTACACTTAACTCAATTCAATGGGTGATGCCACATGTAATACCATCAGATGGGGAGAAGTTACAATTACAAAAGATGTTACTGCAAAATAAAAATTTGCAAATTGCATTTAGAAGCTTAGAGTTGCATGAACTTCCATCATATCCCAATACTACAAGACATACATGGTCAGTAAAGACATCTTCAAGTTTGGAGAAGCCTAGGTATATTATATTTGGTTTCCAAACAGCTAGGGATAATAGTGCACGAAAAAGAACTGATGAATTTGATCACTGTAAGTTAAAAAATCTCAAAGTATTTCTAAACTCTGAATATTATCCTTTTAGTGATTTAAATCTCGACTTTGAAAATGGAGATGTCTCTAAAGCTTATGAGATGTTTATGAGGTTTAGAGAGACTTACTATAATACTATCCCAGATCCTATGATTAGTAGGGCTGAGTTTATGAAGAAATATCCACTAATTGTAATAGACTGTTCTAGACAGAACGAAACAGTGAAGGAAGGAATTGTTGATATTATATTAGAGATTGAAACTGCAGAAAATGTGCCAGCAAATACATCTGCATATTGTTTGATAATACATGATAAAGTGTTTGAGTACAATCCTTTGTCAAATGAGATAAATAAAATGTAAATAAAAGATGAAAAACATTCAACAAGAATTGGTTGACTCTGCAAATCAAATACGAGAGAAATATAGAGCTTTAAAACGTGGCAAGTTTCTAGAGGCTGAAGAGAGGTTTCAAACATTCCAACCTTTAATAGAGCTATTACAAGAATTAAAAAAAATTGCCAAAACAGAGAGGCCTCGAATGGAGATTCTCCCAATGACTCCATCTAGAATACCAATAATACCAAGATTGCAACCATTACAGCAATCCACCCCACAGAAATTAGATTTTGGTCTTTTAGCATTAGACTATTTAGGAAATTACCTCAGTAAAAGTAGTATGACAGACACTACATATGGTATTAGACGAGAAGCAAATAAATTTGTTATTGGAAATAAGGAAGTTGATATTGCCAATGATGATGTTACAATTGCAAATAAAACCTACAAGGGGACAAAAGGTTTGTGGCAATCGTTAACTTTAAAAGAACCTGAGGATTATACTCAGGCTGATTTGCAAAATTATAAAGAGATTTTGGAAGCTACAAATGGACATTTAAAGAGTTACAAAGATGGTGCACCAATTTCAAGTAATAGACATAATAAATATCTTAATATAATTAAACCTCTTTTTAAATCTGTTGGTGAAGGTTTGAGACAAGTGACTGGTAATAAAATAGACTATATTTATTGGGATGATCCTAATGAGCTTGTAGATAGGTTAAGACTTCTTTGGCTAAGTCGCCAAGCCGGTAACTCAGGAGTGGATAATGAAATAGATTCCATTATTGAGGAATTAAGAGAAAGTGGAATTATTTATTAAATAAAAATATGTTTATAGATAAATTTTATCGTTTATATAATCCATATAATAAGCCTGCAGAACCTAGGGCTAGTAATGAACCTACTTTAAATTTACAAGACGATAGTTGGAATTGTTTAAACCGTAAAATTGGTAATGTTAAAGATGGGGAGTTTGTAGATGATGTATCAACTTTGGGACAGACATTAACTAGAAAAGGTGATGTCTTTTTACAAGGTAAAACTAAATATGAGTTTTTAGAATCTAAGAATAAAAATTGGAATGCTAAAAAATAGAAACTTACTAATGTGGGAAAGGCTGAAAGTTTAGATGATGTGCCCACTTTACAACAGACTTTAATACGAAAAAAAGATGGTACATTTGTACAAGACAATAATAATTATGAATTTTTAGAAACAGAGAATGGCGTTTGGAATGCTAAGAAACGGAAAATTACTAATGTAGAAAAGGGTGAAAGTTTAGATGATGTGCCCACTTTACAACAGACTTTAATACGAAAAGAAGATGGTAAATTTGTACAAGACGATAATAATTATGAATTTTTAGAATCAGAGAATGGTGTTTGGAATGCAAAGAAACAGAAAATTAGTAATTTGATGGAAGGTACAGATAGTAAAGATGCTGTGAATGTTTCACAAGTTCCAAAAATGGAAGCAGGCTATTGGAGTTTTAATAGTAAAAGGTTAGTACGTGTTAAACCTGCCATTGATGACACTGACTGTGTTATAAAAGAACAGACTATAACTTTTGATAAAAAAGAAAAATGTTGGGATGCCAAAAAACAATTTATAAGAAATCTACCAGAGGGGGAACATTTGGATGATATTTGTTTAATGTCACAATCTATGCATTACGATGGATCAAAATTTGTATATGGAGAAAACTATTTTAATTTGATGGAATATAATCCTGATTTATTAGTTGCTGACCCCACATCTTTGAGTGGATTTAAGTATATAGATAATAGACCATATATACAAGAAAACTATGTATTTAAAAGAATGGAAGATAATCTATTGATTGGGGCTAATGGTGATGTATTTAGAGTTACAGGAAAGGATGATGTTATAAAAAATGAATGAAATTGCATACGAACTTCATAAGCCTGTAAGAAAGAATTTCATTAGAAGGTCTTTTAAAGTATTGGGTATAAACGAAACCATACAAATAGATTTAATTGATATGCAAAACTATGCTAGAGAAAATTCTGGCAATAAATATATTTTAACTTTAATAGATACATTTTCTAAAAAAGCTTATGCTGCTCCACTAAAGAATAAGACAGGGTTGGTGGTTACAGAAGCCATTAAAACCATTCTACCAAAGGGGGTTAAAAACATTCAATCTGACAATGGAAAAGAATTTTTTAATCAATATTTTAGCAAACTAATGAAAAAATTAAATATTAATCACTATCACACATTTTCTACAACTAAGGCTGCAATTGTGGAGAGGTTTCAGAGAACTTTAAAGAATTGGTTATATCGAGAATTTAGTGCTCAGGGGAGTTATAAATGGTTGGATTTACTTCCAAAGTTAATTCGAAAATATAATAATAAGGTGCATAGTGTCATATGTTTGTTGTTCTTTTATATTTATTTAGTTATTATTAAGATCATCTGGAGATTGTTGTTGTTTTGTATTTACAAATAATTCAGTTGGTAACATTTTATTCCTAAGATAAAAATTGTTAATCAATATAAAACTTCTTTATTTGACATGGTGGCAGCGGTTTAGTTTTTTTTTAAATGCCAAAAAACAATAGATTATCAATCAGAGGAAACAAATCAAATCAATCATCAGAAACACATAATGTTCTAGAACCAAGACAGCAGCAAAATAGGACTACATCAGTCATGTTTCAACCTCCTGAACCTTTTGATTCCAAATATCCAGAGTTATGGGAAAAGTGGTTTAAGCGATTTGAAAGGTATAGAATTGCATCAGGACTGGACAATGAACCTCAAGTAAAACAAGTAAGCTGCTTGATTTACTGTATGGGGCCTGATTCTGAGGATATATTATCAACAGCACACCTCTCAGAAGATGACAAAGCCTCATATGAATCTGTAACAGAAGCCTTTGACAACATATTTACTGGCAAAAGAAATGTCATATACGAACGAGCAAAGTTTAATTCAAGATCACAACAACCAGATGAATTATTTGATACATTTCTGGCAGACATAAGCTCAATGGCCGAACACTGTTCATTCAAGAACCTTAAAGCAGAACTAATACGTGATAGAATTGTAGTGGGTATAACTGATAAACGTTTATCGGCCCAATTACAAGAAGATTCAAATCTTACATTGGAAGAAGCAGTTCAAAAATGCAAACAAAAAGAGTCCATCAGCAAACAAGCAGCTGAACTAGAAATGATATGCCAAGGAAAACATGCAGAAGTTGACCGAATCAAATCAGACCAAAAACAAAGTGCAAGATTTAACAAAACCCATGATTTAAAGACAGCTAGGAAAGAATGTTGTTGGAACTGTGGAGGTCAATGCACCTCATGCCCTGCTAAAGATTTAACATGCCATTACTGCCAAAAAATCGGTCACTTTGCCAAACATTGCAGAAGCAGATTATTAGAGACTAAAACAACGGACAACACGAAGAGACTCAACGAAATAGGACGTTTGGACAAGCCTGACAACACTGAAGCTTCAGTAGCATATTTAGGACCTGTGAATGCTTCATGCTATGACTCCAGTTCTTGGTATGTAGAAATATTTATCAATAACCAGTTAGTTAAAGCGAAACTTGATTCAGGCGCAGAAGTTACAGCCATTCCTTCAAATGTAATTCATGCAAAACTTATGAAATCTGACCGTATACTTAGGAATGCTGATCAGAGGGAACTAGATGTAAGAGGTATGTTTATAGCAGACATAGCTTACGATGGGAAAATGGTAAAAGAAAAGGTGTATGTTGTTGCAGGATTAAATGAACCTTTACTTTGAATTCCTGCGATTAAATCTTTAAATCTCATAACCCTCAGAAAAGCTGATACCGCAGGACTTAACTCAATTACCTTAGACTCTGTATTAACGAGCCACCCTGAGCTTTTCATTGGTCTGGGTAGCATTCCAGGAGAATATAAGATTGAATTGAACAAAAACGCTCAACCGCACTCGGTTCGAGCTCCAAGAAACATATCAATTCCTTTACGTTCAAAAGTGGAGACAGAATTGAACAGAATGTTGGACTTAGGAGTGATAGAAAAAGTAGAGTCTCCAACTGACTGGTGTGCACCAATAGTACCAGTACTCAAGCCCAATGGTAGTCTACGTTTGTGTGTTGATTACACTGAACTTAATAGGAATGTTAAACGGCCAAAGATAATACTACCAGATGTAGAAGAAACACTAGGGCAAATTGGGCGCTCTAAAATATTTTCAAAACTAGATGCCCAGTCAGGGTTTTGGCAGATAAAAATATCACCTGACACAGCTAAACTAACTTCTTTTATTACTCCATTCGGAAGATTTTATTTCAAGAGATTACCCTTTGGCATTACAAGCGCACCAGAGTTTTTCACTACACAGATGTTTAAACTTTTAAATGGTATCGATGGGGTATTATGTCACATGGATGACATACTTATACATGGCCGAACACAAGAGGAGCATGATTACCGGCTCACTCAAGTATTAGATCGCTTAAAAAAAGCAAAGGTTGTACTGAACAAAGAAAAATGTTCTATTTCCCAAACATCTGTGAAGTTTCTTGGAAACCTGATCGACTGTGATGGTATCAAGGTCGATCCTGATCGTATACGAGCACTCGAGGAACTTCCCCCTCCTAAAGATATTGCGGGAGTTCGACGATTAAATGGTATGTTGAATCAACTGAACAAGTTCATTCCAAACTTAGCTGATAAAACTGAATCATTCCGTGAGCTTACTAGAAAGAATAGACAATTTTGTTGGACAAGTCAACATCAAGAAGCCCTTTCAGACATTATACAGACCGTCAATGAATCAATATCTTTAACTAAGTATGATGTAAATGCTGAATCTATTGTTATAGCCGATTCATCAGCATATGGATTGGGTGCAATGTTACTTCAGGTTGAAGATAAATCTCCCAAAGTAGTGATGTTTGCTTCAAGGACCTTACAGGACTGTGAAAGACGATATGCCCAGATAGAAAAGGAAGCTCTTGCATGTGCATGGGCCGCAGAAAAGTTTTCTAAGTTTTTAGTTGGAAAAAAAATTAGAATCCTAACAGACCACAAACCATTAGTTTCACTCCTTGGAAGCAAAGACCTAGACACAATACCAGCTAGGATTCAGAGATTCAAAATGCGATTGATGAAACTTTACTACTCCATCGAACACATTCCCGGAAAAGAAATGTTTACAGCAGACACATTAAGCCGAGCGCCGATCCCAGATTCTACAGATGAGTTCACAAAAGAGGTAGAGGCACACATTAAGGTAATATCTTTAAACTTTCCAGCAACACAGTCAAGATTGGAACAAATAAAGAATGCCCAGATCCTGTGTGAAGAATGTCAGATGTTGGTGAAATACACAGAAAATGGATGGCCTAAATATAAGAAGGATGTGCCAGAGAGTATGAGAAAGTGGTATACCTTTAAAGACGACCTATCTATAATAGAAGACTTGATATGTTATAAAGAAAGAATTATTATCCCATTTGAACTTAGAAAAGATATCATTAATAAACTGCACGATGGTCATTTCGGGTCTACACGCACAGTCCTCCGAGCGAAACAATCTGTGTTTTGGCCAGGAATTACAACAGAGATAAATAACTTGATTGAAAATTGTGACACTTGTGCTAAACACCAAAACCAAAAGTCAGAAAAAATGATTCAATCAGACACTCCTGACTATCCATGGCAAAGAATAGCAGTTGATTACTTTGACTTTGTGAAAGGCAAATACTTGGCTGTTGTGGACTATTATTCACGGTACTTGGAAATGATAAATGTGTCCACAATGACTGTAGATGAACTAATCAAGAAGATGAAAGCCTGTTTTGCTCGACATGGGATCCCTGAAATCGTAATTTCTGATTCTGGCTCACAGTTTACAAGCTCAGAATGGAGAGCCTTTGCAGCCGATTTTGGGTTTAAAACTATTTGTTGTAGTCCCTTACACCATCAGGCAAACGGTGAAGCTGAAAGAGCAGTCCAAACGCTTAAAAAGATGCTTACAAAGAACAAAGACCCCACTCTTGCATTACTGGAGTACAGGTCAACACCAGGTCCATCAGGGTACAGCCCTTCGGAATTGTTGATGGGAAGAAGACTAAGAACCCGACTACCGTCATTGACGAAAGATCTCAAGCCTAAAATGGTAGATCACAAGACATTTAGAGAATTGGACAAACTATATAGAGCAACTCAAGCAGATTACTTCAATAAACGGCATGGAGTGAGAGATGAAAAGCAATTCACTATTGGATGCAATGTGTATATTCCTGATAGGAGAGAAGATGGGAAGATAGTTAATAAAGTAGCTCCAAGATCATACACAGTTAAGACAAACGAAGGCATGTTACGTCGCAACGGGGTAATGCTAAGACAACTACAACCCAAAACATCTGATGACCCTGGAACTGAGCCTAATTGTTTTTCCTCATTTGGTAGACAAATAAATCCACCAAGAAGAACGTGTCTTTAAAAAAGGGAAGAGAAGATGTCATATGTTTGTTGTTCTTTTATATTTATTTAGTTGAGCGTAGCTCTTTGGGATCAACTTCAATGCAACAAATAAAGCAACATCACTCAATAACGGCAGAACACATTTCAGCTAAACTTAACAAGATTACTTAGACTAATAGTGAGATGGTTAATAAACAAACAAATTTCAATTAGATAATGCTAATGCAATTTAAAACGAACTTAAAATTTCCAAATTTTAACATTAGGCTTATGGGACTAAAGTAGCCATATGACAGTTTTTTGTTTACAAGAAAAATGTAAACAAGAGAACCAGTGACTACTTTCTTGGGAACCTATTTGTGTTGCCAGCTGATCAGAAACAGCCAATGTTAGAAATCAGGATTTAATAAGCGATATATTGAACCGAATTGAAATCGATATTTAATCCGATAATACATCACAGGTTATATTATGTTGAATTACATCGACGGTGCAGTAAGTTATTACACTTATTAATAAAACGCAGATTGAACACTGGTCTAATTTAGGCATGTGGGGAAGGTAGGTCGGGGTTTATAAGTATTCGTGACTACATGTTTTGAAATAAGGTTAGATTTGGGAGGTAAAGTGTAGGTTATAGCGAGTATGTTTTATCTATGGTTATAGGTAGGTGATCGAGTTGTTTATTTGTGTTGCACCAAATAAACTGATAATATTTTCCTGGTCAAAACTACTATAATGCACTTTTGGAAGAGGTATCTGAATAACAAGATGTAGTAAAAACAAGTCTGAATTATTATAATTTTAATCAATAAAACCAGCATCTATTGATTTTTTACATTTAGTTACTTTTATACAAATATCAAATCACGTTTGTTCCGCTCAACTGGCTTTCACCTCTCTGAAAGCAACCCTAGTTATTATTAAGATCATCTGGAGATTGTTGTTGTTTTGTATTTACAAATAATTCAGTTGGTAACATTTTATTCCTAAGATAAAAATTGTTAATCAATATAAAACTTCTTTATTTGACACATAGATCTATAGGAATGAAGCCTAACCAAGTGAATGTTAAGAATAGTAAATATGTGCATGAGAGGTTGACTTCTAAAGTAGTGCAAGTTAAAAAGCCAAGATATAAGGTAGGTGATAGCGTAAGGATTTCCAAGTATAAACATGTTTTTAGTAAAGGTTATACTCCAAATTGGACAGGGGAACTATTTACAATAGCAGAAGAAGAATACAAAGCCTGTGACTTATATCTTGAAAGATGAAAATGGCAATATAATCAGGGGAGGCTTCTATACAGAGGAGTTGTTAAAGACCAAGTATAAGGACATGTATTTGATAGAGAAGGTAATTAGGAGAAAGGGTGATTCGTTGTATGTCAAATGGCTTGGGTTCCCAAGTAGCCAGAACTCATGGATTTCCACTAAGGATGTCCAAGGGAGCACATCATAAGCTGGGAGCGCGCCCGAGTTCGCGTGCAAATCTCACATGATTTTGAGAATATACATGTGAATAGATGTGGATTTGAAATGTTAATAGAGTTTGAACATTTATATAGGGGTGTATTGGACGAAAGCTGGATTTTTTAAAAAGTGGCCAAAAAAATGAGCCATATTCCAGACGTGTTTTTCAGTATTAAAAAAGTAGAAAATTTATATAGAGGTGTATAGGTCGAGAGCTGGGTCTTTAAAAAAGTGGCCAAAAAAATGAGCCACTCATTTTTCTCATTTTTCCCCTATAAAAAGTGCCCTAAAAGTGCCTCCAAAACGCCGAAAGTGGGGTATCTTTCTGGGTTCACCACTACTATTATATTTCATATTATTTATTAGTATTTCATATTTGTTAAAATATTTAATTATTGATCGCACTAACTATCAATCTCAACTCAACTCTCCTGTAAAATGGCGTTTGCCGTGTGTGTAATAAATAAATAAATAAATATCAAAGCTTGTGTTAGCTTAGCTGTACCAGTAGATGCCAATGACAGGCCTGTGGGCCTAAACTATTTGGCCTACCTAAGTTAGGCATAATACTCTAAAGTTTCAAAAGTGATTTATAATTACCATATCCCCTAACATTAGCTCTAACTTAAATCAGCTTGGGAGACTGAGATAAAATTTTTGTTTGATCATCCTTGTAACTTACCTAGTCCAACCAAAGTAAAGCCATTAGAAAAAGAAATAGGCCTAATGAGTTTTTAGATTAGAGGTTTTTCTTTCAACGGTTAGGGTGAAACTGTAGCTTCACAAGAATTTTAAACACATTGCTAATCAAGGCTTGTGTAGTTGTGTACCAACAAAAATAAAGGAAAACATCTGAATTTTCGTTATTGAACACAAAGACGTTTGTCATTAACTCTTATTAGTTTGATTTGTAAAGTGTACAAACTAAGTTACTGGCTCGGTGTCAACTCAACTAAGTAAGCTACTGGTACTGGTATAACTTATCAGAATATTTGTTTACTAGGCTACTAAGTTAGTGAGCTTTCTGGACGGCCCTGCTTTCTGTCAAGTAAATCTTGCATTTTCCTTTAAACCAAGTAGCCTACTAACCAACAGAACAGTCAGAGTTGCGAGAAGATAAATTATTTTGAACTACAAGACTAAAACCGGGCTTAACTTACCTAGTTTTGAAATGAGAATTTTTTTAGAATAGGATAGGCTAGGAGTAGGACATTGGACGGATTGGTCACTGGGCTAGTGGGTTAGGGCTATAAAAAACGACTCCTGTTTGAATGTAGAAATAGATTTTCAATTAAAATTGTTTTGGTTTAGAACGCTATATGTTTTATATTAAATATTTTAATGGATTTATAATCATTAATCATACATTTAAATTTAAATAAATAATCCGTAAATTACTGAGCTGGTGTCACTTGCTTTCCATGTTATCTTATGGGACTTCCGGGGCTGGACAGCACCACTTGCAACGTTGCCAATTCTACAAGGCCGCGGCCTGTAGTTAAAGGCGGCCGTGGTGTGACACCATAGATTAAACATACGGTAGCACGATTTGTTTTTTAGTATTAATTTTGCCAACAGTTACATTAGGAGGCTTCTGGACTTGTCAAATATATATACTGTTTTGCCAGTGTTATTTTATTGATTTTTTTAAATCATAGGACATTTTACTATATATTTTCAAAATCAAACATATTTAAGTTTGATGATTTTTCATATTTCATTTCCAAACATGCACAAAAGTGAAAGTCTAGTTTCATGTCCAATTTTAAATATTCATGATTATATCTCAGCCATTTCATGAGCCTTATCTCTAGCAGACATACCCCCCTTCCCCTCTCAGCATTCTGTTTGCATTCCAGGATATTCATTGTGTAGCCAGAAATAAATATCCTTCCTTTCCTTGTTCTGATTATCTACAAATGTTATTGATTCTCATTTATCACGAAAACAGCTGATTGCTTTGTACAGTAATATTGTTGATTGATCATTATTGTATTAATTGATACTTCTGGAACTTCTGGAAAGAAAATTAAAATGTAAATAATTTAGTGTGATTTTATATTGCAAATACTTTGCAAAATAAGTTATTGACATTTCTAGTGAAGAAATAACTTTAATTTATAAATTCCAAGGTGGAGTTTATACAGACTTTTTGAGTTTTGTTTGACTATTCTATTCCAAAATGAGATTTTTATCTTTTGTCAAGCAAAGTCAACTTATTGAACAAAGACTTAGTAGTATTGACAAGCAAGTTACAACATTAAGTACTGTTCAAGCCCTTGAATCTTTAAATGATCAACAAATAAATAGAATAAAGTTACTTTCAACTGCAGCTTCTCAAAAACATGCAGAATTTGAAAAAATTGTTAATAAGTTGTTCTCTACAACTCCCCTACCTGAAGACATCGTAGATGAAAAGGTAACCGAACTTCAAGATAAAATATCTGACCTGTACATAAATATTAGTAGCTTATATATTTTGAGTTTATATATATTTTGAGTGAGAAACAAGGCATCAAATTGGGCTCTATTATCAAAGGATGAATATATGTACTGCTCAAAGGTAATTAGATTAGCTACCTGATTACCTGAGAGACCTGACTGGCAACAAGCTACACCAGGAGTTGAAGAAGTGGCTAATCGCAAGACCCTTCTACTCAGTAAAGGAATTTTATGAAAATTATGGAAATTAACATGTGCAATTCACTATTGTATTGACACTATAACAATAAAGAATATTGTATTGTATTGTATTGATTTGTTACTGTAGACCTTCCCATAGTAAACCCGTGTTGTTCTTTAACTATGAGACTTCCAAGCTATTCTAATTTGTATTCATTTAATTAATTATTTAGTTGCAGTGGGGCTTTATTAATAAATATACAGATTCTACTGGTTCAACAAAACGTTTATTAACTTCACACAATACTTAATACATGTTCTCTTTATGAGGTCCAAAATCAGAGAGAGCGAGTTAGTGGTTTCGCTCCAAAATCTATTAGTAAGAAAAAACAAAGAACGAACTGCAAGTCATTGCTTATAAAGTACAAAAGGAACAACATAGAGTAATGAGCTATTACAATATAACACAGCTTATAACACAAGCAGAGGTCTGAGTCTATCTAGGACCAAAGATTCAAAAGTTTTAGCAATGGGTGACTGGATGGTAATTGGTCTATAGTTACTGGCCTCAGACATGTCACCGGTTTTAAAGATCGGAACAATGTAGGATTTTTTCAAGGATGACGGAAAAATACCCTGGCTCAGGCTGTGATTGAATAGCTCAGAGATAATCCTACAAAGAGGTTCACTGCATTCACGAAGAACAACAGTAGGTATGCAGGTATTGTGTGAGCTTTTTACGTTACACCTTTTATAGATTATAGTGTTTTGTGATATGTTATTATTTGCATGTTGTATCATGACTTGACTGCTATATAGTGCATATTTTTTTGACTGCTACCCTCTGTAGTGTATTCCAAACTTAGGTTGGGCGTTTTTTGTATTTTAGTTGTAATGTGTTAGTTAGGTTTTTTTCACCTGGAGGATTGGATCAGATTCCAGATCCCGAAACGTTGTGTATTGTTTTTTTTTTTACATTCGTGATGGAAAATGTCCGCAATAAACCTTTGAACAACAGGATCAATTAATTACTAATATGATTGAAAGCTGGGTAGCTGAGTGGTTATAGTGCTTGCCTAGTAATGAAAAGGTCGTCGGTTCGATCCTGAGAAAAGTTAGTAATAGCTTTTTGTTGGCGTTACGCCTTTTTGTTGGTGTTCCGCTATTAACGCATGTTCCTGGCTAATTAAACAGCTGATTTTGTCCATTAAAAAGCTACACAAGGCATCATCACTTCATTCTACACTCATCCGCCCGCTTTGACATCTTTAGGTTGCTTCTCGATGATATCATCCATCCATAGAAGGATTATGGTTGGTAACTTGAGTTGTCCGTTGATTCATCTTGGTTTGTCTGTTAATTATTTGAGATTAAACTGTGAGTAACTTTGAATTTGTCTTTGTTATTGATTGTTTTGGCGGTCTCCTTAATAGTCCTTGGAAGCTAGCGGCCATCTTAGGTCATTTCAAATAGCTGCTGAAGAGTTGTTTATCATCCAAAAAAATTTTTTCAAATAAAAAAGTGATTATAATTTAAATATTTAGGTCACTGTGAGAGCAGAAAGTTTCTTTGTAGTTTTGAATTGTTTTCCAAAGTAGTCCAAATGGAAGCTAACAGATATCTTGGCATTATTTGCCCACCATAAGAGCAATGTTAGTTTAGTTAACTTCAAACAGCCCCTGAAGAGTTATTTGCCATTTAAAAATATTTTTTTTCAAACAGAGAGTGAAAATTTTGAAACAGACGTTTCAATGTCCTTGGCATTTTATTTGGTAGATACTGTATTTTTAGTGCATTATTACGTGGTTTAGTATTTTTGGGACAGGGGAACATGTTACTAACATTTATTTGGTTTTAAATAGGTTCTAGGTATTATTTTCAAATTTTTACAATCTCAAAATTCACGACCATTACGTGTCCCTAGGGTACATTTTTCAACTTTCACGCTGTTTTTACTTAAGGTCCATTTCCTATCCTGCGACTGTTACGACTCTAGTCGCGCGGCTCGAGCCGCGCGGCTGAAAAAATTGACTGCTTTAATGCAAAGTAAATGCAACCGTTTCCTATCGAGCGTCTACAGCCGCGCGACTGAAGCGACTCGAGCCGCGCGGCTCGAGCCGTCGCGACTGGACTGCTCCGTGAGCAGTTCAGTCGCTCAGTCGCGCGGCTGTAACGAAATAGTTCAAACATACGGAGTTGAGGTGCGAATTGATAGTATACTGAGTTGTTTGATTGTGTGGTTTTTGATAGTTAATACTGAGTTTCAAGTGTGTGCCTTCAAAATCATGGATGATTCAAGGTTAATTGAACTTGTTCGTCAACACCCATCTGTTTTTAACCCCAAACACCCCCAATACAAGGATGCTATGTGCGACAAAACGTCTGGAGACAGATTTCTAAAGAAACTGATGTACCAAGTAAGTTTAATACCTTATTTTTATTTTAGTTACAAGAATAAAGCTTCTTCCATGACGGTCAAAGTGCAACTGCACTAGTCACACTAGACGTGGGAGTCGCAGGAGTCGCGGCATAGGAAATAAGACAAGCGTCTCCAGCCGTACGGCTCTAGACGCGCGGCTAGAGCCGCGCGGCTAGAGTCGTAACAGTCGCAGGATAGGAAATGGACCTTTAGACTAATTACTCATGCAGAAATATATAATGCCATATTTTTATGTCATCAATGGGAGCATATAATAATTTTGTTTCCGTTGCAAAATGACTACCATGTCAAAATGCCGTAGCTCAAAATCAACATTGCAGCTCATTTGGCCGTCCTATTCAATGCCCTACTTTTCTCTGGTATCTTTCCATCAGCCTTAAAACAAGGCTTTGTCGTACCAATCTACTCAGCACCCTGACAGCCTCCTTTTGCAACACTAGAATTTTACTTACAATGACCCCAGAGCCTGATGGTTCCATAAATAATGATGGAGTAAAAAAAACAAAATAAGAGGCACGAATGAATTCCCAGACAAGTCAGTACTCGGTCTTCTGAGCAGGAATATGACCCTGCTCCGCCTACTGCACACTGACTCTATGTGGTCCCCCCAGGTGAGGCGTGGGTCCAGAGTGAAGCCCAATACAAGTCACAGGTCCAGTTTTTTCACATGTCATGTCTAGACTGAAGGTCATTGATTGGGTTTTGGACTCATTCAAAACAAGTTTATTATCATTGAACCATGAGGTGGCCATGACAAGAAGGCTTTCAACCTTAGATCTGGAAATACCTACTGAGGATAGGATCCTTTGCAAACAGGGTTGTGTCATCAGCATAAAATATGGCTCTACTAGACACATGGTAGTACAAGTCATTAATAGACACAAGGGACAGAAATGGGCCCAGAATGGAGCCTTGAGGAACATCATGATTCACAGACAGAAGAGAGGAGTTTCTACCTCTCCAAGATACCACCTGTTGTCTATTGCTAAGATAGGATCTGAGCGCCTTGAGTGCATCGCCGCGTATGCCATATCTTTCCAGCTTCAGGATTAGGATATTGTGTGAAACGCAATCAAATGCTCGTGAAAGGCCACAAAGCAAAACTGAGACATTTTAATCTATTTTCAAGTGACTTGAGCTTGAGCACAGTCTGGAGAAGAGAGTCTACTGCCGAGACAGTAGACCTGATGCCCCTCCTAAAACCAAACTGAGCTGGCACAAGCAGGCGATGGTCCTCAAAGTGCTCGTACAACTGTTCTAGAATAACAGCTTCAAACACTTTGGCAAATATGGGGATGATAGCAATAGGCCTACCCAGACAGCACAAGGATATTTTATAAATATTTTAAAAATATATATCCATCTTAAAAATATTTTATATATATTAATATTATTTTAAAATATATTTTTTTAATTTTTTAATAATATTTTAACATAATAGTTTTAAAATGATTTTTTAATTGTCTTAAAAATATATTTTGTAAATATTTTCTATTTTTCGGTTGAATATATTTACAAAATATTTTTAATATTAAGACAAAATAATTTAGTTTTTTATGTAAAAGATATTTTTAAAATATTTTATTTACCATAAAAAATAGCTTTTAAAAATATTTTTATAGAATTGTAACTGTAAAAATATTTTTAAAAACACTTTTTAACACCTTGTTTGTTTCTTGTCATTTCTGTTTTGTTTTTAACATTTGTTTCAACCGAGCTGGGTAAAATATATTTCCCACACATTTAAAAAATATATTTTGACAGCAAATTTCTTGTTCCTTAAAGTATTGTTTTAGGGCCATGACTAAAAGATTTTTTTTTTAATAATTCAAGTAGCCTATACTAAAAATTGCATGTATAATCAGTTGTCTTAAAATCACTCCAGAAATAATTCATCCTTTTTTTCCAAACAGTTAAACAAAATGTTTAGACTACCTTATAAAACTGAACTTTTAACATACCCAAGTAGCACACATTGTTATTGTTGGCCCAACGTTGGGAAAAGGTCGGTACAGTTATGGGATCTATAGTAAATTGGATCTATAATAAATTATAGATTTAATTATAGATTATAGAGCAGGGACGAACACCTGCTTAATATAGAACAATTCAAATAATTCAATTTTTTTTAATTAATATTTTTTAACTTATTTGAGTAAATTTTTAATAGTTGAACAATTTAAGGGGAAATATTAATTAATGTTATAATAATAAATTATAATAACATTACCAATCTAATTGTAATTAAATAACCTTTATTCAAATACCAGTACCCTCTCCAACTCCCAGAAAAACAATTCATCTACTTGATGCCTAAACAGTTTAACAGCATCATATTATATACTGTGTGGTATCAAAAATATTTCAAGTATTGCGACCATTGCAACTGTCGGCTACTCTTTCACCACTTGAAAACTCTTAAAATCAACAAACACAGATAGCTCAGAGGTAAGGTAGGAGGCTCACTAGTCAAAGGTACCAGGTTCAAACCCCCGTCCGGGCAAAAAAATTTTGTTCTAGTTTTTTTTTCAAAATCTATTTTTATGGACTATTTAATCAATTTACTCAACTAATAATTATGCTTTTCATACTAAATCTTTATTATTTAAAATATTTAAATACATTTTATAATAATTTTTAAATAACATTTATAAAATATTAAAACAAAATATTTTTAGTATACATTGGGGGTGGAATAGGATGCATTTTAAAAATATACTTTAAAGATTAAAATAAAATATTTTTAAAACATTTTGTGCTGTCTGGGTATAACTACTGACATTGTAATGGGCTCCTTTCTTAAACACTGGGACTACCCTGGATATTAATTTTCATTGCATCAGGAAAAATTCCCTCTTTCAAACAAGCATTGATCACATTAGCAAGGTGATTTGCAACATAGTGGACAAAACCTTTAAGTAGATCAGTTGACATATCAAAGTAATCTTTACTTTTAGATTGTTTGAAACTGTGAACAATTTTAATTATGTTAAGGGCAGTAACAGGCTTCCAAGAAAAGTCAAAGGGAACCAAAGGAACCTTTTCCAGATCCAGTACTGTCTACATTGGGGTTAGCCCCTTGTGAAATATTATTTACAGTGCTACAGCTGTTTACAAGTTCCTCCACAGAGTTAAGGAAATATTCATTAAAATCCTCTGCTTTAGCAAATTCACAACTAACAGGAGCTGACTTAGTCCTAGTTCCCATGATGAGAAACCTTGCACAAAACTATCCATTATAGTTCCAAAGGGAACTTTCCATATAAATAATGTTAAGACCTCAGCTGTACTTTTGTATGTTATTCTTTCAATCTATTACCTTATTATAAAATACCTTATTACTAGCAGTATACCCGTCCTTCGTACGGGATTGGCATTTATATAAGTATAAAATGCTTATTGCATTTATACTCAAGCTTTGCGTTTACAATGGGGGAGGACACAGTTTGATGAAATTTCCTTCTTTAAATTTACGGTATCGTATAGTATTACACATCTACCATAGCCATATGTTCTACCACTTCAGTTAAACAATTAGAGAAAAATAAATTATTAAAGATTCGCAAAATATCACAAATTATTCATGAAATTAAAAACATAAACATAAGTGTAAACATAGTTAGCGGGGCTAAAGCCCCATGTACACGAGGCTAATATTAGCTGCTAATAGATTAGTGCGAATAAATTAGCTCTGTGTAAACGATCTATTAGCGACAAAAATTACTAGCGCGCTAGCATTTTACTCGCTGCTAGTAGTTTTGAACATGTTTGATAATATTAGCGCTAATAAGTGGAGGGGGTGGTCACGTGACCACTAGCGCTAGCGAATCAGCGCGCTACTACCGGGATGTTTGCACTTCAGCGCTTCTGCTTCTGCTAGCGCTAATAATCGCCATTCGCCACCACTAGCCACACACCAGTGTCGGTACAGTTGTAGTTTGTCTGACAAGTTAAAAGTGTTTGTAAAATAAACTACTTCAGCATTCTGACACATACTTTCTCCCATAAGCTTGTCAACAACCGTTTTTCATAATCAGTGAGAGTAATATGATATGTTATAGTTAAAAATCACAAAAGCTAAAAAATACATTTGAACCGAAATTGATACAGGGGAACAGGGTGTTGTACTATTTTCTTCAGAATTGTCAGGACCATAACACATTAATTTGGATCAAAACTAGCTTTTCTAAAACACCAGATTGTTTTTTTTTTGTTTTTAGGGGGAATAACATAAGCTACAATAACTTTTGAACGGTAATGTTTACGAAAATTGTATTTGTACCATTTTGTTCATAATTTTCATATAAGGTCTATAACATACCAAATTTCTAAGAAAATCGTTTGGGCCATTTTTGAGAAAATCCGATCTTCAGTTATTTTACAGGATTTATGGGAATGTTTCCAATAAAAATTTAAATTAAAAAAAATCAATATTTTAATAACTACACTATAACATTTAGTTAAATCAAATCCGGTTTTTAAAATCCTTTGTTTTCGACGAACCCAAATCAGTTTGTCTCTTTTTATTAATTTCATGTTCACACAACTCGTGTATACCAATTTATATGATAATATAATACATAATAATAACTCTTAACATTTGTTTCAACACATTTGCGATTTCGGGAACAGAAGACATTTTGTGCAGAACTGAAATGACAATTGTGACCAATGAACACTTCATTTCTACATGACTAGCGCTAATAATAAGCGCAAGTAATTAGCTACGTGAAGATGGAAATTTTTGCGCTAGTGTGCCCAGCTAGTGCTAATAATCGATATAGCGTATGAGAAACTGTACCCAGGATGGGAAATCTAACCTACTAAGGGAGTATGTTTTATCTAAAGTAAAACTCAAATTAGCTAAATTTAAGGCTTCACATTAGCGAATTTCCCTATAGGGAAGTAGCTATTACCGTAGTACTCATGGTAAGACCTGGACCTGGGAGTCCGGACGGCGTCTTCTACTTGCATCAGTATATATGCCGCAAGATGAGCCCACGCCTAGGAGGATTAATGTTTAATCCTCCTAGGCCCACGCAGCCTCCGCAAGAGGAAGTCAGGAAGCTGGTCGAGCACTCGGCCAGAACCGGCGACGACCTCGTGCTGGGCTGTGACTCCAACTCCCACAACACTGCTTGGGGATGTAAGGACAATAACGCTAGAGGTAAGGCACTTCTTGAATACTTAGCCTCTAGTGGTCTAATGATTGCTAATGTCGGTTCAGAACCAACTTTTCATAGCAGGGTTGGGGAATCTGTAATAGATCTTACTATATATAACCAATGTGGGGATCAGTCACAGAATTCTGGATTGGAGGGTATCCCAGGAACCTTCCCTTTCTGACCATAGACATATCATGTTTAACATTGGTAACTTTTCCTTGGAAAAGATTGAGTTCAGGAATCCCAGAAAGGCAGATTGGGATATGTACAGATCAACTCTTAAAGAGCGCATTGAATGCTTTGATACACAGTTCCCTTGGGTCAGAGACACCATCATGCTAGACCTTGCCTCTGGGAGCTTAGGCGAGGCCATTGTCACGTCCTTTGACGAGAGATGCCCGCTAACGGTGAGGAAGCAGGGTAAAGTGAGTGGTGGACCACAGAGCTCGTCAGCCTGAAAAAGAGAGTCAGGTCTCAGTTCAGGTGGGCGAAGAGGACAAATAATTGGGATGGCTACCATAGATTGCTAACCCAATATAATATTGCAGTAAGGAGGGCCAAAAGGCTCTCCTGGAAACATTTCTGTAGCAAGCTAGAAAGTGTTAGAGATACATCTAGGATATACACTGTCCTAACAAAGGACAACTCCTCCAAGCTAGGCCCCCTCAAGGAGCCTGGGGGATATATGCTGTATGAACCTAAGGAAGTGCTAAAGCTCATGGCAGCCACCCACTTCCCTGGTTGCGTCATCCCAAGCGAGCCATTGGTGCCGGAGGATGAGGAACAAGCCGTCGCAAGGGCAAACAACACTCGGTGGAGGGTTGCGTGCCACATTGTGACACACAGTCGTGTGAGATGGGCCATAAGGTCACTCATCCCATACAAATCACCTGGACCTGATGAGGTAAGACCTGTCTGTCTCCAGCAAGGTATTGATATATTACTTCCGGCCATGAGCAAGTTGTTCAGGGCCAGCTTGGCCCTGGGACACATTCCTCCGGCCTGGAGCATCTCAAGGGTGGTTTTCATCCCTAAACCTGGTAAGGCAAGTTACACGGATCCCAAGTCCTTCTGTCCCATCTCTCTGTCCTCATTCCTGTTGAAGACCCTAGAGAAACTGGTGCTTAGGTATGTGGGGGACACAGTCCTCAGAGTCAATCCCCTACATAGAAATCAGCACGCCTATACCCCAGGAAGATCCTGTGACTCTGCCCTACATCACCTGGTAAGCATGTCATGGCCGGTGGGCAAAGATGGACTCAGTGTCGGCGGTGAGAGATCTGGCTGCCGTCCAAAGACTCGCCTGTCTCATCATCACGGGCGCAATGATCAGCTGTCCGGGAGCCTCACTGGACTGCCCTCACTCCGATTGACCTGCATGTCAAGGTCACTGCGAGGAGGACTGCCTACAGACTCCTGTAGGTTGGAACAGGAACCTTTGGTTTGGAAAACCTTTGGTTGGATGTTGGAGGATCCCGAGGTCACTCTCGGATCACTCAGCAGGTAAGAGGGGAGGTAATGGACATGCCCTCGGATCACATGCCAACTCGATTCATCTTCGCCAGACCATTCACTGTCCTCCTTCCGTCCAGGGATGAGTGGATGTCCGGTGGGAATCCTCTTCCACAAGGCGACCTTGAATGGTATACTGACGGTTCAAAGGTAAGAAGTGGGATTGGGGCTGGAATTCATGGAGTGCAGAATGGGGTGGACATTTGTCTTCCTATGGGCACTCACCCAATTGTGTTCCAGGCCGAAATGACTGCGATTATGGTATGTGCTAGGGAAAACCTGAGGCTAGGCTTCAGGGACATCAACATTTCCATTTTTACAGACAGCCAGGCTGCGCTCAAAGCGCTTGATTCTTATGAATTCAATTCTAAGGTGGTCTGGGACTGCCTTTCTGCGGTATGTGACCTGGGCAGGCGCAACAAGGTAACGCTCTGTTGGGTTCCTGGGCACTCAGGGATAGAAGGGAATGAGGTGGCTGACAGGCTAGCAAATGTCGCGTCAGCCTCAGACTTCGTGGGACCTCAGCCTTTCTGTGGAATCTCTCGTGGGCATGCATGTCACTCAGTCACGGCATGGGCTCAGGAGGAACACAGGAAAAGATGGGTTAGGCTTCAGCACCATAGGGTAAGTAAGCTCACCCTCTTCTCCCCTTCCCAGACGGTCGCCTCCAATGCACTACGTTTAGACAGGAGGCGACTCAGACAGATCACAGGAATGGTCACTGGACATGGCTTTCTGAAATTACACCTGCATCACTTGAGGATCCACAATGGTGACACTGCGTGTAGGAAATGTGGGCAATCAGAGGAGACTGCTGATCACCTACTCTACGACTGCACAGCTCTGAATGAGGTAAGGGACAGGACTCTTGGTGCAATGACAAGGGGCAGACACCTTCCTCAGGAGGAGCTCATTGACAGGATGCTGGAGTTCATTAAGCAACTCGGGTTTGACGGACTCTGAAGTACCATGTGGGGAGCGCAAAAAGCCCATCAGTGGCTGACGTGCAACAGGACAAGGTCCGGCCCTACAGAATCAATCAATCAATCAATCTGGACCTGGGACCGATTAAATTTTTCATTTTGAGGTCCCTAGAGGCCAAAAACACCATCTGTTCAAATTCATATATATTTATTTATTTATATATATATTTATATATATATATATCTTTATTTATGTATATATGTGTCCATTAGCGCGATAACTCGAGCAAAAATGATCCGATTTTGAAGAAATTTGGTATAAACGTGTAAACGTAAACTTAAGTTTATTCCGAACGAGTTCGCGATCCGGCATAATCGGACCATGGGAACGGGGGTTTATGGGGTAACAATGGGGTTTTCCCATTTTTAACCCTAAAAACAAAACATTTTGCAATTTCTTACCATACCGTGTTTTGTAGAGCTTAAAAAAAGAAATAATTTAGTATATTGAAGCGCTCTTGTATGCCTAACGGTTACGGAGAAAATTCAAAAATAGTGTTATTTAAAATGTCCATGTTATTCTTAAGGAGAAAATGAAAATTGTTGTAGTTTACTTGTTTATGGATATGTATTAATAAAATTTGGCAAATTTATTTATTTCATCCTATACTATTGCCGTATGGTCAAAAAACACCTTTACCTTCCCCGTAGCAGCAAACCTAAGCACTTGTTAAATCTAATGTTATTTAAAAAGGGAATAAATACTGTATGTATTATTTATGGAAATATTTTAGTAAAAATGTAATCAGACAAGTTAAAATTCGCTTAGTCTGCAGGTTTGCTGTGGCGGGGGTATTTTACATTTACAATAAGGCGAGGGAGAGTCGTTAACTTGCAACTTCCAAAGTCAGTGGTTTTTACATACACAACATTGTATATATAAACGAGATTTATATTCTATGAACATTTACAAAGTATTAGCCATTTTCCCTGCCTCTACTAAAACCTTGGACTAGAAGGTTCCATAATCATGCTTCCAGGGAATTCCTTTCTTTCTTTGATAAAATTGTCGTCATCGTCGTCCGTCGGCCGAAACCGAACATTCATTTACTGGTTGTTGGTTCATGGCGATTAGCTTTGTTCCTACGAACACGGTTTAGAAAGAGGTCGTATCTACATCGTGTTTTGTTAAAAACTGTGATATTTGGTTTGCATAATCGAGCTTAAATTATTTAAGGTAAGAGTATGTTGTATATCTCCCCTTAGGTGTAAGATTGTAGGCTATCAGTGTAGGTCTCTTTCAAAAGGAATCGCCTTTCCAATACCGTAATCCATTGTTCAAATAATTGTCTCCCAAAACTTAATTGGACTACAACTGTTCATAACGCGAAATAATCTTTTTAGCATTTAAGAACTAATACTTCTGAAATAGGTGTAAGCTATACCTACTTGATGTAAAACCACACACTTAGGATAGCCTAATTCTACTAGGCATGCTATCTCTACCTTACTAGCCTACACAGCAAGTAGAAACCTGAAAATTTAGAGTACGATTTTTCGACACATAACACTCGAAGGTTATATAGGTAGCCTAGTAGTCCTAAAATTAGGCTAGGATGATAGAAACTAGGCCTAGGCTAGGCTAGGCCTATATCTTCTGCAGAACACTGCATCCTAGAAGTAAAGCTCCGAGTTGCTTAAAATTTTGCTTCAGGTAAAAGTTTCAAAGGATGGGGTCCCATTATAAAGGCCCTACTTAGGCCTAGGCCTACTAAGTTCCGATTCTTTTAACTCCGATGCACACTTAATCCTGCCAGTTATTTTAGATATTCTACAACGAGTACAGAATAGAATAGAATAGAATAGAAAAGTGCTTTATTGAATACATACTATGTACAGTAGGCTACATGAAATGGGTGCGATAATTTATACATGCACATACAACAATGGTCATACGACCGTCTGCTAGGTTGGCATTATGTCCATTCAATATTAATGAAATAAAATTGTCCCACATAAACCAACATACTGAGCACTAAAACAAAATAACACTTCTTTATGCACACATATACATAGATATATACACATACACATGTATGCATATATACACATATCTTTATACTCTAAACATATTGTAGGGCCTATAATACAAAATTTTAAAAATTAAATTCCCTAACTAGCTCCCATCTACTTTTCCATGCAATTTTTAAAAAACTTTCAAGGCCCTGCCAATCCTTCCCATTCAAATAATCCACAAACTCCTCATATTGTATTTTTTGTTTACCAAAATACAAGAGTCGCAAGTCATTGAACACAGGGCAACTAGCCACAAAGTGTAAAGCAGATTCATTCTCGTTTAAATTACACAAGGAACATGTGTGGTTTTTATCGACAATCCACGGTTTATAGTTGAGATCTGTAAGTTCTCCTCTACATTTTATTATCCAAGAAATGGTTCGGTTTTCTAAACCAGTTTCCAAGAAGCTATTGTTGCCAAGGTCAAAGTCAACGACGAGGTATTGAGAATGATAAGCTGAAGTACGCGCTCTGCCTAGACACTCAGCTCTCCAGCTATCTCTCGCTGCTTATGACACTAACTAATTGAGACTTTAACCTACCACTCCCCGCCTCCTCAATCGTATGTATATTCAGGTCCATTTGCACGCCATATTTGATTCCTAATGCTCTCCACGCTCGACACCAATCTACATTTTTTCTTAAAACTTCAGCTGCTAATAATCTTGGTAAACGCTCAGGTGGTAGCCCCAATATATTTATTATATAATTAAGATTCATTGAGAGAGAATAAATGTGTGATTTATCTAGACCCGTTTTCAAGTACAGTGAGTAATTTGGCATGTTATTAGGCAACTGAAACAGTTTCCTAATAAATAACTTTTGTACAGATTCTATCTTTTCGCTCTCTAAATATCCCCATACCTGGCCTCCATAACATAATATTGATCTTACCACAGCGTTAAAACATACAAATTTTGAGGACAGATGCACCCTGTCATTGTTTATTAATTTGTTCCAGGCGGCGTTAATGGCTAATTTTGCAGCTGTGGACTTCATCTGAAAATGTTGTTCCCAACTTAGCATTGGCGTGAACAATACCCCCAGATATTTGTAAGAGTTACAAATCTCGACCTCTTTGCCTTTATAGAACCATTTATTACTTTTTGCCAATCTACCTCCTTTGCAAAAAAACCATAATTTTTGATTTATTAGTATTAACTTGAAGGTTCCATAAATTGCAATAAAGTTCAAGTTTTCCAATCATTTGTTGCAGTACAACAGCTGTGGGAGCTATTAAAACTATGTCATCCGCATACATTAAAATATTTATTTTCTGACCTCCAAATAAACTTAATAAAATTAATCATACACGATAAACTAAATATATTATCAATGGTAGAATATCCACGTCTGAACCCCCCTTGAAACTCTGTCAATATATTATTCTGAGTTAACCACACATTTAGTCTAGAATTCAGCAAACTCGTAAATATTTTACCACCACAGTCAATAAAGGAAAGTCCTCTATAATTCTCAACAGAATTTGGATCTCCCTTTTTGTGCAGCGGGAATATAATAGATTTTTTAAAACTTTCCACTACCCTGCACTTGTTAAACATGTTATTATAAATACCCAATATTCTAGTGAGCAGTGAATCTGGAGAATTTTTATAAAACTCGTAGGGCACCCTATCGTGGCCCGGCGCTTTATTATCTTTTAATCTCGCGAGAACTGATTTTAACTCTAACATACTAAAATCTCTGTCCAAACCATCGTTTGTTATCATTGGTTCCGCATAACAGATCCCAGCTGATAATCGTGGCGGGTTTAATAATTTACTAGAATGATTGATCCAATCCTGCGGTGCAATGTTACCCACGAACCTATCACTCCCGTATTTAAAACTTTTTAAAGCCGACCAAAATGTTTTCGCGTCAGTCCTGTGATTTAAACTGGCAATCGTATTATCCAAGTGCATTTTTGTTTATTTTTACATAAATTTTAAACACCTTACATGCTTGAATGTACTCAGATTTGTCAGCTGTTGAGTTTGTCCTACGAAATATGTTTAACCTCTTAAATTTCCGCTTTCTCAACGCTAAACATTAGTAATCAAACCATTTTTGTTTGTGCTGTTGTTTTAAAGAACAGCTACTACTAGTCGCACTTTTCTTTGAATGGACTGACTCCTTTATAATATGTACAATTTGATCAACATTATTTTGGTCGTCCAACGATATACGAAACCTAGCAATATTCTGAATAACCTTTTCCTGATATAAAATATTATCACGTCGAGTCCATTTTAATTTTGGGAGTAAAGGTAAAATGTTTTCATCTCTTCTCCTCACACAAATGTCGTTATTTATCGATAAGGATACTTCAATTGGCAGGTGGTTAGAGCCCGTGTGTTCAACAACTTTAAACCCCTGTATGAAAGCTAGACAAGATAATGAGACCGCTGCTATATCAATAACAGAGCATCCCATGACACCTATAAAAGTATATTCCCCGCTATAATCACCCTCTGACCTACCGTTCAGTATAACTAACCCTAAATTTTCACACAGATCTAAAATTCTCTTTCCTTTATTGTTAACAATTAAATCTTTAGAGTTTCGGGTTCGTCTAAATAACAATGATTCCACTTGATTAAAACAATATTCTGGTAAAGTTTGTTCTATACCTACACGGCCATTCACATCACCGATCAAAATAAAATCTTGAAAATTATTGTTTTTCAAAAAGTTTGATAAAGCCTGAAAGTTATCATCTAATGAATTATAATTAATATATACTGGCATTAACACTATTGATCTATTACTAACTGTATTCCTTATTTGCACTAATACATAGTCATTGTATTCAATAAATTTATTTTTTCACAAAACGGAGAACTTAAATTAATCAAAATTATTAATCCTCCCATGTATCTTCCATGGCTTGAGCTACGTTTAGCAAAACTAAAACTCTTTTTGAAATTTTTTAACTTTTGGTCTATATATGGGGTGGAGCATCAACCTCAGAAATAAATGATTCTAAAATAAAAACAATATCATACAAATTAATGAACTCTATAAAACTTAAATCATTCACCTTGGACTTTAACCCGCATACATTGTAGGCCACTAATTTTAAACTACCTATCTTACTTAAAGTACTTGTTGAGTCCGTCCGACGTACTTCTGTGGCTGGATTGGCGTACACCCCTCAACCCCGCACTGCCTGAGAGTAGCTCACTGTCCCTGGCCCCTGATGGCTGCCGTCGCTGGTCGCTGTCACAGCATCCCTTGGAGTCTCGCACTGCCTCGTGGTCGACCCTTTGTCCTCGGCTGCACCCTCCATGTCCAAAGGGGGATTTGCTAGGCGATTTATGAACTCCGAGGAGTTGTGGCGAAACATGGAATTCAGCTTTGCAACTCCGTCCTGCCTCCCTGCCATTAGCCTACCCTCCTCCCACGTGAACCTACACTTGTCTATGGTTAGGTGATCATATACCAAAGGCATCCGCCGGGTCCCCGCTACCCTCTCGACCTCATTTCGCACTGACACTAAAGCTTTACGCTTTACTCGCACCTCATTTGGGAAATCTCGGAAAACTGAATAACCCGTGTTTTTCAATTGTTTACCCGAGTCATAATATAGTCAATGTCAGAGTCATAAGGCAAGTGAGCGATTATTGTATCTTTTAGGTTTCCTAAAGGGTGGGCCCTGTTAATACATACTTGACTGTGACCGAACATATCACCACAGAATTTGCCTACTATATACTTAAAGTCCGTTGTTCTTTCACCCCACTTCAGTCCCTTGAATATCAGATTGTTCCTTCTAGATCGACTTTCTAAATCTAAAAGTTTATCCATAATGACTTTATTTTGTCACTTTAGGTCCCTTATCTGTTCATTTTGTGAAACGTTTTCTTCTTCCAAATGTGACACTTTTTGTTAGAGGTTAACCAAGTCAGATTTTGTGGCCAAATTAGACAATTTAGAGTCCAGGAGATAGGACATAACATCTCTGAGAGAAGATCTTAACTGTCCATTAGTTAACTCACCAACTTTCTCATCGTCGTTCTCCATTATTCCCATCATCAAACCTGTAGAAGAATCCTCCGGTGATGCTGGCGAGGAACGCGATCTCGGACGTTTGACAGGTCTTCCCGAAGGCGAGAAATAATTGAATATCTCATCCTTTTTTAAAGAAATTATCATTATTTCTCTCGTGCTCCGGTCCCCTCAAGCCTAGCGCAGTTCCAGTGCCAGCCGCTCTGCCCGGCCCTGCAACGCGACTGTAGCTTCGTCATCTCACAAACGCCTCGCATTCATACCCTGACCGGACACACTTACTAGACTGGACTCCTGATTTTAACAGATACTAGTTTATGATTTAAAAACAAGTATTTTCTGTAAGTCGGAAAGAGACATATATTCAAATAAAATTGAAGTTTTATCTGTACATTGCTTAGAATCATGGAGTTTTTGGTTATTTTTACGTTTCATAGCCTAAGAAAGACTATGAATAAAGCCTATCAGTAATATATAAAAAACGAATACTTGTGTCAGGCAATTAATATTACAGTAATCATAAATGTTATTTCTTTAACTGAGAATGCTCATTCCGATGACTAAAATAGCGAGCTGTGTTAGCGCTAAAACAGCATTGCGAGAGTTGGCGCAAAACACTCTCACACACTAATTTTTACGTTTTCTTTCTGGACTCCAAAATAATAGCTTATGCTATGAAAATGATAAAACATTAGTGAAATATTTTTTTAGCAAACCATCATGAATTTTTAAAGCTTTACGTTGTTAACGTATCAATGTTTTGTGGACTGTGCATTTATTTACTTACTAGCTGTTTGCCCGTTCTACGTAGGGCCTACGGGAATCTTGTAGTAAGTTGAAACCTTATATTCTGAACAGGAGTTGGTTTGCATATTTAGTGTGCATTTTGCATTAAAAGAAGGCCTGTAATTGAAAGTTACTTTTCACACAGGTTAAAAGTAGTTAAAATACTACCTCAACCTCACTATTGCACACTTTATTCAGGTTGAAATTTTCATTAACAAAGGTGCTCTTGTCTTTTCCACAAAACAATGAGAAATAAGGACATTAATGCGTTACCAACAGACATACAAACAAAAATACAGAATTTAATTAGTGGATTTGCTACGCTTTAACCAAAGCAAATTACAAAGTAATTATTTGAAAGTTTTGATAGTGTCATCAAATTTTATCATAATCGTTTTTAGGCCTAATAAAACTGTAAAATTGGTGTAACTCCGTTGGCAAATATATAAGTATTTGCGGCTGGAACTGCAGTCGTTGGACGACAGCCGTTGAACGATAATCGTAGAGAGCCAGCTTTAGCATTGTTTTCAATGGCACCGTTGTCACTGACGCAACTGTAGCCGCAGTTGTACCGTAGTCGTGGACGTCCATCGTACGGGTCTGCTCCTGGAGCAGTCGGAGTCGCAGTCGTTAGACGATTTTAGAGGCATTCACAGCTTTTTCTCGAGTAAGAGCCTCGAGTGTACTCAGCCCCAATCTTATTCTTATGGAGAATAATTAAAATGTTATATATAGCTTAATTGTTAATGCATTTGATGATACTTGGTTAGTGACTTTATGTGGTAGTATTAAGACACACATAAATGAATTGGAAAGTCCACGAGTACACAGGTTTGCTGCAACTGGGGTATTACTATTTTTTATAATGAACATGTTTTATTCTGAAAAAGGAAAACATAATACCAAAGCATTGTATTAGTTTATTAGCTTAGTAAAAAAATCTAACCTTTATAAATTAACTATCCTACCTTAACGTAAGAGCAAACTTCTCATCTCCTGTGATTGGATAGGGAATGTAGTTTTAAAGTAAAAATGCTCATTGATCAAACTATACAAAAACTTAAACTGAGATTTTGAAAGTCTGAAGAACTCAGATAACATTCTCCCATCAGCTTGGAAATTGTTGTTTATTAATATTTTGAAGTACCCCTCTTCTGTTCGTTTTGTAATTACACTATGTGTGAATGTGTGCTAAGTCTTTGAACACTTATCACTTCCAATAATTTTCCATCGTCTAGATCTTCAACCAGCAAATAAATGAATAGTATTTTGTTAAAGCCTATAAACTAATACAGTAATTCACTATCCCTACTTCAACTCGGCAACAGTCAAGAATTTTAACTGAACGATTGTATAATAATCGCACCAGGGACAATGCCTACTGCAACGATTATCGCCATATATGTAATCCATTTTTTATGTAATTTTTTAGGTAATTATTATTTCTATATAGGTCCCTCCAAATGAGGTTTTTATTTGGATATCTTACTTTAGCTAGGCCATAGATTTTTACCTCCTGAATCTAAATAGGCCTAACTTATACCATTTTTCGACTTGAGCTTCCAGTGAGAGGCTATAAATAAACATCCTGCCTTGTAACAAAATGTTTGCTTGTATCTTTAATTTCAAAAAGTTCTGTACTGTATTACGATAGATTTGGAAAGCCCCAATATTACAGTACTAAAGTTATTAAAATAAGTATTTTTATTCACTCTTGCATACAACTATAATTTATTCCACTGAAAGTATTTGGCTTAAAACCGTGTTTTATGTTTATTTGTGACTTTAATATCAATACGAAAAAAGTCGATAAGTTTAGTACTGGTAGTTTATTTGATAAATAATGCAAGTAAGTTATGAATTCAAAGTAATGATTAGGCCTATATAATTTCAAATGAATAGCACTTCATTTTTTTATGTTTTTAGGGATTGTCCGTTTTAACCGACCTTTTATCTGACATAGGTCCGGTCCCGTTAAGGTCGGTTAAGACAGGTTCTACTATTTTGTTCACTTCTTCAAAGTACTCTTTGCTTTATGTATGTTGTTTTGTTATATTAAACATTATAATTTCCCCGGAAAATATATAAAGCGACCGAGGAAATACCTGTCAAAGTTATTAGCAAGAAAGAATCAGGAAACATGAATCTTACAAAACTCTGATGAGGCTACTTTATGTGTTGTAGACTTATTTGTCAAGAATTTGTTGTATATGGTAACAACTCATTTAACCTTTTATGCATGGCTTAAAACTCAGTTCAAACATTCATCGAATCCAGAGGTGCACATCCCCCCAAGAGGTCAGGAGCGCAAACCCCCTCTTTAAAACTGCTTCTTTCTTCACCCTTCTCCCCTAATAGTACAGGTAAAATTATACTAAAAAACCAGTAGAAAACATAAAAATTAGTCCATTCATGAAACTTGCAGGAAACGTAGTAACTACCATTAGGTTTTGAAATCTGAAGAGTCCCTAGTGATTGTGGGGGTGGAAGTACCATTTTATGGGGATTAAAGTTTATGGGGGTAGTGATTTTGAGAATTTTTTTATTTATGGGATCCAAGCAAGTGAGGTGTCGTTTTCTATGTTTCTTAGGATGCAGAATCGAAAAATAACAAAATAAAAGCAATACAACTAACAGTTTATTAGAAAAAGACTAATTTTTAAATGAAAAACTAAATATGACAAATTAATTAAGGCAAAATAATCCAGTTATTATCAATTACTGTATTACAAAATTGACTATGAGTCTGTGTCATATGTTAAAGTTGTGAGGAAAATTAACCAAGAAACTGGTAGTTTCGCCTCTTTGACCACCGCGTGTCATATTGTTTATCAGCTACTGATGCATCTTCGCCATCCATGGAATGGTGAGGGTCTCTAACTCGTTCTTCTCCATCGTCGTCTTGACTTAACACGGACGGCTAAGTATGGGTAGCAAAAATATTTCAGTTCTGGCGGTGATCCTGCAACTTAGGGTGAAGATAATATATAAGACCAAGAATGTAAAAACCACTCGGACCCCAATTTTAAGGACCTTGGTCGCCCGTAATGACGTCATCAATATGGTGATTGTAAGAGGATGCTGGGTCGCTATGAATTAATAAATGTCTGAACCGATTTTTATGAAATTGGGCATACAAGTGCTTGAATACGATATCTAATCCCAGTTTGGCAATGGTCGAGTTTGATTAGGCCATTTCAAAGTGGCGGCCGTTAATCACTAAAATAATTTAAAATTGTTTAGTGTTTTGTTTTATCAACTCTCTCCAGAAATCTGCAGCAATCTTTCATTTTCCTTGCAATGACAGGTTGTGATGCCGTTTCTGCATTTCATGGAATAGGCAAAACACCCCCACCGCAGCAAACCTGCAGATTAAGTGAGTTTCCATTTGCCTGATTTGATTTTAAATTAAATATATTTCAATAACCTAAAGTTTAATTAGTGTTTACTAGGTTTGCTGCTACGGGGAGGGTAATAAAGTGTGTTTTTTAATTAAAATATGAATAGGTTAAAATAAATAAATTTTCCAAGTTTTATCAAAATATAACCAATAACTAGCAAAATATCCAATCATGGTATTCAAAATGGCTTAGAGAGAAATTCGAAAATTTTACGTTTAAAGGGGCAAACATGAGAAAACCCAATTTTTACCCCATAAATCCCCCAGAAAACCCTGTTCTCATGGTTCGATCATGCTGGTTCGCAAACTCGTTCGAGTGAACGTAGGTTTACACGTTTTTACCAAATTTCGTCAACATTGGGTCATTTTTGCTTCGTGCTAACGTTCTTAAAAAAGTACACGTCTACAGTCATTAACGCTGTTAAAGTTTGATGTTATATCATATAGAAAAGTACAAAAAATCTTTAGACTGATTTTAACGAGTTCGCAATCCAGCATGATCAGACCATGGGACCGGGGTTTTTGGGGGGATTTATGGAGTCAAAATTGGGTTTTGTCATGATTAACCCTCTACACATAAAATTTTCCAATTTCTCTCTAAACAATTGTGGAATCCATGATGATTTTGAATACCTTAAAAACCAATAATTTTGTTTATTGAAGTGTTTTTGTACGAATATTGGTTACCTACCGAGAAAATTCCAAAATTGTAAATTTATCATTCTCATTTTATTCTTATGGAGAATAAGTAAACTGTTGTAGTTTGCTCGTTTAAGGATATATTTTGATAAAACTTGGCAAATTTATTTATTTTGACCTTGTGTATTAATATTAAAAAAAAACACACTTTATTATCCTCTCCGTAGCAGCAAACCTAGGTACTAATTAAACTCAATCAAAATATATTTAATTGAAAATCAAATCAGGCAAATGCAAACTCACTTAATCTGCAGGTTTGCTACAGTGAGGGTATTTTGCCTATTCCAGGAAATACAGAGACGGCATCACGACCTATGATTGCAAGGAAAATGAAAGATTGCTGCAGAGAGAGTTGATAAAACAAAACACTAAACAATTTTTAATTATTTTAGTGATTAACGGCCGATATTTTGAAATGACCTAATCAAACTCAACCATCATGAAGACAAACTGGGATTATATATCGTATTCAAGCACTTATAAGCCAAATTTTATTAAAATCGGTTTAGGCGTTTTGGTATTACAGTATAACCAATTCATAGCGACCCAGCACCCTCTTACGAGCGCCATATTGATGACGTCATTACGGGCGACCAAGGTCCTTAAAAATTGGGGTCCGAGCGGTTTTACATTCTTGGTCTCATATATTATCTTCGCCCTAAGTCGCAGGATCGCCACCAGAACGGAAATATTTTTCTACTACCCAGTCAAGTCGACGATGGAGAAGAACGAGTTAGAGACCCTCACCATTCCATGGATGGTGATGTTGCATCAGTAGCTGATGAACAATATGACACGTGGTGGTTAAAGAGGCGAAACTACCAGTTTTTTGGTTAATTTTCCTCACAACTTTAACATGTGACACAGACTCATGTCCAATTTTGTACTGGATTATTTTACCTTAATTAATTTGTCATATTTAGTTTTTCATTTAAAAATTAGTCTTTTTCTAATAAACTGTTGGTTGTATTGCTTTTATTTTGTTATTTTTCGATTCTGCATCCTAAGAAACATAGAAAACGACACCTCACTTGCTTGGATCCCATAAATAAAAAAATTCTCAAAATCACTACCCCCATAAACTTTAATCCCCATAAAATGGTACTTCCACCCCCACAATCACTAGGGACTCTTCAGATTTCAAAACCTAATGGTAATTACTACGTTTCTGTTGTATATTAAATCATAAATAATAATTATCAATACGAAGTCACTGCAAGTTATATTCAATGCTTAATGCTTACTAAGAAAGAAACAGGAATACATGCTAAAGCTCAAAGGTCAAAGGCTGAAGACCAAGAACTGGAGAGGATTGACTTCACTTCTGTATGAACTGTGAGTATAGCAAGAGAGTAAAATGTGCACTTGTTAGGGTTAATATTTTCCCCCTAAAAATATACAATAATTTGGCGACGAGCTTGTGGAAGTCTTAAATATTAGTTTAAAAGTTATTAAAACAGTGTTTTCTAGTACAAATTCTACAAATAAAAGTGAAATATTAGTAAAATCTGCATCAAGAGGAGACAAGTCACATGTTCAGTTTTCACAAAAAGTTACAAGTCAACTATTGCAAGTTTATAAGTTGATTAAATTTTAAAGCTGAGTTTTTATTGATATCTGGAAAAAGGAATATTTTATTTCAAAAACACACAAAGGCAAGGTATTTATGTAAAATATAGGACTTGTCATCAATTTTCATGTTAGTACAGAACTTTGCAGAAACCTGTTCAGACAAAGCATTTTGCAGGAAATCCCAAGTGGAAATATTATAAATTTGGAAAATCATTTGCAACTTTTTGTAACTTTTAAAGCAAATGGATCTACTTCAGTAATATATAATCTTCTTAAAGGTTAAAAGTAAAATTAAATCAGTCAAATGCAATGAAATGGACTTATGTTTCTTGGAATAGGCCTAGGCTAGTCCTGACTTTGGAAAGTTTTTTACTGTACTGTTCATGCCTAAAACAAACATTTGCCATAGCAAAATGTCAGTTACTGGTAAATTCTCTGAATTTAATGAAGAAGTGGAAGATCTTAGTAATTATTTGGAAAGATTTGAGTTGTACATAAAAGCTAATTCTGTGAAGGAAACAGAAAAAGTTCCATTATTCCTTACTGTTATAGGGCCTAAAGTTTTTGGAGTTTTGAAAAACTTATTGCTTCCCAAAAAGCTTGCTGATGAAACTTATGACAATTTAATTAAGGCTTTAAAGGGTCATTTCACACCAGAAAAGTCAATTATTTCTGAAAGGTGTAAATTTCACAAAAGGTTCCAAAAAGATGGGGAAACGTTAGCTCAGTACGCAGTGGAGATTAAACATTTAGCTGCTTCTTGTGATTTTGGTAATTTCTTAAACGATGCCATGAGGGACCGCTTTGTTAGTGGGATTAAAAACGAGGATATTCAACAACGGTTGATGACAGAGACCGATTCAAATTTTTCGCAACTCTTTGAACTTGCTTGTAGGCTAGAGGCTGCAAGGAAGGAAGTCAAAGGATTTCATTCACAGGGAGAAGTGGGTGAAATAGATTTTGTAAAATCGTACAGACACAGTTCTAAGCCTAGTGGGGGTAAAAACAATTTCCAAAAGCCAAAACTAGGTTATGTCAAAGGTAATAACCTCATGGAAAATAAGAAAGACTATAAATGCTACAGGTGTGGCAAAACTGGTCATAATTGTAATATGTGTTTCTTCAAAGGAGCACGATGTCACTCTTGTGGTAAAATAGGCCATTTGTCGAGTGTTTGTAAGCAAAAACATGGAAAGCCTAAACCTACTAGTAATAGGTCAAGAGTAAATTTTGTAACTGATAGTCCAGATGAAGATGTAAATACTTGCTATGATTTACAGTGTGTTTCTTTGATAAATGAAGTTTCTTTTGATAACAATTATCGAACCACCTTGATGGTCGAAGACAAACCATTGGATATGGTTATTGACACCGGTGCTATTATGACTGTTTTACCTAAACATATTTATGATGATAAATTTAGTCATATAAATTTAAGGCCTACTGAGTTGCAGCTGAAGTCGTACACTGGACACCCATTGGATGTTTTGGGAGAGTTCAAAGCCGCAGTTTCGCACGAAGGAAAGGACTACCATCTACCTGTAGTGGTTGTAGGAATCACCGATCGTCGACAGCCAGCACTGTTGGGACGTAATTGGCTACATCAGTTGAAGTTGGACTGGAACAGGATATTACAGGTTGGATCTGGAAATAATGCAGGCAAGTCTAGCCATAATGTTTCTACTTCTACCGCTTCTGTAGAAAATGACTTGAAAAGTAAATTTATGGATGTTTTTGAAGGGCAAATGGGTCTAATTAAAGGTATCACAACGGAGATTGCTGTAGATGAAGAGGCGACTCCAATTTTTTGTAAGGCTAGACCTGTTCCATATGCTTTAAGAGAATCAGTCGAGAAAGAACTTGATAATCTTGTTAAATCTGATGTTATTTATCCAGTCAAAGATAGCCAGTGGAGTACACCCTTGGTTTGTGTTTTAAAACCTGACGGAAAATCAGTGCGACTGTGTGGGGATTTCAAAGTAACCTTAAACCGAGTCTTGAAAAATTCGGAGCATTATCCACTCCCTACATCAGAAGATATTTTCACAAAACTTTCAGGTGGGAAAATATTTTCAAAAATTGATTTGACTTCAGCCTATTTGCAGTTAGGTGTAGGCGAAAAATCGCAACCATTCTTAACGGTAAACACCCACAAAGGTCTTTTCAGGTACAAAAGACTACCCTTTGGGATTACGAGTGCACCTTTTCAGTTCCAAGCGGTCATGGACCGGATCCTAAAAGGATTAAATAGTACATACTGTTTTCTGGATGATATTTTGATTGTAGGCCACAACATGCAAGATGCAGTAAACAAGGCCACAACATGCAAGATGCAGTAAACAAAACCGAAGCTCTTCTAGTGCGACTTAAAGAATTCGGTATCAAGGCTAACTACCAGAAAAGTGAGTTCCTTAAACCCAGTTTGAATTTCCTTGGACATAGGATTGATGAGTTCGGAATACACCCTACCGATAAACTAGTTAAAGCTATTTTGGATGCACCCGAACCTACCGATGTTACCCAGCTAAGAGCCTATCTAGGCCTATTGAATTTTTATGGGCGTTTTCTCCCTAACCTATCCACGGTGTTATACCCATTGCATCAGTTGCTTCATAAAGCCAAACCCTGTCAATGGAATTCAGAATGTTCAAAAGCTTTTAATGAGAGTAAACTGCTTTTAACTCAAAGTAATGTTTTGGTACCTTATGATCCAAAGTTGAAAATCCAAGTGACATGCGATGCAAGCCCTTATGGGATCGCCAGTGTTATGTCTCACACTATGCCGGACGGATCTGTCCGACCAGTTGCGTATGCTTCTCGAAGTCTTACAAAATCCGAAATGAACTATGCTCAGTTAGATAAAGAAGCCCTTGCTATCATATTCGGAGTAAAGAAATTTCACAAATATATTTTTGGTCGATCATTCACATTGATTACGGATCATGCCCCTTTAACAGCACTCCTAGGAGAGAAAAAGGGTATCCCAGTTCTTGCAGCTGCCCGCATGCAACGTTGGGCAATAATTTTGTCTGCGTATGACTACCACATCATATATCGAAAAGGTTCTGAAATTGTAGAAGCTGACGCTCTTTCACGTCTTCCTAAGAAACTCGACCCAAACTCTGAAGATATTTCAGTTATTCAGTTTTTTGCTCCATTTCCAGAACTACCTCTCACAGCAAAAGAAATAAGTCTTGCAACCCGAAGAGATCCGTTGTTTTCTAAAGTCTTAGATTTGACACTTCAAGGCTGGCCTACACATTTAGATAAGGATGAGCCATTAAGAGCTTTCTTTCTGAGAAAGAACGAACTTTCAGTTGAAAATGGTTGTATTCTTTGGGGAAATCGAGTCCTCATTCCTACTAAATTTCAAAAACACCTCTTAGACATGTTACATGAAGAACATCCTGGTGTTTGCAAAATGAAAGCTTTGGCCAGAAGTTTTGTGTGGTGGCCTAAAATTGATGACCAAATTGAAAATGTTGTTAACACTTGTGAGATTTGTCAAATGACCCGTAAATCTGCCCCTAAGCTGCCTCTACAGCCGTGGCAGTGGCCTTCAAAGAAATGGCAGCGTGTGCACCTAGATTTCGCTCAGAAGGATGGTGTTTATTTTCTGATACTAGTGGACAGTTTCTCTAAATGGGTCGAAGTATACCAAATGAATGGTACCAACGCCTCAAAAACTATTGAAAAATTACGTACATGCTTTGCCGCATATGGAGTTCCGGAGAACATCATCACAGACGGAGGACCGCCTTTTAGGTCAGAAGAATTTGAAAGTTTTTTGAGATTCAATGGAATAAATCACATTTTCTCCCCTCCATATCATCCGGCGAGTAACGGCCAAGCAGAGTCTATGGTGGGTACTTTTAAAACATCTCTCTTAAAGCAAGTACTCCAAGACAACCTCAAGGGCCAAAATCGGACTTTGCAGCACAAACTGGATTGTTTCATGTTCGCTTACCGAAACACACCTCACTCAATCACTGGTAGAACACCTTCGGAACTATTTTTGGGTTTTCAGCCTAGAACCAGATTCACTCTGCTAAAACCAGATTTCAAAAGCAACATGGAGAGCAAGCAACAGAAAATAAAAGAATCCAGTGACCAACATAGAGGAAAATGGAGGTCGTTCACACTAGGACAGGAAGTCTGGGTCAAAAGTATCCGTAACGAAGAAACAAGATGGATGCCGGGAGTTATTATCAAGTGTATCAGTCCTGTGACTTACATTGTTAGCGTAAGGGGACAGAAACGGTTTGTACATGCCGATCATTTGAAAGAGTTGGAAGGTGAATTGCCCATTATGAGAAGAGAACCAGAAATAAGAACCAGAAATCACTCCTCCACGACCCTTACCAGTGCTATCACCAAGCAAAAGTCTGGTCGAACCTCATATACATGTTGATCAATCACAGAGTCCCACGAGATCACCACCACCTCGGAAATCTTTACCACCTCAGAAATCTCCATCACCTCGGAAATCTCCATTACCTAAAGGAAGTATAACTCACGAACAAGAACCCCTGCGGAGGTCCAAAAGGATGATAACGGCCCCGCAGAAACTTAATCTTTAGTAGACAAGAGAACAAGTTCGCAGCAAGATTAAGTTAATTTTATTTTACATTTGACAAACAATGAATTTTATGTTGAAATGAAGATGCTGCGAACATTTATAAAAGAAGAGTTATTTTATTTTATTTTCAAGAAGAGTTTAAGTTTTTTTTTAAAGGGGAAAGGAGTGTTGTATATTAAATCATAAATAATAATTATCAATACGAAGTCACTGCAAGTTATATTCAATGCTTAATGCTTACTAAGAAAGAAACAGGAATACATGCTAAAGCTCAAAGGTCAAAGGCTGAAGACCAAGAACTGGAGAGGATTGACTTCACTTCTGTATGAACTGTGAGTATAGCAAGAGAGTAAAATGTGCACTTGTTAGGGTTAATATTTTCCCCCTAAAAATATACAATAGTTTCCTGCAAGTTTCATGAATGGACTAATTTTTATGTTTTCTTAGGTGAGTTTTACCTGTACTATAACTTCATCACCTGTCCCCTTCCTACACCAATTAACGGTGAAATCTGAGTAGTTTTAAAATGAAGAAATGGCCATGCCCAATTAAGAGAATAAAGGAAGGTTTAATCACCCAAACCAGAAATTATGACCATAAGGCCACAAACCGACAAACGCAAGACCAGGTAGCTGCTATAGGACTGGAGAAAATTGAACTACGCATTTATCTCCCTGTTTTATCTCTCAAACTGCAGACTACTATCTGCCCGCCTATAATGTCGTCATAACAATAATCCAAAATTGAGAGCATTTCCCACTCTCTTGACCAAGAAGAAATCATCATCATAGCCTCCTGTGATAGTGGCAATTTCTTGAAATTCCTTTGTAGTTAGGGCTACAAAGACATAATCATTGCTTCCCGCAATGGCGGCAATATTTTGACATTCCTCTGTGGTGGCGAAGACACCATCACCGTCTCTTGTGCTCGCAGCAATATCTTGACAGTCCATCAATGTCGTGAAGACATTGTGTTGTTGCGACAAACAATTAATTGTTAATTAACAAGTGTTGTAAGCCAAAATTGTGTTGAGGGTGCTATAGAGTATCATGAATTTAACAAAAACGCTTGTTAGAGCTACTTGTATAAACCTCATATACCTTATAAACCTCATATAGGCCTACCTTATAAACCTTATATAAATTATCAATGGCAATAAAAATAAAATCTTCCCGAAAAATCCCAGTGGTGCAAGTGTGACGCTATCCCCCCCCCCCTATTTTGGGCACCCATGATTGAATCTAGGAGAAAAACAAGTCTCAAAATACAATAAAGGAGGCTAGAAACCATGTACTATGATTGAATTTCACACCTTGTGCTGCTGTATCATGTTGCAGGGTGTTTCACAAATACTTTTAGCAACTTTGGGTTCAAGTAAAACAAAAAAACAAATGCTATAGAAATTTCATCTGTGGCTGTCTGGCTGTTTGGTGGATGTTACGACATTACCATTCATGTTGGAAACGAGCATTGAACCTTTTTAATCAGAGGACACAGCTTACCGCGAATCACAGGCCCAAGGGGCCATCTTAGATGAATGCTAGCATTAGTTAAATCATTATTACTTTGGAATTATTAACTTTCAATCGAGATATTAATTAACGGTCCAAAGTTGACCGGACACAACGTGAAGTATTAATTAAAGTAATATTGATATCTAAATGCTGACACTGAAGTTAAAATGGACATTATTGACCCTGAAATAAATAATATGAACAATTTAGAATAACCTCACCGGGGCCTTACCCCATGTCCCACGTATCTAGCCAGCCAGGTTGAGCCTTCGCTTCCAGGACACCGACTCCATCGCCTGACTCACGTGATGTGCGAGTCTTGGGTTGGTCCATGACTTGTCTTAAAAACTATTCACAGTTTTTTGGCGGAATATTGAAGTGGTGGTGGTTTAGCTCCATACTTCTATATCAATTGTTTCCCTACTAGTTGTCAGTGTTATTTATGGTTTCCACAAAATAATATTTTAATAGCTTTAGGTATGGTCAAATCCAAATTCTTGTAATCCTAACAAAACAATATCCAAGCCAATTTTTTGTGTGTTAGCGTATTGTGTATGGATCTAGCTTGTTGATTTATACTTCATCGGGTAGACATTCAGCTGAGTAAACTTTTTTGATAACTTTGTTTAGGAAATAAAGAAAACAATTGATTTTAGATTTAGGCTACCGTACTTTATTTTGGCGCTGTTTTAACAAGAAGGCTGGTTATTTGGTTTAGCAGTAAAGCTGAAGATCACACTCTTATTTTTAGATGATTAATTCCAGCAAGCCTATTTGTGTATACTGAATTTATTATCTAGGCCTAGTACTTAGAGACCTTTATTTTATATACTTTTTAATAAAAAAAATTATTTTTTAGTTTGTTGGTTTCCTGATTTTATGTTTATATACTCACATGCTACTTGTACACATAATGAATTTAAGAACTTTTTCAGGTACAACTGTGATTACAAAATGGTTAAAGAAACAACATTTTATGACGTGCTAGGTGTAAAACCCAACTGTTCAACAGATGAGTTAAAGAAAGCATACAGAAAGTTAGCTTTAAAGTACCATCCGGACAAAAATCCCAATGAAGGAGAGAAGGTAAGTTATTTTTGTGATTTCAAATTTTCTCTTAATTTGTAATTATTGTTATGTTATCGAGAAGTAAATTGTAACATTTTTGTGGTAGGGTATTTGTTTGTTTTGTACGAAATAGTTATTTGTGCAACTAGTGAGAAAAGTGAGCAATTGACTCACTCGAGAGAAATCCTTACTCACGAGCCGTAGGCGAGTGAGGAACGGTTTCTCGAGTAAGGCAGTTGTACTTTGAACTCGAGTTGCACATTATACTTTTCCTACAGTTACCATAAAACAAATAAATTGGTGAAGAAACATAACCTATTTTTACACAGAAGTGAACTTTTAATATAACATTTAATGTGAAGTGACAAATACAACAGTACAACAGCTGACCAGCTGATTTACAGCCAGTGCTGCCAACGTATTTCGCGCGCATACGACGTTGCCTGCATGTTAGGCGCTTACTATTTCGTGCCTTCACGTTGCAAATCTGGACTGAGACAAAGTAATTAGAGTGAGACAATGTTAACATTGTCTCACTGATGAGCGAATTGGCCACTTTGCTTTCTCAAATCAGTGAGAGAACATGTAAATTGTTAGGTAACTGTAGGAAAAATAATTTTGCCCTTCCCTACCAGTGTTTTTGAGCTGCTGTGTTCTCCAAAATTAAATCGCAAATTAAATTAGTGGAATTGGTTTCTAACTCTCAATGCTTAAACCTGGTTTTTTCGTTTTTACAGTTCAAACAAATCTCACAAGCTTACGAGGTGCTGAGCAACCCCGAGAAAAGAGCCATCTACGATAAGGGTGGCGAACAAGCTCTGAAGGAGGGTGGAGGTGGACCAGGGTTCGGCTCAAACCCAATGGACATCTTTGAAATGTTTTTCCGAGGAGGGTTCGGTGGTAGAAGAGGAGAGCCCAGAGAGCGCAGGAGCAAGGATGTGGTTCATCAGCTATCAGTCTCCCTAGAAGATCTATACAAAGGCGCGGTTCGCAAACTCGCTCTAGAGAAGAATGTTATCTGTGAGAAGTGTGAAGGTATGTGAACAGTAATATTATAGTTTTCAACGTATACTTCTTAAATGGCTACAGATGACCTTAATAATTATAGAAGCATCCTGAACTTGTGACAAAATAATGTAACCACATTCATTTCTTGACAAGTGCTTCTTGTTCACAGAACTTATTTTTTGGTTGTAACCTCATGAAAGGAATACACTGGATACTGTATTCTTGTTGTGATACCTTGTTCAAAATCCTCAGATTGGCTATTTTATATTCTGTGAAACGCAAAATGTTACACCAGTTTTCTCCCTCCATCCATCACATAATGTTAATGCTCTACTTGTATGAAGTTTGGTTTGTCTTTCAGATGTATTTGATGTTGCATTTTCTTAACTATAAAACTATTTGAAATTATTACTATGATGCTTAGTTATGTAGGCCTATTTAGATCTTAATGGTTTGTAGCAATTCCTGCTATTTACTAGGCCAACTATTAAACATTTGACATGTCATAAGTACAATAATCAACAAGTTCTATTTTTTTTATTCTACACAACTAATTAGTTTTAGGTAAGTTAAATTAACAAACAGCTTTATTCATTGTAACATAATTTGACCTAAAATAAAAATCTTGCATTCTAAAGCAATGGAATTTATCATCCGTCTAATAAGATATAAGGCATAGTTGTACTGTATCAGTATCATAAATAACAAACAAAATATATTTGTTATTGTTCCTATTTAGGACGAGGAGGAAAAAAAGGATCTGTAGAAAAGTGTGGAACATGCGGAGGTTCAGGGATTCAAATTCAGATTCAACAGTTAGGGCCAGCTATGATACAACAGATCCAGAGCGTGTGCAGTGACTGTCACGGCCAGGGAGAGAAGATCCCAGCAAAGGACAGATGCAAGACCTGCCAGGGAAAGAAGGTGAGGATACCTGTCTAGAGTAGGTAGCCCTGAGCCATTAAGTCATTTTTGGCACTGGCTTTTGGATTACAGTTCAAGGGAAGATGAATTATGAAATGACATTAAGTACAATGTAGGCATAAGGGTTCGTATCTCAGGATTCCAAATTCTTTCTTTCTTGAGACTCGAAGTGAAATAAAGTTTTGCATGTCATACTTGTACATCAGTTGTTTTATTACTGGTAGTGTTGTGAATGTTCCATTCTACGTGAACATGTATATATATAAATATATATATATACATGTATACAGTACTAAGGAAACGGTAGTAGAGTTTAGCTGGTTTACCTGAGAGAGATCAGGACTAAATATAAACAATGAGAAAACATTTCTCTTCGACCTACTCTCTGAAAAAGTCCTATATTAAGACAAAATATCAGCGTCATGTTTTGGGCTCATTTATTTTGTATCTATAAGCCCCCGGACTCAATTTTTTTTAGGTATGTTAGCTGAATTCTATTCCTTAAAAAAATCATAACAAGCCAAAGACCTTGCTTTAAAATACATGAATTAAACAGTAGGAGTACCTTTGGTAATCGTGAATGCTCCACAGATTCTTAAATTTATAAATACGTTGACTGATTTTTCTTTTAATTTATAAGACTGTGTCATCTTGTTCGAAGACTTTTTGGAGAGTAAGCTTATCTGGAAGTATACATGCAAAATATACAACTAGTGCAGTTTGGCATTGTTTTCATGTCTATTGTTCTTACAGACTGTCAGAGATCGCAAGATCCTAGAAGTGCATGTGGACCCAGGAATGTCAGATGGGCAGAAAATTACATTCTCAGGAGAAGGGGACCAAGAACCAGGCTACAAACCTGGTGACATCATCATTGTACTAGATGAAAAAGACCACCCTAGGTTCAAGTAAGTTTCCATTTCATATCAACCAATTTATGTCGAGTTATATACTCCCTAATAAATTTGTGAAATACATATTGTAGTGATAAATTTGCTAGCAGTCATAGTGGAAATTCTTTCTATAAACAAATTTTAGTAAGTAATGTTACTAAATGCATTAATAGAGTGATCTCTGAACATGTTTGCTGTGGCTGTGTTATGGCCGGCCGTTGCGTGGATAAGTTCACGAAAATGTTTCAATTTAGTTTCATCCAATAGGAGAGGCATATTATAGCGTCCCAGTCATTGTAGACGTAGTGTTACAAGAACCCAATAAATAATAGCACTAAACACAACCCTCTAGCCGGCCCTCAGTATTGCCAAATGGAGGGAAAAAGCAGGAGTGATGTACCCGGATACACCATAAAAAAATACCACAAAATAGGGGTCAAGCACAATTTTGAGGTTAGGTTCCCTCCACAATGTTACAGTACATTCATAATCGTTAATCTAAAACATGTAATTAAATCTAAGCCTAAACCTCACACTACAATAAATTTGTAACAGTCCCTACTACCGATAAAATGGTCAGATCTGAAAACAAATTATACCAAATTGAAGTATAAAACTGACACAATAAACGGTAAGCGAAACAACAACTCATGTGAGTGGCTATCCTCACAATGGAACAATAGTTTGTAAACGGCGCTTTGACGAGTATACTCGTCGCGCACCACTGGAAAGCGCTAGCGGTGACAAGGTTACTCGTCATGCCCAGCCAACGTCTTAACAGGATATTTATTTTGTTCTGTATCTTAAAGAATACTGTAGCTTGGGTAAAAAAATTTAACCAAGATGATAATCAGCTAAACAAGCCTGCATTTAAATGAATCTTGGGTAAATTTACAATCGTTCAAAAATGAATTCAAATATCATTCATTAAGTGTTTTTCATAATAAAATTGTACAACATTCTTCATAAATATGTAAGAACGTGAAGATCTCCAAATCAAATGATTGTCACTCTAGTGATCTAATTGTAGTCAACCCCTAAACTCTGTGTGTGCACAGGCGATCTGGGAATGATCTAATCCTAAGAATGCAGATTGAACTGGTGGAAGCGCTATGTGGTTTCCAAAAAGTAGTCCACACCCTTGATGATAGAGATCTCCTTATTACAGCCATACCAGGTAAGCCTATGATCAAATTAGAGTTCTCAATCAATTTTTAAATCATACATTTATCAAGGTCGTTTTATCATCCTATTATTCTTTTTTGCAAATTTGTTAAAATTTCCAGCGAGTGCTGGCCTAAAATTTGGTGTTTCAGTTATATAGGACTGTAGTTTAGTTTTACTGATTCAATAAATTTTTCATCTGGTTGCTTGAGATGGTCAATAAATAGATTTAAGGGGAAAAACTTAACTAACATTTACCCATGGGTGCAATTAATAAAAAAAAAAGAGAAGTAGCATCGTCTTATGGGGCAGCTTTGCCATTTGCTATAGTCTTCTTATTTTGGACTAGTAGTTTCACACATGATATCCACAGAGCCTTCATGGTGTGGAGAGTGCAAAGAGGATGCTATAGGGTCAGGCCTATGTCTTTAGTAGGGTATTGTTTTCTGCTGCTCAACTGAGTTTACCGATTGGGATTAGGAAGCCCAATCAAGACACGTAATTCTCTCAATACAAATTATTGATTTGTCAAAACCATCAAAACTTTTTGAAGAGTTTCGGTTTAGAGATCAGCGAGGATTTGATCTTGCCTCAGCTGGTTTGTTCGAGATAGTTGTAATGTAGACCACACATGAAAATTACAGGGCATAAATAATACCTCTCCTTATTGTAACTAATAATTAATACCTAATTAACAAATAATAATTAATTAACTAAGTAATTCCGCCTTAAACAACCCAGGAATTTAAATTAATCCCTCAATACAGTACCTACGTTGGAAACGCCAGGCATTAAAAACCATGTTAAATATTACACTAATTCAAGTTATTTTACCTAAAATTGTTTTCTGATTGTAGGTGAAATCACAAAACATGGAGATGTGAAGTATGTTCTTGGAGAGGGTATGCCTCAGTACAAGAACCCGTTTGAAAAGGGTCGTCTCATCATTCAGTTCCTGGTCAACTTCCCAACTAGCCTACAACCTGACGCCATTCCTAGACTAGAAACTTGCCTGCCTCCTAGGTGAGATATCTACTTAATCAACTGTGCCAGTGGATCTCTGCATCTATTTCAATTACTGTACACTCCCGCGGTTACCGAGAATATTAGATAACACGGGCGTCGCTTAGATTTTGAGGTTACGGTACCTTATTAGGAAGTAAAACACTTTTAAATTATATGTTTCAACAATAAGTAACAAAAAAATGATCAATTGTGATTTTGATGCAACAACTTTTTATAAATACTTTTAAAAATAAGGTGGTGTTCTGAAAGAAAACAATAATACAAACGTGCTCAACTCTTTTTAAAAAACTTTAAATACAGCGTTAATAAAATTGTGCTAGACTAGTTAGAGTGCTAGACTAGAGTATTTTACAAAAAACTCAATGAGATGGATCTTTCAAGTTTAAAAAGTATACAATTACTTTTTGTTTGATTTTGACCTGAGCTATACTTTCAAGTCAATATGAAAACATTGCAATGACAAAGACTGGAAATAGGCGATGCAAGTCGGTACGGGGTAATGCTCGAGCAGAAATGCCTCTGCTATCGTTTATATGTCAAAATAAAACATGCAACAATTAGTTTAAGTATTAATTTTAACAAGTCATAAATTGGTTGATATTTATTTTTACTTGATACAACATAATGCATAGAAACACCTACCGCTACTTTGGGTGACGTAGCTCAGGAATGAAACTCAGCACTTGCTTACAAAACCCAACTTTATTAATACTCAAAACAACACAAAGAACACAAAGCTAAACTAACAATCAAAAAGGTAGAGTAGACTGGAACTGTATAAATGAGTTAGGAACTTAAACCGCAATTTGGAAAAGACTCTAAACCCCAATTTTGAAAACCCTTAACATTTTCTTACCTGGACCCAAGGCCAAGGGCCTTGGGCTCCAGCTCCCCCAGCAGGACCCCGTCCTCAGGTGCACCACACAAACACTACACACCAAAACTGACCCCTTGATCAAGTGCACTGGCCTACTTAAAGCAACAGCCTTCAGTAGGTCAGCACAACAAGTTATTGTTTAACAACACTACCAGCCTACTCACACAACATTGCCAAACACTTCCTCTTTACAATATTTGACCCTCCTATTACATAGTGCATTAATAATGTACCGATAATTATTGTTTTCCGACAGAAATTAAAAAATATGTTTTTAGGCCTAAATCAACCTTAGATAAGCGGTGGCTCGAATAATTGTGAGTGTGTTGTATACAAATTTAAAAATTTTCAATTATTTAACTGAGTTAAACTTTACTAACTCGTCTATTTGTGGACCCAGAGGTTGTCAGGTTATTCAGAACATTGAAATGTGTTAATAGGTTTTAATAAATGAAAACAAATAATTTTTACATATAAATTTATGTACATGAGGTTTTTTAAATATTGAGTAAACAATATTCAAAGACGTTTAGAATATTTGACAATTAATGCTTGAGTAGTGGAACACAATATTGAGACAAAGCCAGCTAGGCATGCACCCTGTTAACTGTTGACTGTCGAGTTGGCGAGGTTTTCTGTATTATCTCTGTATTAGTTACAACATACAGTGTTTGTGACAATAGACTTGAAAGGTAGTCAGTGTCTCTCTAGCTCATCTGTATATTGCCATTGATTCATTATAACAGAAATAGTCAAAAGTTAATTTTTTCTACATGCTATACATTAAACTGTATGTTCTCGATTTGAAGTTAAAAGCATATTGATCAAACAGTTTTGAGTCAGTAAAATAGATTCATAATATGTCATTCTATTAAGGTAGATTTAAAATTTTCCTAAGAGATCATTTGTGCAGCATAGGGTAACGTAATAATCAAACTCAGTTTACCTAGAAGTTAGTTGTTAATTTCATTTATTTCAAACAGTGTAGTGCAGTAGAAATAGGGTTTGAGGTGGAACTAATTGCAACAGAAATTATTCCAGTTAGAAATGGTAGGTAATACACTTTTAAAAAACATACTAAAAATATACATTTGTACTGTTACGCAAAATACGGTTTTTTGGCCACCATTTAAAAAAAAGTGTTAAATTTTAAATTACTGTTAAAAAATCTGGTTTGGTATCAATTTATAGAAAATTTTATGCTGGAAAATAATATAATGGTTGAATTTAAAATATACTGTTAACAGTGATGCACTATTGGTAAAAAAGGTGCGTTTAAAAACGTGCCATTTAAACGTTTTTTTTATTTAAAAGTTATTTTATACTTTAAAATTTTTTTTCTTTTTCATTTTTGACCCTTAAAACATGAAATTTTCCAATTTCTCTCTAGACCTTTTAAAAAAGCTTAAAAAACAAATAGTTAAGTATATAAAAGTGTTTTTGTACGGTTATTGGTAACGGAGAAAATTAAATAAATTGATAATTTTAAATCCCCATGTTATTCTTATGGAGAATATTGTAAAATGTTGTAGTTTGCTTCTTTATGGATATATTTTGTTAAAACTTTGCAGATTTATTTATTTTATACTAAACATTTAATATTTTACTAAAACACACTTAATTAGTTTCCTTGTAGCAGCAAACCTTGGTACTCGTTTCGTTAAACCTAATGCTATTTATTTAATAGACTAGCAACAGAGCCCATTGTGGGTTAAATACAACGGTCTCTAGTAAAATAATGGTTATGAAATCCATACACCACTTTACTCACTAATATTTGGTACAGATTAAGCACATAACATTAGAATCACACACTTAACATAAGGAACACACTTTAAACACAATTGCAAACTTTTAACAACAATATTTAATCAAAGAAAAATCTATTAAATAACAATATAACGATAAGCTGTTAAATTATTAATTCATGTTTCGTATGATTAGATTATACATACTGGTAAATCAATTATTGCCATCTATAAAAACTATTGGTTTTTATTTTCCAAGTCGTGTTAGCTCTTCTAGACAGGTTTTCATAATTTTGATTTTAAGCCTGGTCTACACTACTGTATGTAGCTAAACCTGCTATTTAGCAGATTTGTGTAACATCTAGCAATGTTGTATACAATTTGCTAGAAGAAGAAAAAGTAACTTTTCAAAAGTGTTATATAACACTGCTATATGTAGCAGATCCTGCTATAGAGCTAAAATTTTTCTATCCATCGGGAGTCGGTAAATAGCAAAAGAAATACGAGCTACATCTAACATTGCCACATTTAGCAATGATATACATATATTTTTTCGCCTAGCATCTGCTATCATTTAGTGCCAACAGTTCACAGTTGTAGCATAGACTAAGCAACACAAGACAAATCAACACAAGACTAAGACTAAGCAACACAAGACTAAGCAACATAGACTAATCATACTCCCTTACTAAGGGAGTATGATTTATCTATGGTTGTAGCCTCCTGGGTGCGGACGGTTTTGCTTAGCGATCTTTGTTTACAATGGAAGGACTGGAAACGGAAAGTGACGGAAAGTGCGTAGGATCGGGATGCAATTATAAACTTAATTGAACTGTTCTGTGGACAACCGGCGTTGTGGTTATACGTAAAACGTGTTTGAAGCCGTATTTCCCGTTTTAATCATGGACTGTCAGCGTATTGGTCATACTTTAGGTCCCGTAATAAATCTGCTATACTGTACTTATATCTCGAAGCAAGAAGTGGTCGAACTTAAAACTTGCTAAAATCTTCGCTTCCGCCTCTCTCTCTGACTTCCAAGATCCCCGCGATATAGCTGTCACGAACAATGTCTCTTCAACGCACATTTCGATACGGAATGCGAATGAGGTTGTGCTACATATAACATATAGCACGAGCACCATAGAATCACAAAAATTGTCCGTAAATTGTTCATACAGCAAAAGTTATAAGGCAATGTTATATAGCAAAAGTTATATAGCAGGTATTGCTACATAGTGTAAATCCGGCTTAAAGCTAAAGGTATGGACGCACCATAGATTTGCCATCTAGCATCAGCACTCATTTTGACGTATATTTCGAGTCATGCACAAACTGCCTCCCTGTACATTACTTACAGGAGATAAATTTGTTTTTTTTTTCGAGTTCGTTTGGCTCTTCTACCGGACCGATTTTCATAATTTTTGTCTCAAAGCTATGCAAGGACATATTTGTCATCAAGCATCATCACATTATCCATCAAATGTATTACTCTACGAAAAAAATACGAGTATAAATTGGATTTTCCATTTTTTACTTCAATTAAAAATGTATTCCAGCAGTTAAAATATCCTATATGTTTTTTTTATCTAAAAACCTTCAGTGAAATACCAGCTTTTATTGGAATTATTGATTATTAAGATCGGATCTACCTAAAGCACACTGCTAAATCACAAACAACCTATATTGTTTCAAAATGGAGTTATTTATAATCGATTTATAGTCAAAAGATCATGCTTGCAACCTCAACAAATCTTGGCTTCACCTAGCAAATCTTTAAAAAAATCAAACTTTCATAATTATTTGAAAATTTACACGAATTAAGCTTTCCAACGATCCATTAGGCAATAAAATCGGTCTAGTAGAACTCTAGATTTAGTTGTACAAAGATTTTTACAACTGAATTACTAGATTTATTTGAAAATCAATAAAGACAAATGGAAATTCGTTTAGTCTGCAGCTTTGCTGCGGCAGGGGTATTTTGTACTACGATCGTATTTCTAAATAGTGCTTATAACAACTATTATAACATTTTTCAGCATTAAATTTCCTATAATTTGATACCCAAAAAGTTATTTTTAAGAATATTAAAATTTTGAAATTTTTTTCAAGATGGCGGCCAAAAAAACGTATTTTGCGCCACAGTACGGATGTATACTTTTAGTATGTTGATAAGAAGCATACTACCTACCATTCACATCAAGAATAATTTCTGTTGCAATTAGTTCCACCTTAAGCTATATTTTCAGTTATTTCTACTGCACTAGTGTACAACCGAAAATTGACTGTCGTCAAAACAAAAAGCAAACTTGTCACTTTTATCGATAAAACCAACAACTAACTCATCACTCTTTATGTCTGTCACAATTTTAAGTCCCTTAAACACTGACCTCTTGCACCCTTGACATTTCCTTAATATATAAATATAAAGGATGGAGAGGACACAGCTAACTCACCTGATGAAAGGTTGCAGACAAGTCAAAGAACACATAAAAACACACACATAATAATACTTGATATTTCGCCTCTTTTTTGTTTTTCAATATACATATTATATGTAAATAGAATATTGCAATGTGCCTGTATTTAGTGCTTTGTGTTGTGTCAGTTGGACAAATTGTCAGACATTTTGAATTCAAACTGTGACATCATATTTTAAACTGTAGTTTTTGTAACTGATATCTAGGCCTACTTCTGAAGAAGCCTCTGAAAGAGGCGAAATATCAAGTATTATTATGTGTGTGTTTTTATGTGTTCTGTGACTCATCTGCAACCTTTCATCAGGTGAGTTAGCTGTGTCCTCTCCATCCTATATATTTATTTAATCCAAGCTAAATGCTTTTTACTAAAAACATTTCATTACTATAGAGTCACTTCAATCTGTTATGCTTGATACCTCGAGGGTTTTCTTTATTGCAAAGCAACTTGTTCCAAGAAAACCAAATTAAAGCAGCAGCACAAGCATGATTAGTCAGTCTAAGAGTTGCCATTTTGTTTTCCCAGACCAGAACAGATGATCCCGGACAACGCAGAGGAGTGTATGTTGGTAGAGATGGATCCTGACTCGGAGAACAGACGTCGGGATTACCGCAACGCTTGTGACGAAGACGAAGGTGGTCACGGACCTTCAAGAGTCCAGTGCGCAACTCACTAAACATTGACCACAGACCATTCCCAACACACAGTCCAAGTCTCAGTTGCAACATTCATGACTTTGGGACTATTTAATCCATGGTTATAAGTACACCACTTATTTTGCTATCTGTACTTGTAGTTCAAAATTGTTTTTTATAATAAGGTTTTAATATGTTTTCATAATATATTTAGTGGTAGTTTGTTCTCAAAGAATGTTCTCGTTTGTGTGATTACAAACATCTCACAACACTGGTAAAATAATGTTTCATTCCACATTATTGTTATTGTTTTTTTACTTTGGAAATTATTGTTTAAACTATCTTGAAAGCCAGAAACTGTCTGGAAGCCAGAATTAATTTCAAGGTGACCATGCGACCTGGAAAGCGGGAAAACCAGGAATCTGCTTCCAAAAATGTGGAAAATGCTAATGGGTTAATTCAATTAATTTAGCACCTTTGAGCCATTTTTAATTTACTAGTTAGTAAAAATAAGCAAGAATCATTTTTTATAAAGAGTTTTTATCATGTTAGTATCATGTTTTATAAATCATTTTTTAATCTATATCTTTAATTTTAATCTCAAAAACCTGGGATTGGCCTTAAATTGTATTTTATTGGGTGCTGGACACCCTGTAAATGAAGTTTATATGCACATTATTAGGGTATTTCACATTTTAGTTAAGCAGTATTTGCGTATAAAATAATGTCATTAAATGAATTTTTATCTGTTTTATTTTTAGTTGTTTTAACCATAGATTGGATTTATAATTCCATTATTAGGGTATTTTAAAAGCAGTATTTTTTATCAAAATTTCATTTAATGAATTTTAACTGGTTTTTTAGTTGTTTTAACCATATATTAGATTTATAAGTTATGAAATAACTTGATCTGTATCGCCGTGGCTACTTAGATAAAATATCTATTTTAAGTTCCTTAATTTGGTTTTTTGTTGTAATGTTATCTCTTGTGAAAAATGTAATAAAGTGATGATACATAGTTTAGTTTTATCAATACCTTTGTTTTCATTTTTCTAACTAAGCATGTGAACATCATAATAGTATTTAATCTATGTAATTTGAGAAAAATGCTGATGTCAACAAATTTATAAAATATATGAACGGAAGGAATGTAACCCTTCTGACATGGCTCATGCGGTTTTGCTAGAACTACCGAGGAAATTTTTGTAAAAATGTTGTTTAAATAAAGGTGGCAGGGAGATAAGCAATTTAGACACTCTTTAGACTGGCTCAAAACCAAGGATTGTCCTTTGATAATGGGATCCTCGACTAGAGGACCTTGGTAATGGTATATACTCGAATTTGAAAACTTTCAGTTTGGTGTTCTAAAACCATGTGGAGTGGGACCGAAACAAACAATACTGGACACCAGTGTTTTCAACATCTTACTGGAGTACCACCTCAAAAGACAAAAATATTTTGCATACTACTTGGCAATGCGAAAGTTATCATTTATCATCCATCAATACATGATAACTTTTGAATTGCCAAGTAGTATGCAAAATATTTTTGTCTTGTGAGGTGTTAAATAATAAAAAAATTGTTTATTTTACCAGGCATGTTAGAGCCACATGGCCCTTTCTTACACTTAACCTAGCACAAGAAATAAAAATAGAATCAAATTTCTTAATCTAGTAGTTATATATCTACATATTTAACAATAATTAAGAACAAATGAAACAAAACTGCAATTTAACAAAATAATAATTACCGTAAGTACTTAAGGATGGACAGGTCCAGAAATTATTGGGAAAATATATTCCCGATCTTTGGGAGACATTACATATTTTAGTTTGACATTTTCTTGGGAAGGAATTTGTTCCAACTGACAAGCACAAGCAATTTTACCACAATCACAAGTGACGTGATGGATGATGATGTCCCTGTGATAGTAATTATAGCAATAAAGGATTATGTTTGTAATTGCAGTATTTTATATTGCAAAAATGTTTGCTCAAACAGTGGTGTAACAGAAGGGCCCGCAATGCGGGGGGGCCCGGGAGCTGAGGGGACCCGCAAACCGTTGAGCGGGAAACGGCGAGCAGAGAGGCCCATGAGACGAGTGGGGTCGAAAAATTGGAGTTCATTCTTATATACTAATGTATTATCAATAAATAAATAATTGTATTGAACAAGTAATAACATTAATGTATAATGTTATTAATAATATGTTATATGTTGTTATCGTTTAATTTCACTAAGGTAACAAATTTAACGTTTTATAACATTGATCATTGATTATTATGCAATCTTTATTCTCGTCACATAAAAAATTTAAGTAATGTGACAAACAATTCCAGGTCTGTGTCCAACAGAGTAGAGGGGGTTTTTTAGTGAGTAGTCTGATATATTCAGGAGTCTCACACTACAGGCTGGCTACCTTTGTGCGTAATTTTCCCTCCATCCATTTTTCCCTCCTCTCCCTAAAAAAAAAAACTCGTCACAGGGAAGTTATTCTACTTCCTTAGCTCTTCAAACACTTTCAAACATTTTGGACCAGTGGATCTCTCCTAATATATCAATAGTAATCATGGGAGATTTCAATGTAGACTGCTTGGATGTTAATGTCGGGGTTATACACACTGGTATTTCGGGCCACAGTGGCCAAATATGTGAACTGGGCCGCAGTATCGACAATATAAAGCCATATTCAACTGTTGGTAGAGTCATAAACCCAAATAACTTGGACTGTTTGAGGACACTACTTGCAGCTCAGGACTGGCAAGACTTTATGCAAAGTGACCTTGTTGAGGTGGCATTTGACCACTTCCTGGTCATCATTACCATGACTCTCAACGCTTCATGTCCACTCAAACTGTCAAGAGCAAACCGACGCAATCCCATCAAGCACCTTTTTAATGAACAAGCGGCCAAACTGAAAGACACCTTCCTTCAGGCTCAGGAAACCTACATTAAGACAGGGAGAGAAGAGGATAGGAGGATTGCCAACCACTTCAAGAAGGACTATGACTTATTTCTAAGAGACCTGAGACGAGAGACTACAGCAAACTATATTAATCAGTCTAACTGCAAATAAAAGGCAGTTTGGAGGGTCATAAATAGTGAAAGAAGGTCTAAGCTAGAAGATAACACGGAAATTAAATACTTGACGCTTCAAGACCACAGAGTGTAGAGGATCCTTCAGAGCTTGACAATGCGTTCAACTCATACTTTACATCAATAGCAGATGAAACATTGAACAACAGCCAGGACAGGAGATCAAGTACCATAAAGACAAATTTGCCAGATATTACACACGCATTAACAGATCTATTACCCACGACTGCGAAAGGGTGTAGGCACAATGAAAAGCAAGAACTCTTCGGGGCTAGATGGATATTCATCCAAGATGGTGAAGCATTCCTTGTCCGAGCTAATGAAACCTTTACTCCATGTTGTCAACCTGAGCCTTGCCAGTAGATGCTTCCCCAGTAAACTGAAGACCACTAAGGTGACACCACTACATAAAAAGGGAAATAAAGACGAGCTTGGGAACTTCCGCCCTATTTCCTTGGTATCTACCTTCTCAAAGATTATTGAGAAAGTTATACTCGCCCGAATCGAAGACTACCTAGCAAGGAACAGCATCGACCTAGAAAATCAACACGGCTTCCGAAAGAAAAAATCAACTTTGATGGCCCCTTGTGGACCTGGTAGAGGATAATCTTGATTGGCTTGAGAGTGGTGAAAGCATTGTTGGAATATTTCTTGATCCAAGCAAAGCCTTCGATTTCGATTGCCTCAGCCATGATCTCATTCTTAAAAAAATGGAAAGACTAGGATTTCAGGATGGGACATCATCTTGGTTCGCAAGCTATCTGAGAGGACGTGAGCAGCTTGTTGAAGTTAGACAAAAGACCAATGGAAAGCTATCCTACACCAGATCGTCTTTCCTCCCCATCTGTAGAGGTGTGCCACAGGGCTAAGTTTTGGGACCTGTTCTCTTCACACTGTTCACGCTTGACCTTCCTGCACATACAGAGAACTTCGGAAGAGCAATAATGTATGCTGACGATACTGTTTTATTATCTCCCTATATCAGAACTTCCAAACATTTCATCTGTTGAATCCGTTAAATACCTTGGAATAATATTTAGACTCCAATCTCAGATGGGACGAGCACATTGACAGCCTCTGTCAGAAATTAAGCAGCAGTATATAATGCTTTAAGACCTATTTAAGCCATTCGCACATATGATGCAGTAAAAACCGCCTATTTTGCTTTACTGGACACTGGACAGCCTCATTAAATATGGAATAGCTCTTTGGGGCGCCACTGCTGGGAAAAACCTGCAACGTGTGTTAGTTCTGCAGAAAGAGCCTGTTCGTGTTATGGTGGACTTAGAATGGAGGGCGAGTTGCAGACAAGCTTTTGTAGACCTAAAGATATTAACACTAATAAATACTTACATACTTGAAGTTGTCACAATGGCCTGCAAATCAAGATCACCATGGAATGATAATGTTCACCAGCACTTTAACCGGCATGCCTGTAATTTTAATCTACCTACACACCACAGTAGAAGATATGAGGGTAGGCCTTCTTACATCGGAGCCAAATTTTTCAACCATCTGCCAGCTGAAATCAAGAGTTCCAGTCCTGAGAAGCTGAAGACAGTACTCCGGGATTAGCTGCTCCACCATCGTGCTACGGCGTTGGAGAGTTCTTGGACTGGCGAGCCACGGCCGCCTTTAATTCCAGGCCGCGGCCTTCGAACTGGCAACGTCGCAAGTGGTGTTGTAACTAACAGCTGTTTTTGTTTGGAAGCAACCAATGGTATTTGTGTATTTACGAAAGATTGGTTACTGGACTATGACAATATTGACTCCACTTAAAAATGTACAGATATAGATTTTAATTCATATCTTTTCGGTTTTCAATTCTGTATGTTTTATTTTCAATATTTTAATAAATTTATGTTCATAAATTTAAATTTAAATCAATAAAGTGCGAATTAATGAGCTGATGTCACCTGTCTGCCATGTTATCTTATGGGACGTCTGTCACTAAACAACACCACTTGTGACGTTGCCAATTCTACCAGGCCGCGGCCTGTAGTTAAAGGCGGCCGTGGGCGAGCTCTGTCACGGCCGCCTTTAACTCCAGGGGCCCTATTTTTGAAATGGTTGACAGTTGAGTCGATCGTCAGCACTCAACTCAACCAACAACAAGATTTGGTATTTTTGAAACCCAACAGTTGGGAAGCGAGTTGGGAATCACTAGTTGAGTGACTCGTGGTGGAAATGTAGAGCATACGACCGCACGAAATTCAGATGACGTCATTTTCAACCAATCACAATGCAGAGTTCTTGCGATCTTCGATTTAACCTCTTCTTACTCTAAAATCTGGCAGCTAATCTCAATCTACCATATTTCGAGACACTGAGGTAAACTGTCAACTCCGTTCTTGAGAGATTGAGGTTATGTCTTGCTTAATCTTCAATCTTAGTGACTGCAAAAGTACCTTAACTTATAAAATAAACTTAAGTATTAAAAATAAAATTTACTATGGATGTTTGTTTTAGGGTGTAGCTAATTATAAGTTTAGGCATATCCTAAATACATTATTATTTGCTTTCTTCGTCTCTATTTCGAAACACATCACCTTATTTTAGTTTCCTTCATCGGTTTGTTTGATGTTATTTTTAATTGCGTTTTTATTTAGGTTAAAGCTGCTATTTGCCATTGCACTGAAAGCATATCGCAACTTAAATTAATTTGATCCCTTTATTAGGTGAATCGTGAATGGTATTGAAACAAACTATGATATTGTTTCTCTCTACCACAATCTTTAATACCTTAAATCATAGGTCTAATAACAATAATTATCTTGTAATAAGTTCAATAATTAGTATGCCTAGTCTAGTATTGACACAGTAATAATAAAATTAAAATGCAATTATTCTACAGAAAACAATCGCATAAAGTATTGGGTGCTAATACATTGACAACAAATACATAACCTCTAAATCGCAATTAATAATAATAAATTAAAGCAATAACAATATGGCGTCGACTCAAAAAGAACAATTTTTTACCGAAAGAGGAAGAAGAAAGTGCAGTCAACCGTCTACTCAACAGCTCAGTAGGTGGTGAGTAGTTTTGGTTGGATAAGTCGACCGTCAATCGTTTCAAAAATACGAAACGATTGGAAATAGAATGACTCGACACTCAACTCAACAGTCAACCATTTCAAAAATAGGGCCCCAGGTCACGGCCCTCGAAGTGGCAACGTCGCAAGTGGTGTTGTAGGGCTAGGCGCACACGAGCGATTATTTTGAGGCGACTATTTCATCGGCTGATCTGTGCATCATGTATTTGAATGGAAGCGCGCACATAGGCGATCGAGAATTGCGCCGATTTTAAAATCTGGGTTTTACCACAGATTCGTAGGCGAGGCGATTGTCGCCCGGAAATCTGTAACGTACAGGTTGTTATCAGTCCGCGCACACGGTCGACTAAAAAATCGGCCAGTCGCGTGTTGTTCTCCACAGGAGTCAGTGAACTTCAGTGTGAGTTGTGTTGTTTTCTTTGCTAAAAAAGGCCACAGCTGTTATAATAAAAACTGAAACTTTTTAACAGACATTATATAATAATTAAGTAACTTTTTACTGTCATCACGTAAAGTGTATGGTTCATAAATTTTAATTTTAATCAATAAAGTGCGAATTAATGAGCTTATGCCACCTGTCTGTCATGTAATCTTATGGGACGTCTGTCACTGAACAACACCACTACTTGTGACGTTGCCAATTCTACCAGGCCGCGGCCTGCAGTTAAAGGTGGCCGTGGCTCTGTAGATAAATTATTCTGAAAGACACTCCCGAAAGAAGTTTCTGTAATACTGTAATATAATTGACGCAATTTTCAATCTTAACGATTTGTAAATAAAGATATCTCTCTCTAAGTAATCAGTAAAATTAGTTTAAAAGTTGATTAAATAATCATAATCTAATGACAAACAAAAATGTTAAATCGGACAGAGCTTATCTTGCCTTCAGCTGATTTATAAGGAAAACAGAGCCAGAATTAAGACATTTGAACTAATAGCTATTAAGATATTTAAATGTAAATTGAATACATTGGGGTTTGTAATTGGTATTACAAAATCACCTACGGTGATAGCTTCTTCCCCTCAGGGTAAATTCGATAAAATGTAAATAACCTTAAATTTGTAAACTATAACATATAAATATAGTTGAGGGCAATAGGAATACGATATATAGCATATTTCACAGAGTTCTCAGATATCACCCCAGTATAAGTGACTATATGTACTAGAATACATATATAATCAATGTCAGCCTATGGTTTTAGTAATTCACGATATTCTGATGCGATCCAAAGATTTTACACGTCAACGTCATTGGACCCCCCTTTCACTTTCGCTTCCATCCTTAAAAAAAACCAAAAGTTTTAGGTTATGTAAATGTCAGTGAATTATTGTATTGATAATAATGTGATGTGATGATATAGTAACAAGGCTATCATTACAAGAACAGAACAACTTATTATAGACATCGCTACTACTACATCTTCTGTTGAATTTTATCGGTGTACGATACTTAAATGGTAAGTTGATCAGGGCCATTCAAGCCTGATACGGTATTGAATTTTTTAGGCATAACACCATTAAAATACCTAGTCTTTTAATATTTCCAAAATTTACACAGATGATACAGATAAGGTGGGATTTATAAGTATTTAACTGCTTTGCATATTTTATTTATTAAATTTTTAGCTGACCGACATTACTTTCTAGTGATATGCTGAGATGGCTAAGGGTATTTGAAATATGGAACACCAGAAGATCCCTTTATAATGGGCCTTTTAAGTAAGGTGAGACACTCTTTATCAAGCCTTTACGGATGAAAACCCAGTTAGTTTTATCAAAGATGATGGATAGTAATTGAAACTTCCTATTATCCTTACCTGAGAATCATAATTTTGGGATAGAACTGACTGACCCTAGGGGAGAGTGGGGAGGGTTGGGACAGAGGGAGGGATGGGACATTCATTTTTAACCTATTTAAGTTGGTATCTCTGCTCTCTTTTTTCTACAGTATATTTCCCTCCATTCCTTTCTCCTTGTAAATGTGAACTAATGATGTGTCTGTGTCTGTGGTGAAGTGAAGTTTAGCAGAGCTAACTTACCACTGACACTTCAGTTTTTATAAAAGTTAAATGAATTTTTGGTGAAATTTAGTATTTTGATGCAATTTATTGGATGAAAATCTACCAAAATAAAACTTAACGTAAGTGCAATATTTTTGTTGTATACTGCAATGATTAAGGAAGATTTTGATTGCATATAAATGAAGCTAACTTTTGAGGTTATGTTTCAGTAATCTTATTTGTTTAACTTTCCAGAGGTCGCATCACGGAGGTAACCTCCAGGGATGTTTTATTTTTCACGATTATATTATTTTGAGTGGTGTCGGCAGTGTGAGTGTCACTGTACCTCACGCACCTCATTCCTAGAATCGAATGAAGGTCAAAACTCACCCCTACTATTTTTATATTTGTTAGTTTTGTTCAGTTTTGTAAGAGGCTGGAAGTAGCTTCCGTGTGCGCCCTGCCGATTCTCGTACAGCCTGGAGGCAACTTCCGTGTGCGACCTCTAGTTTAGTGTGTGCGTTGATTATTGCGTGTAAATAATAAATTTTTACAATTCATGACATTATTTAGTAAATATATAGTTTTTAAACGATGAGTGAAGAAGTTAAATTTTGAATTGCAACACTCTTAGCCAGTGCTGAAAGAAAGATTCGCGATCGACGTATGTACAGAGTCATTTAGTATTAAGATACCCATTATGTTAAATTACTTAAAACATCAGTTATTGTGAGTGCTATTATCTAGAACCGCATTATAGGACATTGTGGTGAAAATTGAAATTAACTTCTTGAATATATTCTTGTAAAAGATTTCTTCATATACTTTTATGTTAGAACATTTGATAGAATAGTATGTTAGTTTAATTTTATTTTTATAAAATCTAATTAAGTTATTTTATAATTAAGAGTTCACTCAACACATTTTTGATTTTTAAAATTAAAAATAATACTTAATTTGTGCACTAAAATACAAATTTTACTTCATAAATGTTTGTTTTTATTGACCTGGAAGTAACCTCCAGGTGCGCCCTCTGAAAGGTTCACCATGTGCTTGAGGGAGGCATGGTTCTGAAGTGTACTAAACCAGTGGAAGAGGCTGAGCTGAGTGTGATGGCCTTAAAAGCTGTAGACACCACTAAAAAAGGGTTTATTGCAAGAGAAGAAGATGTGTCATTCATTAATGTTGGGAATGTACTTGGTATTTTACCGTTTACTGAAATAACAAAGCAAGGCTATAGGGTCAGATTTGTTTTTCATAAAAAATCAAATGTTTTTGAAAAGTAATCAAACTTAGTAGACCTTCCTTTATTGTACTACAAGTTCTGTTACCTATGAATGAATAAATGCAGTTCTTTATTTTGAAAAAGCATTCATTCAATATGTCTCAAACCTCCCTCTATGAGGGAGGGTACAGTAATAGTATTAAATACATAACTACAAAATTAATTGAATTTCAACCATTTTATGGGGTTTATGGGGTAAAAATGGGGTTTTCTTATTTTTACCCTCAAAGTATACAATTTCCAAATTTCTCTCTAAACCATTTTGAAGAACCTAACACTTTCAGTGCTATGCCAATGTAACAATATATCGTTGTGCAAAATCTTTTGTCCAAAGAGTGCTATGGAACAATAGCATTTCAATAGCAAGAATAGCATCGTTGTTCACATTTCATCCGAACAGTACCATGAGACGATATTTCGAGCCGGCGCGACTGTCGACCGTGTGAGTTTAAATGGGCATATCAGTTGACTCAGTTGTTGTTTCGAAACGGCGATGGTTTCTATCGATTCCTCATACGATCAAGGCCCAATAGTTATATCGTTCCTTAGCACTTTTGAGATGAACAATTTTATTTTTACCAATTTTTTACCACACTAGACTTTCCTCCGTGGCAAGTCTAGACTTTTCAGACAAAATAACCCCAAAATAAACTTAAATAACTCTAGCATTTTTTGGAAAATTACAACAATACATTCTAGAATAATTGAAAGGGTTAAAAAACCAAATAATTTAGTATATTTAGGGCCTAGAAGTGTTTTTGTACGGTTACTTATTGGTTGCAGAGAATTAAAAAAAAAATTGTAAATTTAAAATTTCCATCCAATTTTTATGGAGGATTAAATTCAATTCAAAACTACTTTATTCAATAAGTAAACTGTAATACATTTGCTTATGAACGGATATATTTTGATCAAACCTAATTATTTATTTTAATACTAAGCTATTAATACTTGACTAAAATCACACTTTATTACCCTTCTCAGCTAACCTAGGTAAGTACTTGTTAAACCTAATGTTATTTGAATAGATTTAGGCTAAGTGAAAATCAAATCAGGCAAATGGAAATTTCGCTCGTCTGCAGGTTTGCTGCAATGGGGATATAGAAATATAGATGGTAGGAGCAAAAGGTTAACTCAAAGAAAAGTAAACAAACAAACTAAAATAAAATCAAATCAAACAGCGCTGATGTATCTACAATATTTTAAACGTGATTAAATACATCCCTTTGACTGAGGTTTCTGCCCTTCTAAGAGGGTTTATCGGAAAACTGATATTTCTCGGGGAAGTTTCACGTCAAGACCTTTCATTCAAGTATGCGGTTATATTATAATATTATTTATTTATTTCTCTCTCAACGGTTACACCATTTTACAATAATATACCGTAGATGGTAATATACATGGATATTGACATGTTTAAAATCTAATACATGACAAAAGTCCTTATCATGTAACAATAACTAAAACAATACAAGGTCAAGTGGGGCAAGTGTGCGCCTCAAATCACATAGTACAACTTTGACCACAGATTAAAAAACGCATGTAGGTGCTATACAAATAAAATTTTCTGAGCTTATTCTATGGAATGTTTTGTAGGATCTGTAGATTTGGAATGTCCTATATATGTTTTTTTTATTTTGTAAAAATATGAGTTGTAGGTGATGTTAGGGGTGTACACTTCCCCCTTGATCTGGGGTAAGTTTACAACCCCCCCCCCCTTATTGTAGCTTTCCACTGCATATTACTTTATGTTGGGACAAGTGGATTGTAGAGGGAAAAATTAGCGTTCATTTGATTTTTATCTATCAAAATATCTCAAACGGTTCAGGAGTTATAAACCTTTTTGTGAACCTCTGCAAGGGAAAACGGAAATCCCAGCTTTATTAGAAATTTGAAAGAAAATAAAAACCTTATGATTCCTTTCATTGAATTAACAATTCTTAGTCTCAAACAACAGAAAATTAGCTTTATTTTGGTTTTTTAATAATTAAAATATCTTTAACTATACAGTAGTTAAGAGTTTTTTCGTAAACCGCCGTTCGGTGAAGTACCCTTAAAACTTTAATATTTTAAATTGTAATGTGCAACAGTCTAAAAGTAAAATTTTCCCTTGGTTTTTGTTACTGTGATTGTGTGCTGTGTGGTGTAACACAATAGATTATATTGTTCCCAGTAAGTTGGCCTTTCAGTTCTTGGTTGACATAAGTTATTTGACAGAAATCACTCCAGTGCACTCTATTGATGGCTCAACTCAACTACGTAACTCTTCATTCTAAATATGGCTACAACATAAGAATGGAAGTTATAAGTTAGTTCTTTTCATAGTCAAAAGTGGCATCTCCATTATTAGATTGATTCGGTACTTGTATATATTTGGATTCAGAAAGGGAAAATCAACCGAGGACGCATTAATTAATTACCGTAACAGAAAAAAAATTTATAGCAGTTTCAACAGCAAAAATAAATCTACAGGCTTATTCATTGATTTCAAAAAAGCTTTTGACTTAGTAGACCATAATATTTTGTTATCTAAACTCAATGCAGCAGGCGTAAAAGGAACCGCGCTGAGTTGGTTCAGCAGTTTTTTGTCCAATAGAAAACAACAAACCAAGATCCTAAACCGATTAAGCTCGCCGCTACATGTAAAGACAGGAGTCCCCCAGGGATCGGTGACATCTGATACCCTTTTCCTTATCTTCATCAACGATCTGCTCACACTTCCTTTTCATGGACAAATCTGTGCATTTGCCGATGACGTCGCCCTCTTTTATTCCGAAAAGAATAGTGATTTAACTTTCAACAAAATTAAAGATGACTTAATTTTGCTTAGTAACTGGTGTGCAGCAAACAAAATGCAAGTCAATGTTGAAAAAACCAAATACATTAATTTTAATTTAGTACATAGTTTTAACTTTATAAATGATCTCGTTTTCCACACTTTTGGCTGTTCCTTTAATTCTTGTAAATGTAAAAAAATTGAAAAGGTTAACAATTTTCGCTATCTTGGGGTCATTTTAGACGAAAATTTAAATTGGGATAAACATGTGACAAACCTGCATTCAAAAATTAAATTCTCCATAAGAACCTTTTATTTTTTAAAAAATATTTGTAGTAGATTTTTATTGCGAACCCTTTACTTTGCTTTAATTGATTCAAGATTACAGTACGCCATCCAGTGTTGGGGGGGTACCTATAAATGTCATATTGATAAATTAAGAGTGACACAAAATCATTTTATTAGATTAATTTCAAAATGCCAAATAAGAGAAAGTTCCTTTCCGTTATTTTTTGAACTTAAAATACTTCCGATTCAACATTTATATATTTACAAGGTTTTACGGCTTTTTTATGTTCGAAGTGGAAATACAGGAACAAGTAACCTTTTGTACAATACTAGAAATCTTAACCAAGGAATGTTCAGATTACCTAAAGTAAACAAATCGCTCTTCAGACATTCTTATCAGTACAAAGGACCTAAATATTTCAATCAATTACCGGGAGAAATCAGAAGTTGTTTATCCTTAAATTTGTTTTCTTTAAAATTGAAATATTGGCTTTTCAAAACTCCAGTCATTGATTTTTTAAATCAGGTTCTTAGTTAACAAAATATTTTTATATGGCCTTTTCAATTTTATTTCAATTCCATCTGTTTTTTTTTCTTGCATATTTTTGTTTGTGTTATTCATAATTGGTAATGAATGTATTTGGTTTAACGAACAAAGTTCTCAATATTATAAGGTAATTATTTGATTTTTTGTTATAACAATAGAGAAGTTTTATTTATATTTACTGTATATGTATAAGTTAATATAAGTGTCAAACGGCGCCACGGAGAGCGGCATGGTTATTAATCACTTCTTTCAACAAGGACTGGACTCATACAATTTTTTATTACTTGTAAATAACTGTGTTTTTTCTTTCATGTTGTCACAAATACTGGAGACTGTGACAACATAGTTCCAAGGTGAATTTGTTTTGTAATTTAAAAAAACTTGTATTTGGGGAATAAAGTCATTATTTCATTATTTCATATCAGTGGTGTAACAGAAGGGCCCGGGAGCCGAGGTAAACGGCGAGCAGAACCCTACTATTTATCAATCAATAATTGAATTAAACAAGTACCGGTGAATAACATTAATGTCGTGAATAATTGTTTGTTATAGTTTAAGCGTTGTTACGCTAGGCCTATTCAGTGATAGTCTTGGTTAGAAAAATTATTGTTTTACCCATTAACATTACCCATAATTTTATTTACCACTCTATTTATGATGAAAATGTTTGATCATTGTATCGGTTATCATTGGTCCAAAAATTACTCAAAAAATTAGTTTGTAGGTGGGCCCGGTAAAATCTGTTTAACACCACTGATATATTCTCATAGAACTTAAAAACTTAGTCAAATACTTATTTGACCAATGTTTTGATTGAAATTGATATTTTTGAGCAACTTGGTCTGTTTCAGAATTCAAGAATGTCCACTGGATACGATTACTTAATTAAGTTTCTGTTCCTGGGTGACTCTGGTGTTGGGAAAACAAGTTTTCTAATCCGCTACACTGATGGAAATTTCGCTTCAAAATTTGTTTCAACAGTAGGAATAGATTTTCGACTCAAGAGGGTGGTAAGTTCAAAAGTGTAGGCCTAACTTACTGTATTGTATAGTTTAGGAATGATAAATCAAGTCTCGTAAGTACATTACCGGTAACTCAGTTATGTGATATGCGAGGCAATCAAAGTTCTTCTGCTGGTGAATAAAGCAGGATTGTTGTCATATTTATATTTCGCTTCCTGCTGTGAAATATTTTTAGTGTCCTCCATAGGCCTACTGTATTTATAAATAAGATACAGTAGTTTCTATTATCTGATCCTCGGCTATACTACTTAGATGTAAAATACCTGTGTATTTTATACTGCGGGTACACATCCTGGGTATTTAAGCAGGTAAATACCTGTTTTTCATAAACACCCGGGTTTTTATGATTATTCAGCTACACACCAAACAGGAGTTGTAATTTAGTACTGTATTTTCATTTAAAATTAAATTGGAAAGTGTGTATCATGAATCCTATATATATATTTTTTTATAAAATCATTAGAGAACTAGGATACATAATACAGATCATATGTGCAAGTAGCCTACTACTAAATTTTGATACTTATTGTCCAAACTCATATAGCAAAGTATGAAAACTTTATCCTTATTATGTTCTAGGGAGAAGGGATTGTTGAGTATGCTTATTTTTAATAAAAAATATTTATTGGTGCTATTGGTACATCTATATTTTAAACTAAAGGTTCATATGTAAATTGTAGTCTAGAAGACGATAAATGTTTTAGTAAATCTTTTGTTCAGATACCTAGTAGGCCTACATTAAAGAAATTATTTCTGAATAAGGATTATTAAGTGTTGCCAAGATTTTTTGCTTTTATTCGACTTTTTACAAAACACCTTCATTATTATAATTTAAGTAAATTCACTTTCTACAAAAATGTTTCACATGTAATTAAGTTAGCATATAATTTAGTATTTTAAAGGCAAGTATAAATAAGTATATTTATTTTTTATTATTGGTCCTCAAGATAATCTGTCAAAATCAACGGTCAAGTATCAAAAATCATAAATTCACACTTTTTGGGTATTTACCTGGCCTGGGGTGGAAACTGATTTATAAATACTCTATCCACTGGGTATTTACCCCATATCACAACTTCGGTGTCATCTGGCCTTCACTGTGGAGTATTGACATTGAATGAACAATGTTTAGTTGGAAAGGGCTGATTGCTGTGTTGACTGCTGGCCCTATGTACATTTTATTTTACTAGCATCTTATCACATCAGAGGTTTGCATCCAGTAGCGAGATTTCATTGTGGTAAAGAGTAAATGGACCATTTAGAAAAATCCTGTTTCCATTTTGAAATGATGTGTCACTCCTTAGGTGATGTAGTCTAAATAAAGTTAAAATATTGTATTTATCTCCATTCTTGAAACCAAATAAAAAAATTGTGATTGATCCAATGTGTTATGACACGGAATGAGTATGATTGTGATCTAAATTGATATCATCTGTTGTAGGTATATAAAACTCAAGGAAGGAGTCAAATTGTGAATCTTCAGTTGTGGGATACAGCAGGCCAGGAACGGTAAGAGTCATTCGTATAATAGGTATGGTATCAAAAGTATTTGTTGTTTATAAACATTTTCTATTTAAGAAATTAAATACCAGCTAATTTTGAATAATGATAGCAGTTTAGTACAAAATATCCAAACTAAACGTAGTTGTACAATATTTGCACATCATGGCTGCTAGTAGTTGTGCTTCTGTCGTAGTTGAAGACATTATGTTCAAGAAGTTTGCTATATACTTAAAAATTTGCAATACAATATAATAGGCCTATTTTAATAATTGTTATATAATAGCGAAATTTATAAGTTTAATTAGTAAGATTTTTTAAGTAAATTAAGTATTATTAAATATTAAGATAAATAAGTAGTTTAATTAATAAGAAATAATATAATATAGAATTTTTTTATTTTATAAGTACCTAGCTATTTTTTTTTTTTTTTTTTTTTTTTTTTTTTGATCCTAGGACACTAGGCACGAGCCCGAAATTGTTTTTCAAAATATGTTTATAAACAACCAAACTACAACAATTTACTTATTCTTCATAAGAATAAAATGGGAATTTTAAATTTACAGATTTTTGGAAATTTTTTCCGTAACCATAAGGCGCATGATAACGCTTCAATATACCTCTACAAAATAGTTTGGAAATAAATTGCTAAATTTTAAGTTTTTAGGGTCAAAAATTGGAAAAACCAATTTTTACCCCATAAAGCCCCCCATAAAATCCTGTTCCCATATTCCGATCATGCTGGTTGTGAACTCGTTAGAATAAACGTAGGTTTACACGTTTGTACCAAATTTCATCAAAATCGGATGATTTTTGCTCGACTTATCGTGCTAACGGACACATATATAAATATATATATATATGTATGAATTTGAACGGATAGTGTTTTTGGTCTCTAGGGACCTCAAAACAAAAAAGTAAATCGGTCCCGGGTCCAGGTCTTACCAAGAGTACTACGGTAATAGCTTATTCCCTATAGAGGAAATTTGCTAAAAGAGGAAGCAAGCTGGTCTAGTGGTAGAGAGCGGGGTTTTTGTCCTTGAGGTCCTGGGCTCAAATCCCGCCAAATCACCAGTGGATTTTATCGAAGTGATAATGCCACAACCCCTAGGTCTAGCCTAAAGTAATGTGAAAAACAATCCCATTCTCGTGACTAGCATCCTAGGGGAAAAATTATTAAAAAGCATAATACTAAACCATAGATAAATTATAGTTCCTTATTAGATTTCCCATCCTTATGGGACAGCTGAAGCCAATTTTATTGTTAGTTCTGTCCGGTTTTCTGTAGATGTTGTGTTTTGTTTACAATTTGTTTCTATTATTTTATGGTTAGCTTCTCATTATTTGTGTCTCACTGTTTGGTTATAAAGCTAGTGGACGAGTTAATGTTTATGATTATATAGTTTTATTTGGTTAAACGAGGTTTTAAATTACTGAAATAACAAGAAACAAATTGTAAACAAAACACGACATCTACAGAAAACCGGACAGAACTAATAATAAAATTGGCTTCAGCTGTTCCATAAGGATGGGAAATCTACTAAGGGACTATTTTTTATCTATGACTAAACAAAATTAACAAACAACAATAAGTGAAGCCCTGGATTGTAGGACCAGGGCTGGACTTAGCATGGGGTCAGCAGGGCCTGGGCCCATATCGGCAAATTTTAAGGGGCGGCAATTTTGTAAAAAATGCCTGGAAACCAGGGGTCTGTGAACATTTCACATCATAAAATTCTTGATTACGCCACAATCGTGTAAGATAATGGTGATGTCTCCGCCGTTGCAAGAGATGTTCCCGACTTAGCTGTTATATGGAGGATGGCTATGATGATATCTCTGTGATCGTGCATATGATGGCAAATTCCTAGATCTAGAACTTGAATACAAACCCACAAGGTCAAGAAAAAGAAAGAATTTGTTCACCAACTAGGGTTTTAAGTGGTAAAATAGTCACTGTTTACATTGATATCTAAATAAGTTGTCTTTCTTGGCCAATTAATGCAACTTAACTTTAAGGACGAATCACAGGAAAAGGAATTTAATAATTCTGAAACATGAATAAAAATTAACTGCTTTTAATATATTTTACTTAAATAAAATAGTTAATCTTTTCTAATTCAATCCAAACTACAATTTTATATTTTATTTCAATAACGTTTATGAAACATTGTTGTATAAAAAAATGCTGTTTCTAACTTAAACAACTCAGTAAAAAATACATGGATCATGGAAAAATAGTATTACAGTACCAATTTTTGCAAGGGGTAAAACATATTGCAAATAGAGAAAATTGTAGTTACATTTGGCTATGAATGATTTAAATCTGTTGGGACAGGCAGCAATTTTGGCGGGCCCACAGGAACATTTGTAGATCTGGCCCGTGTCCAGGGCTGAGATTTATAAGCCGATTGCAATCTTTGAGATTTAATGAAATATAATATAGCTTTTAGGTTATGATTGCTTGGTTTACCTTGTAGCTGTTTAGATGCCAGCTGAATGTTGTAAGCTTAGCTAGTTTTCTAACACCCTCTTTAGTTGTAGTGCATGTTCACTAACCTCTCTATTGTAGATTCCGTAGCATTACCACTGCCTACTACAAGGATGCAATGGGCTTTTTACTGCTCTTTGATCTGACTAATGAACAGTCATTCTTGGAAGTCCGTAATTGGCTAGAACTTCTCAAGGTATTTTTTAGGATACTTAAGTCTTTAATTTAGTTGTGAATATTTCTGTGAATAGTTGCCATAGGCTTGTCCAAATTGTCCATGGTGTTGGAAATGGGGGTGCCAGACCTTTTGGGAGGGTTGGGGATGGTATGGAATGCGTCCCTACAAAAGAGGGGGTAAGTCCCCCAAAAAGGATTACGTGCCGGAAGCGACCGTGCCAGAAGCGACCCAGCAAAAATCGTGCCAGAAGCGACCCTGGTAGTAGCGTGAGTGCCACTAGCGACCCATTGTTTGATAAAGGGTTTTACAATGTTTTGTTCAAATCGGTGTTAATGGCTTATAAACAAATCCTATTCTTGTTATAGTAATATGTACCACCTGGAAGAGCCCAATATTCGCCTAAAGAGCTGTTTTAGCATCTCTAGTTACCATCTGCTAGCATAGACTCGAGTTATGTGTGGTAACTTAATCAAACAATTTTTCTTGAATTTTTATCATTTTATAAAAGCCAAATATAATCAATTAACTTATCTTTTCTTTATTTTTCAATTTATTAAATAAATATGTAAATATGAGATGGTGGATGTGTGTTTGTATAGGTCTACTACTTAATCGCACGGGAACCACTCAAAAGATCTAAATAAAACTTCACATGGAGGTAGTTTATCAAATATAATCAAAATAATGTTTATTTCAGTAAGTAAAATACTATGTTACAATACTTTGTCAGTACATATTTTATAATTATGCCATAGTTATGTAATAATATACTGACATAGTAATTAAATATGAAATCTCCCTCATATAGGCTACTGTCCGTGCGTGAGAAATTTCCTCTATCAGTAAATAAATATTCTAAATTGAAAAAAAAAATAGATATTTATAAAACACCAGCTGGCCCGACAGACGTCGTCCTGTCCTAATGTGGTTTTATGTCAATTGCTTGTTCATTTTCAAAATTCAAAAAGCAGAAACCATTCAAATCGTCAAACTTTGGATTTTTGCTACTAGCCTGTTTGGAGATAGTGGCTTCTTGGAGTTTAATGAAGTTGACGTGTTAACAATTATTGTTAACATATTATGTTTGGATTAGGATTTGAAATAGATAGTTGGATTATTTCTTCAACGTCCTGCCTGTTGTAAAGCGTAGGCCTAATTACAACAGCTTGTTTTCATTTGACTATTTTAATTTATTTCATTACGTTTAAAATGGCCCTCCGATTTTTATAAATGATTCCTTCCCTTCCCCCAAATTTACTGCATAATAGAAGTAATTGTATTTCCAAAACATATTTCGAAACTGAAATGAAATACTGAAATTGATCTTCAGGAAATACATATTTCAGTTCAGAAAACACAGCCAATCAAATAGGGACTTTCTTAATAAAAAATCAACAGTCTGGCTACAAAGTTTTTTTTTTGTGTAACAATAACAGTTGGAATTAAAAAAAAAACAAGATTTGTATAAAGATGAATTAAGAGCAATAAACTGTTTGGTGATATAGCCTATGACAGATAATTAATAACAATGCAATGGAGTTATTGACCTACACATTTTATCTAACGGTGCAAAAATATAAAAACAATAAAAATAGACTTTGTAGTTTAAATCATTAAATTAAAAAAAATATTTACAAATATACAAATCGTACATTTACCACAACATACTAGCAGGTGCAAAAGAAACAATATTTGTGACATAACCGGGATTATAGGCATAACAAAAGCCACAATTTTTATAAGCGTTTTAATTTTTTGGGAGTTTTTTTATCTAAATCATCAGCTGTATAGATAGCTTCGTCATTATAAATATATAGAGTTTTTCTACAATAAATTCCTACCCTTTTCTTGCCTCATATTATTATTTTTGAGTTAAGTAGAGTCTTAGTCATTTTTCGTGATAGCAGGTCAACAACATCAGGGGTTGTAAGCTGCCATACTATGACTAGAAACCTCAAAATTTTCTTTATTTAGTTGTGCTAGAATACTCTTTTCCATTTAGGGAATAAGCTGTTACCGTAGGTCTCATTGAAAGACCTAGACCCGGGACCTATTTTATTTTTCGTTTTGATGCCCCGAGAGAGCAAAAACACCATTCGTAAAAAATATATGTAATTTGTAATTTAAGTAATTTGGTTATAATTCATTTCCATTCTAGCTCCTGAGCTGTAATATTTAATGTGATAAATAGGTTTACATACCTTATAATCCGACAAACAGCTCAAATAGTAGGTTGTTTACATGTTTCGGCTTGTATCCACCATTGTCAAAACATTGCAGTTGGAAAAAAATACTTATCATTGTTTACTAATGTCCATAACCTTTCACACACACATACACGAACGAATAAAAAATAAATAGGCCTATTACAATAAATGCACCTGGAGTCTACAAACTGTTATAGTTTGCTTATTTTATTTATGGATATGTGTTGGTAAATGTATACTCGTATGAATTATACGATACAATTTACATAAAAAACTATTATTTCTTCCCCAAATGGGAATAAATTTAGTCTGCAGGACTGCTGCGCAGGAGTACTTTGTTATGTATTTAATGTGACAGCAAATCGTTTTAATGGTTTTATAGTGAAATTCTGTTTAGTTTTTGTTAAGAATATAAGTTGAATCGGCGTTAATTCATACTCGCATCCCACTCCAAATTCTTGGGTCGCTAGCGGCACGGTAGAAAATTGGTGGGTCGCTAGCGGCACGGGTCGCTTCTGGCACGGTCGCTTCTGGCACGACACCCCAAAAAGTGTATACAAATTTGAGCTAGAACGTTAAAATTAATCTTGAAAACTTTAAATTAACTCTGTCATTTTACATTATTTGCTGTTTGTGATTCAGCCACACCGTACCGGAATCCTTCATTGTCTTGCATTGAATTTTATAATTTATCATTAGAATAAGTTATATATATATATATATGTGCACATATTGGACATTTCAATCACACAATTACGCTAATTGTCTAGTTTCATTGAATAAATGTTGAACAGATAAAAACTAACAAGTTTCAATATCACCAATTAGAAACGTTAATAATGAATTTCACTTTTGGATATTCCTATTTGTTTACACATTACCATAATGATAATGAAAGATGTGGTCGCTGCGCATGCGTGACCATATTGTTCTGGGTTGTACAATGGCTTGACTTCACATGTTTGCCTTCTTGGCAGGACATTTAACTATTGTGGAGGTTGAGTTCCACAGCCGCTAGGCACGGCCTCCACATGCGATTTTTAGTTGGACGATTATTTAGTCGTAGATTTGAAAACCATTGTTTCCAATTTAGAGTGAATCTACAGTAGACTGAAAAATGTCTGCGACATAAAAGTTGCAAGTGATCCTATTTTTGCTGTGACACGACTATCGGACTTCTGAAATATACCACACGGTCAGTTATGAACATGCCTCCACTGCTGATAGTTTGGTCGCAGTTCTGACCTGTGCCATTCAATTCGCGCCTAAAAATGTCTGACGAGTCAAGTGATGGAATCATTGCCACAGTGATAGATTCTGAGTTAATAATTTCCAAGATAGAAAAGAGACCAGCGTTGTATGACAAAAAATTGAATGAATACAGTGAATGGAATGTTAATAAAATCGGACAGGGCCGCACTGTATCAAAGTGATACAAACTTTGTAAAATAAGAAAAAAAAAACATAGATACATTTGAACTATTCATATATTGTAGTTAAAAAGCATTAGATGCATGAAAATAGTCTGGAAAATACTTATTAATAGTTTAGTTACAATGGTAAAACTATTTAAATTTTTAAATAAAAGACTTGTAAAATGGACAGGGTCGCACTGTATCAAAGTGATACAATGACCTTGGGAGCAGCAAGTGTTTACCTGATGAAACCAGTTACAGGGGTAGAGACCATGATTAGGGAGGGGGTGGTTGTTGGACCGCTCGCTATAAAATGGCGGCAATAAAGAAAATCTTTGTATCAATATGATCAGGTGCGACCACCCGAGGGTTAAATATCTGATTCATTTGTTATAGCTGTCCTAACATCATTTGACTTTTTAGTATTAATTAAACTAGGCTATATTATGACAGCTGTGTTAGAATTGTACTCTCATAAGGCATGTAACAAAGGCAACAACCAAATAGAGATAAGAACTTGTAATTGATTAAATTACCGGTACTATACTAAAACATACCTTAAAAATAATCATTCGTATTAACTTTGTTTTAATAGCAAGTTTTATTTTACGATAATGGAAGCATTGTATTTTTCCATTATAACTTTCAGCTATCTTGTACTGCAAACTAATAAAATAAAATAATTGTAAATGTTTTTTTTAGATCCATGCATATTGTGAAAAACCAGATGTCATACTTTGTGGCAACAAAGCAGATTTGGTGGATAAGAGAGTCATTCCTGAGGAACGAGCTAAAGAGTTGGCTGCACGATACGGGTGAGTAAGCAGAAGTCATGGTGAAAAAATTGTACTCTTCTGTAATTTGATTAAATCCTATTTTATTATACCTTTGAAGAGGTTTAAAAATCTCATTGAGCTTATTTTACCGACCAGTATGTTGGTCGAAATGTGTCTAAATTGTTTTTCAATGACAACCTATTTAGCCCTAAGCACTTAAAAGACACTTGATAATTCAAGGTTGATTACTGCTATGCCTCTATCTGAAAGCCAGTGATTTCAAGGATTATGCCGTTTTTCTGTGTACTGCAACGAGCTTGTATGAGTTGTTTTTTTACATTTTGTATTTGGTATACCTTTATGTTAAAAAAATTGTTGATGCTATTTGTAGAAATTTACAGTGCTTATGTTTGTGAGTATTTAAGTGGTTCAGCCTAAAGATAACCCCGTTGCAGTGAAGTTAATTTTGTCAAACACTCTCTTAAGTGCTAAAGCTATGAAAGTGGCTGAAACCACAGAATAAATACCTAGCCTAGAACTTTCACTGAGCCAAAAAAGTATTTGAATCTGCTAATGTCTACACAGCATCTAGGATTACTGCTGGCGGCGGGTAAATTAAATTGGCAAGAGCACATAGAAATCACTTGTAAAAAAATTTCCAGAGTAAACTATCTAATTTGGAAACTCAGAGATTTTGTTAGTAATGAATACCTTCGGATTACTTATTTTGGTTTTTTTTTTCAATTTCATATTTCTTTTGGGATTATACTATGGGGACACTCCCCCCACACCCATGAAATTCTTTTATTACAAAAAAAGTCATATGAACAATCTGTGGGACTGACCCTGTGGATAGCTGTCGACTTCTTTTTATAAACCTTAAAATTATGACCGTAGTAAATTTGTATATTTTTCACATACTCCTCTACACTAAAGCCAATCTTCATCAATTCACTTGTAGAGAGAGTATATACTCTTACAATACAAGAGGCAAATCCAATCTAGATATCCCTGCCCATAGATTGGCCAAAACAGATAACTGCCATAAAATAAATTGCATACGGTTTTTTAATCAATTAGGTCTGGCAGCAAAACCACCTTCAATCTATCAAGCAAAACAATCTCAATCTAATCACCTATGTACTGGCGTCAGCCGTTGAAACGATAAATAAATAAATAAAACAGGTTCCTTTTAATAGGTTTAAGTCTAAAATGTTTGAGTGGCTCATCCAAAATCCATATTACTGTATAACAGAGTATTTAGTTTCTGATGTTAATATTAATTTTTAATTTAAAAGCCACTGTTTTTTATAGCTTTAGTTTTTATTTCTATTGTTGACTATGTCTGTGCCTTGTAAAAGGTCAATGACAATAAAGCTCTTGATTCTCTTAAGGACAGTCAATGGGGCAGGAGAATAGAACTGACTTCACTGCACTGATGCTATCTATCAACTGATCATATATAAAAGTTAAATGTATATATTTTTTTAATCACACCGTCAGTAGAGACTCTAGATTCTGGTATAGACAGTAGCAGATTCAAACGCAATGGGTTTTTTTGCTCAGTGAGAGTTCTGGGTTAACTCTTTATTCTGTGCTGAAACTCATCAAGTTCATAGCAAGACAGTATGAGTAGTCCTAATTCATTATAATGTTTTGGTTGTGAATGCTTACTTCATTATCAATTTGTTTTTATGAAATATATTTTTTATATTTTTAAAACAGTTCAATTCCTCAAAGTGTACCAGTGATTTTACACGTGCGATTCTTTACGATTTATATTCGATACTAAGTGTAGTAATTTTTTACAGGTTGGAGTACATGGAGACGAGTGCAGAGTCTGGATTGAATGTAAACCGAGCTGTGGACAATCTTCTGGAGATGGTTATGTGTCGTATGGAACGAGGGGTAGATGAGGCCATGACACGGTAGGCTTAACCCATTGACACTAGATCATTTGTTTTTATTTTTGTATTAATTTATCTTTTTTAGATTATTTAGTTTATATCATTTATTACATTTCAACACAACGTGTACATATTTAACCAAAATGAAAGCAAAATACCCCCCCCCCCCCCGCAGCAAACCTGCAGACTAAGTGAATTTTAATTAGTCTGATTGGATTTTTACTCAAAATAATTTCTTAGATTATGTATAAATATACAATCACAATCTAAATATCATTAGATTTAATGAGTAGATTGGTTTGCTGCTACAAGGAAGTTAGTAAAGTGTGTTATTTACTGAAATGTTAATAGCTTAGTATGGAATAAAAACAATATTGTTTGAAGAAAATTATGAGGAGGTAATAAAATTGTATTCGCAAACAGGCTAGGCCTACCCCTAGAACTAGCCACACTCAAATTTCTTCCCCGGAGTGCTCAGAAGAAGCCAATAAAATTCAGGGGTCGATACAAAGCTATATCACGGTTTTGAATGATTAATTATTTTAATTTAATCGAAGGTTCAGAGCTCTAAAAGCGCTCAGGAAATCCTGCAGACCCCCAGGTGGAGCTATCTCATCCTCGCCTTCTTTAAAGGGGTTTTTTAATTTTGCCTAACTTTTAGATCGACTCTGTAGGTCTGACGAGTATTCTACCTTGGCCAATTCAATAAAACTAATCTTCTTACACTTAAAATTATTTAACAAAGCGGTCTGGTAAAATATATAATACAGGGTTTTTGTTTTTGTTTTCAAACACAACCCAAGTTAAAACAATACAAGCTCAAATAGAGTATTTATTGTAGTTCTACGTTTTTTTTTGTTTACTACGGATCCGGTTTCCTTAAGCGGGTAACACACTGGTGGCATCGATTTGTGTCGTAATGAAATTGAATGAGGCATTAATGTCTTTAGAATGTCTCTTGTTTTATGTCGCATGACCGTGATTGCCGGATGCTCGGTCAGTCAAGTGCAAAATGCCATCAAAGGAGGATGAAGTGATGTTATTACTTGCAGTTGTGAGACGAAGACGTCGTCGACGTAAGTTTCACATACCCCGTGGATGTTGAATCCACCCCTACGGAAGTGCCAATGTTGAGGGTTCAAGTCAGTTTAGTTACCATTCAACAACTAAACGATCATCCAGATAAGTTCAAAAATTGTTTTAAAATGGAACATATTACTTAAAAAAACTTTGTTTAAAATAAATTACAAAACAAAATAACAATTCACAAACCAAAACACCATCAAAAGACACGTTGCTCTGTTGCCGGTGTTATCGCAGACTGCTGGTGGGGAGAGTGGGATGCGTCAGGCGTATGCGCGTTGCAGGTGTCTTGTAAGACATGTCGTACCAAACACCGACCAACTGGTTTCGTGCAACACATGTCCGATACAGACATAATGTCTCGAACATATATCGCAAGCAGTGTCTAAGCTCTGATTTGATAACACAGGTTGGTTTCAAGTGTGACAAGACAAGCCTTGGACACGAAAATGTTGTAAGACACGATGTCAATAAATAATAAATAAATTCCCAATTACACTAAACCTCATAGATAACTATGCAATAATTCATATCAGCTGATTGGCAATGAACTAAAGAAAACAGTGATACCAACATAAGCTTGTTTTGTCATTAAAATGTGTCTCATTACATACCCTTTTTGAATTCATTTGATTTCACATCCTTTAATTGTGAGTGGAATAAAATGTATTTTAAAAGGGTACTGGTACTTAGTAATCATAAATTATGTGTTCAAATATTAAAATAGTAGCCCTATATATATAATCTATAGTATAGTGTTGAATCTATAGTGTTTTTGGCCTCTAGGGACATCAAAACAAAAAAGGAAACCGGTCCCATGTCTTATGCAAAACAAATTTTGTGTGCAATAACTATTAAACTCACTAATGTTGTTAAATTCCTACCTAGCTAGACACCACTTATTTTAGGTACTCCCCCCCTGGCTTAGCCACACATCACACATTTGAAAGCTTACTATGGTTTGCATGTACGGAGTTCTAACTTGAATATGTAAAAATATCTCAGCGCTACTCTCGTTAATGCAATGCCTTAACCAACTGAACTACCATGCTACCTTGAGCTGGAGAGACACCTTGAGCTGAAGAGATTTAAGTTCATGTTGACACTACTGCTCGAAGGTTGGATTTCACAAACAACTTAAGCACCATTGTGTTGTTACAGCGCGAAAAGCGGCGACGAGCTACACTCATGCACTCATGACACGGCATCAATGGATTAATATGGCTTTAAAGTACAGGATGGTGGAAAAACTGTTTATTAAAAAGTAAAAAATAATTAAAAGCTGTTGAAAAAGATATTACATTGAGTTTATTTGTAAATACTGTACAATTTTCTTCATGTTCTCCTTTATGTGTTATTACATTCAGGCAACTATTTAGAGACTTATTTACCAACCTTCAAAAATAGTTATCAGTTTAGACAGTTTATGTACTGAATTGTAAATTGTCTTACAGAGGGGATAAAAAGAAGAAGAAGAAGAAGAAGAAATCTATTCACAACTAAATTGGAAAAAACACATTAAAAACCTATCAAAAAGACTACGCTCAGCAATATTTGTTCTCACAATAATTCGGGATACTACTAATCTAGAAACACAAATAGTAGTATATCACACATATTTTTCATCGATTATGAATTATGGTATTACTGTATGGGGCTCATCAAGCCAGGCCAAAAAAATAAAAAGAGCTGTAAGATTAATGGCCAGAGTCCCCTGTAGAACACATTGTAAAGATTTATTTATTCAGTTTAAAATTTTAACCTTTTTTAGCTCTGATATTTACAAATTGGCATTAATGGTTAAAAGTGATTTCAGCACATTCATGGACTGTCAACAATCTCATCCACATAACACAAGATTCAAAAATATTATAAAACCAGTTCAACATAGGCTTAAAATCTTTCATTTATCCCCTCAAAATGGGGCCAAAAATTTACAACAAATTACCCGCTGAGATTAAAAACATTGCCTTATTCTCTAAATTTAAACTATCTTTAAAAAATTTCCTTTTGGAGAGGGCATTTTACTCGTTAGAAGAATATCTGGAAGATGAGTATATTTGAAAGATATTACTTCTCCCATAGGTTTGTAGCTTATTATTTGCTTTATTTCTTTTGTAAGCTATTTTATTATTTAAAATGTAGTAACTTATTAGACTTTGTGACAAATCACCTGTCAAGAGAATTGATGTAATGTGATGATGTTAAATAAATAAAATAAATAAAAAACATGAAATTTGTCATCCTGTTTTTATTTCATTTTTGTATCACACATTTTTGTATTTCACACCAAATTTAAATCACCCTCAGAGTATTCTCTATTACTGATAATTGAGTGATTTAGAGATAAGTCTATCTAGCATATTGGTAACAGTTTGAATCAATTGATCTGTATGGTTGCAGGTACTTGGGACGACCGGCAGACAGTGTGACAGTTGGTAGCACTTCTCGAGGCGGAGTCACTCCTCCTGAACAAAGTGTTTGTCGATGTTAGCGGCGGCCAGGCTCCCCAGACAGGAGCCCCTCCTAAGTTAGCAGTCTTTTATAGTGAACAAATGGTAAATATTTTGTTGTGGTTTTACTTTTAGATGCAATAACATATTGTAACTTGCAGATCACCATTTTTAACATATATGGCTATTTTTAAAGCAAAAAGCCTTTTTCTTAGGAGTACATTATAGAAGAAGAAATGGATACACAACTAACTCAAAGAAAATAGTTCTAGGTAGTGTACAGCACACACAATTAGTTTGATATTTTGCCACTACAAGAATATTTTGGCCTCTTCACAAAGAAGCATGATTCTACTACCTCGTTCACGTTTTACTATTCCCTTTTTTGTGGAATTTGAAGTTAGTTTTGTATCTTCTTACTTCATGAATTTTAAACATGTAATGACAGATAAGATTTTATATGTGTATGAACTATAAAACAAGTACAAGCTTGCAAGTATTTGTTTGTAATTCGGCTAAGATTTCAGTTGTTTTCTGTGAGCATATCTGACCATTACTGCTAGAAAAAAAGAAGACAATCTCATTCTTTCTTGTAGGTTTTTAGGTTTCCAGACTAAAGTTCCTGTAACATTTGTCTCTAAGATAACATTAAAATGGTATTTTACCCTATATCTTTCTACTAATAAGATGGCTTTTGTTTGATAAAAGCAGTTAAATCAACCACTCTAGTCACTATGTCTCAGGGAGAAAAAATAGAGACAAATACACAGTACGCCAATCTGTAATGGAAACAAGGCGAATGGGACTGTAAAAAAAGTACTTAAAGACTACTTTTGGAAAAAAACTTTAGTAGAACTTAATATTCAAAATCCAGTTATTTAAATGTAACAGTGATTCTGTCTTAGTTACTTGGAATTGTATGTTCAGTAAACTAATCCCATAACATTTACAGAAAATATCAGATTAATTTTCAAATCCACTTTCAATTCTTTAATTATTAGTAACTCTTGATATATATACATATTCTTAATGTATCTGGATGGGACTGTGACAAAGGTAAAACATATCAAAATCAAAATATCTTGAATTCTGATTAGTAAAACATATTATCACACAAAGTGTTAGGCCTACTCAATTAATATTACAACTTTCATGTTCAGCAAAATACAATATTTATTTATCCAAAGAGGATAAAAGCTGGCACAACAATTTGACTGCATAGCTATTGTAACCTTATGGGAATTTAACCTCAAAATATAATATGCAACAACCTTTCAAAATGGTATTGTTATTTATTTACGAATCATAGCATAATCTATAATTAACAAACCTCAAATGCTAGACAAATTTCTTGTCAAACAATGTTTTATCTATCACTTCAATATCCATGAGTTAAAATTAATGTTTCTATGTTGTTGTAATCAGTGTATATAGATCTTAATCAAAGTTGTTTTCGGTTTGCAAAGGAGTGTTTTAGGGAGTGTTTGATATTGTAAAACAATGTGTTTCCGGTTTACAACCATTTGATTTTTATAATACAGGGACTATATTTTCCAATTTGATCAAGCATGTGTTGGGGGATGGCTTGTTTATTTTACATACTTTTATTAAATATTTCAAGCAAGGATGGTAAAAGTAACAAATATTTAACGCTACAGATTGTGGAAAAATACGTGAAAAATGTATATAAAAAGAAATTGGAAACTTACTTATACTTTTATAAAACCCATAAAGTTTGTACAGAAGTTTTGGAAATAGTTAAATTTTATGGTTTAATGGTTGTGCAGTTTATGGACCATTAAAACTATCAATTGATTCAACATAAACAGTTAATAGCTTCTAAATTTAACTCGGTATCTTGGTAATGTTTTGTTAGGCCAGAGTTTTCCAATTCCCTTTACAAACTAAGGTAAAATCAAAGACTATATTTTATTTGGTAGCCAACATATTTATAAATTAGGAGTTTCACCATTATAGGGGTAGCTCATGTTTAACACCTATATTTTCACAAATGATTGTGTCAGTTATAGATCTTAAGGTTTGCTTGTATTGCAGTGCAAGGTCAAAAGTAATGAGTATAACTGACATAATTGATTCAATGGGAAAAGAAAACAGGATACTTGTTACTGTATATTTACCTTGTCCTGCCATAGTGCAACCAAATAAAAAAAAACTAACAAGATCTAAATACTGCAAATATACTACAACTAGTGGTACTATTTTTGTAAAGCCATTTTTGAAGGACGTATTATAGAGTAGTAAACATATTGCCAGAAATATATAACAGATTTTTATTGCAGTAATAAATTCACAGGTTGATCTTCATAATTTTGTAATGTTTATTCCAAAAATATTTTTTTATTCTGAGGTTTTTATCGAAACAAAAGTTGGCTCTGTTATTGCTGTTGTATATTGTTTAATAGTTCAAGAATTACTTATTAGTAACAGTAAAGTAGTTTATTGAATGTTACATTGCATGTATTAATTTTACTAATATTGTTATGATAGTAATGTCATATTGGGGCCATATTAAAATAGATAGTATATATACATTTTACAATTCCGTCAGTTTGAACCGCAAATTGCTGACTTTAGTTGTTAAGTCATTATTATTATTCGTCAGGACATTGGTGTTCCATTGTAGGTGTTAGCCTCCTGATTGCCAAATAATATTAAAAAAGGTTCAAATACCTGCTACTAGGCAAATGTTGTAACAATGTGGCAATGTTGTAAACAAAACTGGTTTTGAGTCAGGACTCAAACTCCGCCGGGTTAGCGTCGTCTGTTTCTTAACTGATTAGTTACCACAAATGTCTCGTATTCGTGTTTGTGTCGTGTTTAAATGTCTATTTATTATTTTCGTGTAATCAATATTCGTATGAAGAAAGAAAACCGTCCTTGTACAGCCTGATGATGGTGCCACACAGCACCGAAACTAGTTGTGTTTACAACAACATTAGATTGCCTAAAAGCAGGTATTTGAACCTTATTTAATATTGGTATTCCAATCGAACTATCTTCTCGTTGTATCTATATCATCAAATACCCACATAAAAAAATTGAATCTTGGAAATATCGTGGAATTTAAAGTTATTATAGATACGCGTAATATTTGTTTCCTACCACTGCATGAAAATGATCACATTGCCATACCTGTAAACAGTATTCAAAATAGCTCATTGCCGCTCTAGAGTAGGAATGGAACATTCCCGCTCGCTAATCAGCTGATTTCAAAGTTAGCGTTTCTACACCAACCACAGTCGCATATCCGGTACATTAGTTAACAACCATAAGTAAATAAAAGCAAATAATATAACCTTAAAAAAGCAAACATAACCTATATGGCATTTTATATACATCTAAAAAGTAAATCTGTGTGTTATTATAAGTTAACTATGGTGGTAGGAAAAATCTTGTGTGTATTACGAGACGAGCACAAACAGTCCTTGCCGTTCTCAAAGTTTTTGGCTAAAGCTAAAGCTTTGTGTGGCCATCTACAGTTCTCAAGCGGCAATGACGTACATTGCGCTCTTAATTACACAAATAGCTATTTTCAAGTTTTTAACCTCCTTGTTTTTAGATTATTAACAACTTGATGTTCTTGAATCATTTTTTTATTTTATTTTTTTTCATAAACAGGACGAGTGTGTTTAAATACCAATAATTATTAGTATAATAGGGGGTATTGATAGAACAGTACCTAACTTATCTATGAGATGATTCAAATTTTCTGAACCAATCATACCCAATTTCAATTTCAAATCACGTCATAATTTCAATTTCATCGTGTCAATTCTAAATGCCTGTGGCAGTGATAAAAATAAGTTTATTATGTAATTGTTTATAAAATATGCTCAAAACATTATCTGAAAGTGGTGAATCTCACGTACATCAATATTCTCCAATAGTCACAGCTTTGAGCTTGGAACTCATGACATTTAAAAATAAATTACATAGATCATCAATTTAAGGTAGTAAAACCAACACCAATAGGGATTTTAAGTAATTTGAATCACCCCTATCATAAGGGTGGGAGTAAAACCAACTAAAATAATTAGTTGACCCAGTATTTTAGTGCATATTTCATGGATCTTATACGCATTGTTTACATTTTTTAATTTTATTATCTTTGTAATTGTGTTGTGTGATTCTTGTTTTGTGTTAGGCTTAGGCCTACTTTTGATTCGGTTTTATATACTGTATTCAAAATTCTCTTCTAATTGTTGATTTGCTTTGTAGATCTTTTGAACCTCAATGTTATTTTGTTAATCCAGAGATTGAGCGAATCCAAGAACAACCAGTGATTGAGCAAATAAGGCAAGGTATAAATAAATATACTTGTGAAACTAAGTGTTTGAATGACGTAAGTTCAGTTCACCTAAGTATGTTGCTATGTCATGTATTAGAATAATTATAATCAGGGTATACACCATGTATTTGATTGGAATTGAATAAAGCTTTACAAAATAATTGATTACCTCTTTGGACAATCAGTAGAGTTGTGTACCAAGGTTAAAATATATAATGTTTTGAAAAGTTTTTGCACATTTTTAAACCCTTTTTCTCTCTGTTTTAAGATAGATTTTTATAATATAAATACAGGGTGAGTTTCTACTGACCGTGTTAACTTCGCCAGTGGGTTCTACTCACTAAAAGGAACAAAAAAGTTCCTATAAACCCATGTCCGATTTCCGACCGTTTGGCTGTTTTGGGGGATTTTGTGTTTTTCTTATTTTATTAGACTTTGCTCCACAATTTATGTAATAAAAACTTAACCAATTACTTTAGAGAGTTATAGTTAAAATCATTGGAAAGAACATTAAATTTGCTATAAATCAAAGGTTTCATTCAACAATTATACCATTACATAGTCCACATTATAACCAAAATAAAGTAAAAATGTCATTAAATTAATTAATTACGATAATTGTCATGGGCCTCCTTTGATACATAAATCTGCATTTATGCAATGTTGAAATGCATAAAAAACTTGGCATTTTAATAATCTTTCAAATGATATGCTATTCAATACTATTATTGATATAAACCAGTGAGAAATTACTAATAAACTACAGTAAAACACGGTTTACAGATTTTGTTTTTGCACAGTTTTACTGTTAATAATAATTACAGTATACTCCATGATGTATTTTATTGAACTATCTGATAAAATTTGTACATTATTTTAACTTTTAAATATTTATTAAAATTATCTGAATTAATAAAATGTATAAACTCAAGGTTTTTCACATTTTCAAAGATGTAGTGTGTTTGATTCTTAAATGCTGTGTAATTAGTTTTACCTTGTGCTTGATTAAGTCAGCTTTTATTGATTTGTCATCTATAGCTAGATAACTCAGCTGCTTGAACATACCTTGTTGAGTAATTTGCTGTTTTAACTTTATATTTCCAAGTCAATTAAGAGTTTTTCAACATTTATTAAAATATGGAGCCTTTTACCAATCAAGATTATGCCAACATGATGAATACAGTAATTGTTATTAACAGTAAAACTGTGCAAAAACAAAATCTGTAAACCGTGTTTTATTGTAGTTTATTAGTAATTTCTCACTGGTTCATATCAATAATAGCATTGAATAGCATATCATTTGAAAGATTATTAAAATGCCAAGTTTTTTATGCATTTCAACATTGCATAAATGCAGGTTTATGTATCAAAGGAGGCTCATGAAAGTTATCGTAATTAATTAATTTAATGACATTTTTACTTTATTTTGGATATAACGTGGACTATGTAATGGTATAATTGTTGAATGAAACCTTTGATTTATAGCAAATTTAATGTTCTTTCCAATGATTTTAACTACAACTCTCTAAAGTAATTGATTAAGTTTTTATTACATAAATTGTGGAGCAAAGTCTAATAAAATAAGAAAAACACAAAATCCCCTATTACAGCCAAACGGTTGAAAATCGGACATGGGTTTATAGGAACTTTTTTGTTCCTTTTAGTTAGTAGAACCCACTGGCGAAGTTAACACGGTCAGTAGAAACTCACCCTGTATATATATTTTGGGGGAAAAGGATAGAGTTCAGATACTAGAGGATAGATTGCTTGCCTGAGAATATTAGAGTCTAGGAGCTTATAGATACCAAAAGAACAGTCACATAGCAAAACACTGATACGTCATTCTAGTTCTAGTCTCAGAGTTTTACTAGTGTGGATTGATGTGCTAATCTCTAAACCTTCAACAAACTTTTAATTAGTCGCATGGCTTTCCCTTAAAACACCGTACAATGGATTTAATATTTATCTAACAACATATTGCAATAAATAAGGAAAACAGTGGTATAGCTCTCTTATTCAATATGTATTATTTTGCATTAGAGGAAGTATTACAGTATTTTCTTCTTTTTTTAACTAGTGTACTTCCCTTAGCAATTCTCTTTGTGACAGTATAAAATTGACATTGCCATTGACAAATCAAAATAAAAGACCTTTGAGATTGACAGTTGTCTTGAAAGATAATCACAATGCCCAACCTTAAGAGAACCCAAGATTAAATTAGGCACTTAGCACCTAAAACAACGTCGTAAAAATGGCGTAAAGCCGGGTTTTCCTAGGCGCGTAGTCGGCCAGCGGAGAGAGGAACGCGGAGAGCGGACTCAGCTTGTCATAGGTAATTTAATGTTACTGTTTTCCTAGCAGCGGAGCGGAATGCCATGTTAATTTCAATTCCGCTCTCCGCGTTCCTCTCTCGGCTGGCCGACTCCGCGTCTAGGAAAACCCAGCTTAAAACATTTAATTTACAACCTCCTGAATATGCTTAAGATGTTAAAACATAAAATGGACAGTTGTAATGTTTTTTTTTGTAAACAGTTTTTTATATAACTCAATAATGCCTCTTTTTATGTATCTATAAATGACGAATGCAAATGAAACAAACTGTGTAGTAAACTATAAAAAACATAGTTCATTAAAAAAGCTCAGTTATAAATCATTATTCGGTGTCTTGTAAAGATAAAATTCCTTTTAAGTTTAAAAAATAATCTTCAACATAAAAATTTTGCCTCTTTCATTAATGGTTCATTGAAAAAGTGCCTTAGAAAATATTCTACAAGCCTCACTAAACGTTAATCTCTCAACACTCAATGGAATATCAATCCTATACTTTACTTAGATTCCACGTCTAGCCACTGAGAGGTACATAATACTTCTCCGTGGCCCAGCACATGATTTAATGGCAATACTAATTAATTAATAGTGTAGCCAATCAACAATTAAAAGAAAAATTAGAAGTAATTTACAAGGCACACTGTATTATTGATCAGTAATTCAAAAACACGAGGAGACGTACAGGATTGAATCAACATTACATGACAAACAGCTGTCGCTAGACTGAAATGAGGAGGTGAAGGATGGCAAAAAGTATGTCACAGTGTTCCTAGAATGTGGTGTGCTATAGTTATTTGTGCAACTAGTGAGAAAAGTGAGCAATTGACTCACTCGAGAGAAATCCTTACTCACGAGGCGTAGGCGAGTGAGGAATGGTTTCTCGAGTGAGGCAATTGTACTTTGCACTCGAGTTGCACATTATACTTTTCCTACAGTTACCATAAAACAAATAAATTGGTGAAGTACACTAAATTGAAATAACCTATTTTTACACAGAAGTGAACTTTTAATATAACATTTAATGTGAAGTGACAAATACAACAGTACAACAGCTGACCAGCTGATTTACAGCCAGTGCTGCCAACGTATTTCGCGTGCATACGACGTTGCCTGCATGTTACGCGCTCACTGTTTCGTGCCTTCACGTTGCAAATCTGGAGTGAGACAAAGTAATTAGAGTGAGACAATGTTAACATTGTCTCACTGATGAGCGAATTGGCCACTTTGCTTTCTCAAATCAGTGAGAGAACATGTACATTGTTAGGTAACTGTAGGAAAAGTTAAATAACGTACAGTAAAGTCTGACAATACCGACAATCAATAAATATAATTTTTCAAAAAAAGTATTAACCCAGCATTTAGACAGCTGTGTGTAGCTCTCGTGGGTTAATTTTTTTTTTTTTTTTTTTTTTAGGGAGAGGAGAGAAAATGCTTTTACGCACACAGGTAGCCAGCCTGTAGTGTGAGACTCCTGAAAATTATCAGACTACTCACTAAAAAACCCCCTCTACTCTGTTGGACACAGACCTGGAATTGTTTGTCACATTACTTCAAGTCAGGCCAACATGTGACCTAAGCCCTCAGGGCTCGCACCGTTTCTGGCATTTAGATTCTTAATGACCTACACCGCATCACGGTCAAGGTCGATCTTCTTGGCACGAAGAATACCCTGGATATAATGTGACACACAGGTCCAATTGTCCTCACCCTCCGTCATAATCAGTATGACTGTGTCCACCGACAGCAGTCCTATTAACTGTTGAGCCTCCAGGCGGGGCCTTTCCCAGCGCTGGCAGTGGAAAAATGTATGTTCCACGTCATCGAGAATGTCTGGGCAGTATATGCAGTCGGGTGACACGGCTTTGCCCATCCTGAAAAAGTACGACCGGAAAAAGCCGTGTCCCGTCAGAAATTGGGTGAGGTAGAAGTCCACCTCTCCGTACCGCCGATCAACCCAAGGTTGGACTTGCTGTATCAGTCGCCTGGTCCAGAGTCCCCGTGTCTCCTGTTCCCAGCCCTCCTGCCACAGCTGGTAGGTGCGGGTGCGTTCCTCTGTTCGTGCCTCGTCCTCACCACGGCGCCGGTAAATTGCCTTTCTCTCCGCCGCCAAAAGTTTGACGGGGATGACTCCAGCAATCACCAGGACGGCGGGCTCGGACACTGTTCGGTAGGCAGATGCTACCCTCAGTGCTGCCTGACGCTGCACTCGGGCGAGCCTTATCCTGTATGCCTCCTTATTTAGTGCGTCTGCCCACACCTCCGCACGGTACAAGAGTACGGACTGGACCGAAGACATTAACAGCCTTCTACGACTGGACCGAGGCCCTCCGACATTGGCCATCAACCGGCTAAGAGAAGAAACCACCCTAGCGGCCTTGTCCGCTGTACGGAAGATCTGATCCCGCCAGCTAAGCTTGCTGTCTACCATGACCCCAAGATACTTGGCAGAACGAACAGTTTGAACCTTGACGGCTCCCACCCTCAACGGCACGATGGTGTCAATCCGTTTTTTTGTCAAAATCACAATCTCGGTTTTGCTCAGAGCAAGCGAGAGACCGTGGTCTGCCATCCATGCGTTTATGGTACGCATAACTCGGTTTAGCTTTAGCTGAGCCAGCCCAACGCTACGTGCAGCTATCAAAGCTGCAACGTCGTCTGCGTACCCAACCAAGACCGTTTCCTCAGGCATTTCAGACCTCAGAAGGCTGTCATAAGCGACGTTCCAGAGGTCTGGGCCGAGTATGGAACCTTGGGCAGCACCAGAAGTGACACTCATCGTCCGCGGGCCCTCCGCAGTGTCATACATTAGGAGGCGAAACCGGAGATAATCCTCTATGATGCGCATGAGGTATGCCGGCACGTGGAAGGTGTTCTCCAGAGCGTCCAGCATATCGCACCACCTCGCCGAATTAAATGCATTTCGCACATCGAGCGTTACGAGCAGCACAACCCTGCGAGAGTAGTGGTTAAAATCCTCAGCTCTCATCACGGGCTTCACCTCCTCAATCGCATCAATCGTTGATCGCCCCATCCTGAATCCATACTGACGAGGGGATAGGTCCCCCGCAGCGACAACGGCTGAATTTAGCCGGGAACGGATCAATTTCTCGAGGACATTGCCAGCCGTATCCAACATACACAGAGGTCTGTAAGAGGATGGCAGATCTGGGTCTCCCTTGCCCTTCCCAACAAGCACAAGCCTAGCTGTCTTCCAGCACAAGGGGAAAACCCCTTCAACCAGGCAGGCGTTGTACATGCTCAAAAGGATCAAGGGGTTGGTAGTCAAAACCTTCTTGAGGACTTCACCGGGTACCCCATCGGGACCAGGAGCCTTGTTGTTCTTCAGGGATATGACGGCCGCCACCAGCTCTTCAGGGCTGAAAAGTGGGACGTCGTCCACCCTTTCAAAATCCCGCAGTGGGCGCAACGCTTGAGCCGGGAAAAGGGACTCGACTATCCTCTCCATAGTGACCCTGCCCATGACGGAAGGTGGAGAGCGGGTTCCAAGTTTCTTGGTTACAAGTTTGTAACCCAGGCCCCACGGGTTGGAATCAACATCGTCCCTTAATTTATCCCAGCAACTGCGTTTACTCCGATTGATGGCTCGACGAAGATACCTCCTAGCCACCCTATAAGCATCCGACTTACGCCGTCTGTCTAGGGGTTCTCTAGCCCTGGTAGCAAGTCTTCTGGCCCTCAATGCTGCTCGACGCAATTCCGCAATCTCGGCAGTCCACCAGTACACAGGACGCTTATTGCACCGGTAGCTCCTGCGAGGCATAGACTCATCGCAGGACGAGACAATCAGTTTCATCGTGGATGCAACTAACGCCTCTGCGTGAGGCACGCCAGTTGCAGGATGAACCACCGGCGTTCTTCGTAGGATGGCTCCATTGAATTTTGCCACGTCCAGTTTTTTAATGTTCCATCGAACGGGCACTTGACGAAACGCTGCCACTTGTCTCTGATGACCATCCAGGACGTCAAAAATTATGTACTGGTGGTCACTGGCCGTGTAATCCTCCAGGACTCTTCAGGCTCTGATCCTTGGCAAAAGAGACTCAGATGCAAGGGTAATGTCTGGGATCGTTCCCCGCATCCCAGGGCGACGGAAAGTTGGCGTGTTGCCCTCGTTGACGACAACGAGTCCGGCTCTGGCAGCAAAGTCCAGAATGTACTTGCCCCGGGAATTTGTGAGGGTCATTCCCCACTCGATAGCCCTAGCATTAAAATCCCCACCCACGACGACGTGTCCTGTGGTATTGCGCATGCTCTCTTCCAGGCGGTCTATCTTTTCACGAAAGTCACGGATGGCCTCATTGGGAGTGAGGTAGACACTAAAGTAAGTGACATCCCGGCACCGAACCCAAACAAAACCTCGGCCCTTCGCGTGACCCCGTACTTGTACTGTAGCTGCATCATGCGCCCAGATTGCAGCAGTACCAAGACTATCAGGGAACCAAAAAGCTGGGTCCCTATCACGGTACTGGTACTGTTCGCTGACTAAAAGCGCGTCGACGTCGTGTTCTAGGGCAAGCTGACATAGAAGTGCGTCAGCCGTCCTGGATCGCTCAAGATTGCATTGAAGGATTCTTATCTTTGTGGAAGGGCTTTCGCTTGTTGTAGTGCAGATTTAAATGCACTGCACTGTCCAGACCCAGCTATATGCTTCAAGTGTTTTTCAGCGAGCCCATTTTCTTTGCAAAGAAAACAGGACTCGACTTGGCAGTCCTTACGGATGTGACCGACCTCCCCGCACCGAAGGCAGTTCTTGCTTCGGTCGGGTCCCTTGCAGTTTCGGGAGGAATGGCCGAAACAGAGGCATTTAAAACACCTCTTTACTTCCACTCTCCGTCTGAGCCTGCAGTTGACCCAGCCGACTCTCAGATGTTGGAGTGCCAGCACCTTATTGGCATGTGCGTCTGCCATTTCGGCGACCGCCATCCGCTGCTGGCTCCTATTCGGTTTTGTGAGCCACACCTTCAGAAAAGCCGTTTGCCCACCAAGCTCGGGGATAGCTTTCTTCAGGGCTTCCACAACATCAACCTCCGTCGACACACAATCAATGTCTCGAACCTCTACTGATGTCTTTGGCTCAAGAGAACGGACGGTGCCCTGGCCTTCGACAGCTGCCTTCAGTTCGGCAGTAAAGGCTGCTTTGTCTTTTGACCTACCCAGTTCAAGGAGAACGTCCCCGTCCCGGGTTTGTCTAATCGACCGTACAACCGTATCGGTCTGCTCTGGCTTAGCATTGGCCTTGATTGCACCCAAGACCTCGGCAAAAGATCTCCCCCCTGAGGGTTTGATAATGATTGCCTCCATCCTGGGCTTTTTTGGCCGCAACCTTTTAGGTGCAGGCACCGAGCCGGGCCCAGTTTGGGCCACGACAGTTGGCTGTGCCTTCACTGCCTCATTCTTCATGGAGGCGACCTCCGCCCTCCTCAATTGCCTCTTCTCCTTTTCGGAAAGGCGTTTTTCCCACACAGCCCCAGGTGTCTCCACCACTGACCCCTTTCGGGAACTTCCCTGAAGAGGGGTCGTGGGTTGCTGTGCCAGTCGGCGCCTCGCTCGAGCTGCAGCTACGTCCGAAAAGGGTCTGGGCACAGCAGACGAGAGGTCCGTCTGAGTCGCCTTGGCCTTTACCGTGGTCTTTTTGGTCTGGACGCCTTCTTCTCTTTTTGGAGGACTCTCCAATGTGGAAGGCCTCCGACGTTTCTTAGAAGGCAGCGCTCTTTCATCGGGCAGGGACACCACCTTTTCGGCAATCTTTTCCATGGTCGCCTTGCTTACCAGACGTCAGGCAAAGACGAAGCCAAGGTCATCCTCTAGTTTTGCCATTCCATTTTTCACCACTTGATTTACGGCTCTCTGGGTCCGGAATGTGTCCAGCATAGCCTTAATTGTCTTTTCCATGTCACGGAGCACGGGTTTCAATGTTACTATCAGGAATATCTTGACGCAGAAGCAAAATCTCAAAGCTTTCCGAACGCGACGTCGCTGTGAAGGTTTCCTTCGGCATCCCTACAACAGTTCCCGGCAATGCCAGTTCGACATCTACATCACCAACATTTTCTGCACCGTTTCCAGCTCCACTTTCCGAAAGAGATCCTAACGGGGGAAACGTAGAGCACTTGAAAGGTGCAGGTGGCGGAGATGTCCTTACGTTTTTCGGTGGTGGCGACCTCTTAAGCTTGGAGCATCGATCAAAGGGGTTCTGCTCCACTTCAGACGTTTCTTTTTGCTCATTGGAGCTCCTATTCAAAGATGTGTTTGTAGGATTTTCATTAAAATTCATCGTGTTTTCTCCAGCGCATCGTGCGGCAAGGAGCGGCCCGGAATCAGTCAGGAACGGGTATACCCTCGGGGACAAAAAACCCCTACCCCGGTTCCCCGGGGCCCGACCTCCGTTTTCCCAGCACCGGATACCTGACATGCCGGGGGTCGCCCGTCGCAATGCAGAGCGCGACCTCTGCATCCATGCCGCACTCCCTGACCAAGGACCGAAGTGGCTGGTTTCTCACGACCCACTGATAAAACCCATCGGCAGTGCAGAGCACACATCAACCCCTGCAACACAACAGGGGCACTCCCAGGGACTCCCAGAGAGTTCGTCGGTCACCCTTTTAGTCGCCTCTTACGACAAGCCCGAGAAGGCTGCGGTGCTATTCTAACCCGGTACCGCACGGGTCTCGCGGGTTAATAGAAGCAGAATCTAATAGATATAGACAAAACAAGGCAAGGTTTGTTTTGGGAAATAATCAATTACCTAAAGTAAACATTATTCCTATAATTAATACTCTGGTGGAAGCAGAACTCAAATGATGTAATACACATTTTGCTAATTTGAGTTTAATACAAACTCATATGATATCTTTCCAAACACAACCTCCACCTTTGATTTTAGATAGAGAAAAAAACCTTCTTGTGCAATAATATTTACCTCCATTTTCTGGCATCCTTCATGTTTTAGATAAAGAAAAATATATTTTATCAACCACTGGAGAGAAGATTATTTATTTATTTATTCCAATGGGAAATTAATTACATTGCTCTAGTAAAACATACGAGCAATAAATAATAATAATAAATATAGGCTAATCAACATTCAATTAGGAGCCATATGATATGAATGTTGATTAGGTACTGTGTTTTAAAATACAACTTAATAACAAAGACATACTAACAATAAAATATATAAATACTTCAACAGGAAAATATAGTAAGTATCATATAACAATTATTGTTGTTGTTATATTGTAATAACATAACACGACAATAATAACATGGATAAACTGTAATTATCACGAAACAACAATAACAAATAAATTAATGGAAATAGTTTGAATTGTTAACCAATTATATATAAAATACTTAATACTAATAACAACATAATAATATTAACATAATATAACATTAAACTATAATGTTTTAATTCAGTTTTAATCAAGTGTGACCATTATATTATATTACTTTCTAAACTCAGGTCACTGCTGCATCAGGAGCAGTTGCCACTTTCATATTCTTATTCTTGGCCAATAACAGCCAACAAAATGTTCACATCTTATTGCTGTTATAAAAACGCCTTAGTTTAGTAGTATCCCTGTTTTAAAAATGATAACATTTTAATGTAAAAGCCGATTCAGTGCGGAATGCAAACAACCAGACATCACTGCAACGCTACTTGCCGTTATGGCATTGCAGGCTCCGTCGTTAAAACAAATACACTAAACTGAATACGACGATTTCAAACAAATCAGAAATTAAATTTATTCTGAAACAAAAAATAGTCTTTTCCTACAGTTACCTAACAATGTACATGTTCTCTCACTGATTTGAGAAAGCAAAGTGGCCAATTCGCTCATCAGTGAGACAATGTTAACATTGTCTCACTCCAGATTTGCATCGTGAAGGCACGAAATAGTGAGCGCGTAACATGCAGTCAACGTCGTATGCGCGCGAAATACGTTGGCAGCACTTGCTGTAAATCAGCTGGTCAGCTGTTGTACTGTTGTATTTGTCACTTCGCATTAAATGTTATGTTAAAAGTTCACTTCTGTGTAAAAATAGGTTATGTTTCTTCACCAATTTATTTGTTTTATGGTAACTGTAGGAAAAGTACAATGTGCAACTCGAGTTCAAAGTACAATTGCCTCACTCGAGAAACCATTCCGTGAGTAAGGATTTCTCTCGAGTGAGTCAATTGCTCACTTTTCTCACTAGTTGCACAAATAACTATTTCCTACAAATACCTAACAATGTACATGTTCTCTCACTGATTTGAGAAAGCAAAGTGGCCAATTCGCTCATCTCACTCCAGATTTGCAACGTGAAGGCACGAAATAGTGAGCGCGTAACATGCAGACAACGTCGTATGCGCGCGAAATACGTTGGCAGCACTGGCTGTAAATCAGCTGGTCAGCTGTTGTACTGTTGTATTTGTCACTTCACATTAAATGTTAAAAAGTTCACTTCTGTATACAAATATGTTACATTTCATCACCAAATTTATTTGTTTTATGGTAACTGTAGGAAAAATATAATGTGCAACTCGAGTGCAAAGTACAATTGCCTCACTCGAGAAACCATTCACGGCTCGTGAGTAAGGATTTCTCGTAGGTGGCGTCCCCATCTCCAGGGCCGGATTTAGCATTTTGGCGCCCCTAGGCCCAAATTATTTTTCCGCCCCCTGTTCTGGTCACAGTTTCTTTCCCACAAACCTTTATTAAAAACTATATCATGCCTAATTGCTTAAACACCACTCCTCGTCGGAATTTTAGCACTGCAAGTTTTTTGAACAATTGTCTTAATTAGCCTTAACAAAATGCCGTCTTAAACACTTTTGGCAATTTTATGCTTTTAGCAAAGCTCACGCTTATGGAACTGAAACAAAACAATCCAACCCACAGAGCATTTCTGCAAAAAAAACCATGTCCATTGATTCCAATTTCAGGTCCCAAAACACGAACTCCATAACAGTACGTGAATACAGTACCATAGATTAAACATAGGCCTTTAATAGATTTGTCATCCTTAGGGATTAGCTAATTCTTTTTATTTAAGTTATATGTTATTTGAACCTAGTTAGTCCAAAATAAAACGATCTAATCATAAACAATAGGTCGTCCCCTGGTTATATTACAAGAAACTAAAACACTCTCAACGACAACATAGAACTATCCCTAAATTAATAGAAACAAAATTAAGTCAAAACTAACTTCCAGTGTCACCAACATATATGAACTAGACATGAAAAACAATATTTAGGATTAACAATATGATAACAAGTCGACTTGAGTTTATGGTTAAACTATGGTGGTACTGCATCCAGATTATATTTGCAAAGCAATAGTCCGGCCAACCATAATTATCCTCAGGTCTGAGCTGAGGATAAAATGACACCAAATAGTGCTTTGGAGTGGATTTAATTTTTCTAAAACCTGTTGCAAACTCAGATATTTTTTTCGTTATTGAATTTTAAAGATAAACTTATCGTATTTTTAAAATTCAAAACGTATTATATATTTTAACTTAACCCTGCAGGTTGCTGTAAACTAATCAAAAGATTAGTTAATAAATTTTCTTTTTGTGAGGTGAGGGTGGTAACGGTGTCTAACGCATGCGCCCCTAAACACTCCGATCAGTAGCACCGACCCAGCATAGTGGCAGTGCAAAGAGTACAGTGGCAATACGATGCGTACCGCTCGGGCACTCGACAACATCCCTACAGCCTATTCCTGTATAACCAATGTTCGTTACCAATGTTGTAACGAAATTGATGCGTATTGTTGAAAAACTGTTTATATTTTCTAACAGTTATTTCTTATAATGAATACAAATATTATAATGCTTTATTGGCAAGAGTTTTTATTATATCAACGCAAAATATGTTAAGCTATGGCTAGATATTAAAAAAATATTTTCCTCTCGGCCGTGCGCCCTCTGGGAGCTTGCACCCATAGGCCCGGGCCTACCGGGCCTATTGGGAAATCCGGCCCTGCCCATCTCAATAATTGATAATTGATATGCGCGCGAAATACGTTGGCAGCACTGGTTGTAAATCAACTGGTCAGCTGTTGTACTGTTGTATCTTTAAATGTCATATTAAAAGTTCACTTCTGTGTAAAAATATGTTACGTTTCTTTACCAATTGATTTGTTTTATGGTACTGTAACTGTAAGAAAAATATAATGTGCAACTCGAGTGCAAAGTGCAATTGCTCACTAGTTGCACAAATAACTATTTCGCCCAAATAACAATGAAGTAAAATCTGGCACAAACGCAATTAACAACATAATAATATGAACATACTATCTACAATACCAAAAGGGGTGTTTAAATGTTAGAGTAACTTAGTTACCAATTTTAAATCTATTTGGGCTTGGATGATGGATAACAAGTAAAAACTATAAGGGAATTTCAATAACAATAACAGTGCAATGGTGATAGGTTTCAACACTCAATCCAACCAGTAAAAATGGAAGATTAATAAAATTCCCACCGATAGCTTAATTTGCAAAGATTGTAAATTATACGGCAAACAAATGTATACACGTGATAAGAACAAGTATGATGAATCCCATAATTTGTAACTGTATATTAATTTGTCTTCTGTAAAATACTGTAGTTTGTAGCCCAAACCTCCGTATGTTATAAGAGGGATAATTCAGTAGTCTTTTTGATGAAACCCAACACAATTTACATTTAGCAGATTTAGAGTATGGTACATAAAGTAAATAAAATAGTCTAATAACACTGGAAACATATATTTACACTTATACTGTTAATCTTGGTTTGTTGGCTACTCATCACATAAATAAAATTATACACAATTTACTAAAAAATGTGGAGGTATATTTCGAGTTTACATCAAAACTCATCTTCAGCCTCTGGTAACAACATCAAGTAAATAAACTATTTATTTACTTCACATTTATTATATTCTCCACATTTTTTAGTAAATTGTGTATAATTTAATTTGTGTGATGAGTAGCCAACAAACCAAGATTAACATTGATAATGCCATCACGAAAAAAACATACCGGAATGAACTTATACTGTTTTAACGATATATATATATATATACATATATATATATATATATATATATATATATTATTTTCTTGCATTTTTAGGGCTACTAATATAATAACAATCAAAAACATATTTAACAAAGTACCCTTTTAGTAATTATTTTATTTTTCATGACGACATGTTTCGGAGACTAAGTCCATTATCAAGTCATTTTTACCATAACCTCATTCTTTAAACTAACAAAATTAAAAATATAATCATATGTACAAATAATAAAATATAAAATATGTTAACTAAATCTTAATAAATTTTGGTATTAATTTTGTTCATTATACTATATGAATGTTTTTCTTTCTTTCCTTAGTTTTTCAATTTTATCGTAGATAGGTTGGTTTAATTTTGGAATCATTGTGTTAAGTATGTTGGGGTCCTTTTTGTTGTGTATATACATATTTAGCTCTTCTGTTGTACTTTTCGTCTTCATTATTTTCTGTGTGTTTGATTTTAAATTCGCTTATCCACAGACTTATTAATATTCCCTTGAATAAAGAACACTTAAAAAAAGAGAAAAATACCATTAAATACTTAGCAGAGAAAAATGGCTACAGGGCAAAAATGATAGACAATATGATAAAGAAGAAATTGAAAAACAAAATACAAAAGCAAAGCAAATCAACGGAAAATGAAGAGAAAAAGAAATATATATATATACCTTATAACAAATATATGACTAAAGCAGTAAGAAATACATTTAAAAATTCGGATATAAGAGAAAGTTACAGAACTAAGAACAATATATTCCAATTAATCAATAAAAAAATCAAACACACAGAAAATAATGAAGACGAAAAGTACAACAAATCAGGAATCTATAAGATAAACTGTAGTGACTAGCAATCATTATATAGGTCAAACATCTCTAGTTTTAAAACAAGATTCAAAGAACATCTACAAGCATTGAAATCAAAAAATCAAACATCAATGAAGTCGAACTTCGCCGACCATATAATGAACACGGACCACAGTTTTAAAAACATGAAAGAAAATCTAACAATTTTAGAATACGAAAAAGAACGTGAGAAACTTAATGTAAGAGAAGAGCTAAATATTTATATACACAACAAAAAGGACCCCAACAACATACTTAACAAAATGATTCCAAAATTAAACCAACCTATCTACGATAAAATTGAAAAACTAAGGAAAGAAAGAAAAACATTCATATAGTATAATGAAACAAATTAATACCAAAATTTATTAAGATTTAGTTAACATATTTTATATTTTATTATTTGTACATTTGATTATATTTTTAATTTTGTTAGTTTAAAGAATGAGGTTATGGTAAAAATGACTTGATAATGGACTTAGTCTCCGAAACATGTCGTCATGAAAAATAAAATAATTACTATAAGGGTACTTTGTTAAATATGTTTTTGATTTTTAATATATATACTTTATATATATATACTTTATATATATATTTTATATATATATATATATAGGTATATATCTTTATAAATATGAAAAATAGAAAAATAGGGCTACTATATATAAATAAAGATTAAACATTAATAAACTTAGTACCCAAGTAAAATTATTTATTATTATTTATTATTTATATATTATTTATTATATTTATTTATTTATTATTTTATTATTTACTTAAGTAAATATTTTAATAAATAATTTTACTTGGGTACTAAGTTTATTAATGTTTAATCTTTATTTATATATATATAAATATCTTTTTATATATTATTTTATATATATATATTAATCCTACTAATATTATAAATGAGAAAGTTTGGATGTATGGATGGATGTATGGATGTATGTTTGTGACAAGTGAACGCGAAAAATACTGGTCGAATTGGGCTGAAATTTGGCATGATGATAGCTCACATTCCCGATTAACATATAGGCATATTCTTATTTCAAAAATCCTTTCGGGCTCCGCCCCAGTGGCTCTGGAGTTTCCAATGTTAACCTTATGAGAAATGGAATTATTGAATCTTAACAGCTGTTTCAATTAAACAAGTTGGTTCTGTTCTATGATGTTTAATAGCATTAAAGTTACAAGGATTACCAACAGGGTGCAGCACTATTATTTCTTTTACATTTATGATAACAGCTAATTTGCAACCAAAAGGTGAGTGAGCTTAGCAAACAAACTTCAACCTGGAGGCGAGTTAGCGTAGCGAACGAGCTAACCTGAAGGCAAGTGAGCGCAGCGAACGAGCTCCAACCTAAAGGTGAGTGAGCGTAGCGAACGAGCTCCAACCTAAAGGTGAGTGAGCGTAGCGAACAAACTTCAACCAGGACGTGATTGAGCCATGCGAACGAGATAATCTTGAAAATTAAGAAGTTAAACGGGGCAAAGCCCGCGGGTTACAGCTAGTATATATATATATATATTAATGTTTAATCTTTATTTATATATAGTAGCCCTATTTTTCTATTTTTCATAAATATCTTTATATATATACAGACTGTCCCAAAAGTCCCGGACCGGTTTAATATTTTCCAAACGACAACAGATAAATCAATAAGATTTGGTCCATCAACACCACACCTAAAAATCTACTTTTTTAAGGAAATATCAATTTTCTGTCACATCATGGGGACGTCCCACAAGGAGTCAGAAGGAAATCTTAAATAGAAGCATAGGTTGACATGTACATCAAATTAAAGGTCTTTACTAGCAGAGTAGTCTATAATGCCGCAAATTTGAACTCAAACGGACAACCGAGTCAAGAATGACAGTGGTTCAAAGATTCATTTAATTTGCATTGCTATTGTACGTTTACTCCTCGGGGGGCACAGCCCTAGGAATCGGAAGAAAATTGTTAACGTAAGCATAGGTCGATATGCACATCAAATTAAAGGTCTTCACTAGTAGATTACAATGCCGTAAATTCAAGCTCAAAAGAACGCCTGAGTAAAAAATGGCAGTCGTTCAAAGATTCAAAATGGCGGATTCAAGAAATCTTTGAACGGCTGCCATTTTTTATTAAGTTATCCGTTTGAGTTCAAATTTGCGGCATTATATTCTGCTAGTAAAGGTCTTTAATTTGATATGCATATCAACCTATGCTTCTATTTAAGATTTCCTTCTGACTCCTTGCGGGACGTCCCCATAATATGACAGAAAATTTCTAGTTCCTTAAAAAAGTAGATTTTTAGGTGTGGTGTTGATGTGCAAAATCTTATTGATTTATCTGTTGTCGTTTAGAAAATATTAAACCGGTCCGGGACTTTTAGGACAGTCTGTATGTACACCCTGCTGTGTTTCAGAACTCCCTACCAATATTTTAGGGCATTGTTCCTGGGTAGGAATAATATCTAAATATCATATTTAAATTGTCCGGAAGTCCTTAGTTACTAGCATAGCCGCCATTTTGTTATTTTCACTTATTAATTTTTTTTTTCATAATGGTTTGACGTAGGTAATTGAAACTTTGCACAAACATTTATGATGACTAGACAAAGCTACAAAAGAAATAGGACAAATTTTCAAATGCACAAAACAAAATGGTGGCCTTTTAAAATTTTGTTTCTTTAATGACTTAAAAACTGTTGGTTTTAAAATTATACTAAAAAATCATTATCCGTTTCAAAATGGCAGCCATTTAAAGCATTTGATGCCAAATTTCACGAAAACAATGCTAAACAACGTAAAAGGAGTATTAGCATTGTTTTAATGGAGAAAAGTGGTCACGGTTTTCGTGAAATTCGGCATCAAATATTTTAAATGGCTGCCATTTTGAAACGGTTAATGAGTTTTTAGTATAATTTTAAACAAAGATTTGCCTTAATAAGATGAACATTTCTGCAAAATCTCAACGCTGTATTTCAAACCGTTTAGGAGTTATTAATGTTTTTGTAAAAAAAAACACATAAATGCCGACAGTCGGTAAACTAGACACCACAGACCCATGTTCCTATGGTGAAATGTGTTTGTCTTGACCTATGCAATAACGCTATATACATGTGTCCAGAGAGTTACGGGACACCCTGTATATCTATATCTATATATATATATAGGCCAAACAGATTTTTGGTTACTTCAGGCTAGGTCTACAGTCTTAGAGAGGGTAGCGGCATCATCACTTATATAAAATCCATTCGTGATTGGTGGGATTTGAACCCGGGATCTAAGGGTCCCACGCTCCACCACAAGTCCACCTCGCTCCCCTGTAGTACCGTAGTAACATAATTAATCTGCTAACTTTCACCTTCACAGTGTCGATCTCCATAAGGAATTTGCCTCTCTACTTTGTACGACCATCACACCAAATTTTAGACCATACAAAAACTAGTAGAAACTGATTCTCGACTTTCTCAGATTGACAAAGAAATCTAACCTCTAGGCAGTTCGAACTAGGTCGGTGTTCCTGTCGAAATTGAAACTGAAATCGAACCCCAACCTTTGTCGCAATGTGTATGCCTAGTACGGCGTTAACGCGCTAACTTGCCAAGATGGTGCGTAAACATACTACTCAAGGTCGTTTGGATTTGATCGAAAGTCCAATATTACCTTTGATCTTCGGAAGTGATATCAAGAGTAGCTTGCTCCTCAAGTAGCACAACAAACTAATCTATGCCATTTAGAAACCAGACGATCTTATCTCGTGAATTTGTAATTTTTAATCTATATATTACATGAGTTTCAATTTGTTTAGTCATGATAAAATAGGAGTGATGGCGCATGGAGTGGTAAATATTGGATGAATCAAATTTATAGGATCGTAATTAGTAGATGAAAAGCAAAAAATGAAAAGTTAATCTATATTTTGCGTTTGATCAATCAACCTGTCAGAAATCGAGCGTTCTGAGCGTTGATATCGGTAGAACAAACGATCAGTACATTTCAACACTGAGCCTTTCGTTTCGCCTAAGGTAGGCCTACCTCTTTTTAACGCTTAATCAAATTAAACTAATTAGTTTTAACGGTTAGATAGAACACGAACAAGGGTCGGAAGGACACGTTGAGCCCGTGTGATTATCTATATTTTTCGTGCTACTGCACACCTCTAATCAACCCAACTCACAAACACAAAGTTTTGTGTATTGACAATAGTTGTTATAGTTAGCTCCAAAAACTCTTTTCAGCTGGTTTTGCTTAACAAACAATCAGCTCGATACATGCATTCAAATATTTACTCTGTTTTGGTAGTTTGAAGAAAGTTTGATAAAAATACATTAACATCTGTCAACGAAATGAGAATTGAAGAGAAATTACAGATAGGTACTACATTTAATACCTACATTTTAATATTTAATATACGATAAAGGGATATTTCATGTAAAATACACAGGATAACGAAACAATAAACACAAATAACCTCGAATTGCTTTACGTTGATTTTTTTATCTGAACTATTTCCTATGTGAAATCAGGTGGACGAAGTTAAACTGGGAAAATGTACAGCTACTGTCCTTGATTAAACTAATTAATTTTTACCCTAGATAAAAAAACACCTAAGCCCCACAACAAATTTATTGAAAACAGCCGTTTCTGTGCAGTGTTTTTGTTGGTCAAAAATACGGTTTAAAGATTCACTAGACCCCTTGTGTGATGATCCAAAATAGCAAAAGAGCAACGAGATCTTCCTTGCTATATAAGATGGCGTCTTATATTCCCTTAACACGATATTACAAGTATTTCAGTTATAATTTTAACTAATGGTCGGTCTGTTTGACCCGTGCATTCGGAGTACTCATATTAGACAAAAAGAACTTTGCTGAATGAAGTCAACAACCAACAGTGACGGAGAAAGCTGCTACGGTCACAATTGTATTTTCTGCCGTTACTGTGATAGTTTATGTGATATACAAGATTACAAGCTACCCTTTCAGCTTGGATTGTTTAAACGCCGGTGTATTATACATCAAATAACTTCATGATCAGCATTGTACATGTTATTAAATTTACGGAAAGTAAATAAAAGATACGTATTATAATACTTAAAACATATATTTACGCTTATACTGTTACTCACAAGACGGTAAATATCAGTGGCGTATCCAGAGAGGAGTTCTGAAACTCATTCAAATCGGGCAGTTTTAAGTAGTTTTAATAATAAATAGTTTATTTATTTAACTTACATAACACGTTCCTTAATTAATCTTAGTTTTTCTAGACTATTAACTGTCCGACCAAAAGTATTATTCGATATTATTGATCAGGAGAAAATGCTTATTTATATGCCTATTTTAAATTACAATTTTATTTAGATCTGGTAAAAAGTTATTGTTTTTAGAGAATTCCCCTATAGGGAAGTAGCTATTACCGTAGGTGGCATTGTAAGACCTAGGCCCGGGACCGATTTACTTTTTCATGTTGATGTCCCCAGTGGCCAGAAACACCATTCGTTCAAAATTTTATATATGTATAAAATTGTGTTATTTTATATTATATACAGGGTGTTTTTTTAAAAACTTGCATCTTTATTTATGTAAAAACCGCAATAGATAGAAATATGCAGTTTGCGGGAATCATCTACTGACGTAGGGGGACCAATTGTTTTGAATTCAACGTTACATTCACATTCCCCCCCTTTCCCCCCCTGCCCCCAACTTAATTTTTTTAAATAGCAAGGTACCCCTTGTGACATATCAAATAAAAGAGCATGAAAAAAGAAAATGTTTGATGAAAAAAAATTGAAAATCGGTTCATAAATTTGTGAGATATTCCCCCCCTCACCCCCCGGAACTTAATTTTTTTTAATAGCAAAGTACCCCTTTTGACATATCAAATGAAAGAGCATGAAAAAAGAAAATTTTTGGTAAAAAAAAAATTAAAATCGGCTCATGAATTTGTGAGATAATCACCCCCCTTTTCCCCTACCCATAACTTGTTTTTTAATAGCAAGGTACCCGCCCTTGTGACATATCAAATGAAAAATAAATTTCACCAAACATTTTCTTTTTTCATGCTCTTTCATTTGATATGTCACAAGGGGTACTTTGCTATTAAAAAAAAAAATCAAGTTCCGGGGAAGGGGGGGGGGGAAATATCTCGCAAATTTATGAACCGATTTTAAATTTTTTTTCATCAAACATTTTCTTTTTTTATGCTCTTTCATTTGACGTGTCACAAGCGGTACCTTGCTATTTAAAAAAAATAAGTTGGGGGCAGGGGGGGAAAGGGGGGGAAAGGGGGGGAATGTGAATGTAACGTTGAATTCAAAACAATTGGGCCCCCTACGTCAATAGATGATTCCCGCAAACTGCATATTTCTATCTATTGCGGTTTTTACATAAATAAAGATGCAAGTTTTTAAAAAAACACCCTGTATATATATACAGACTGTCCTAAAAGTCCCGGACCGGTTTAATATTTTCTAAACGACAACAGATAAATCAATAAGATTTTGCACATCAACACCACACCTAAAAATCTACTTTTTTAAGGAACTATCAATTTTATATCATATCATGGGGACGTCCCGCAAGGAGTCAGAAGGAAATCTCAAATAGAAGCATGGGTTGACTCGCACATCAAATTAAAGACCTTTACTAGCAGAATATAATGCCGCGAATTTGAACTCAAACGGATAACTGAGTAAAAAATGGCAGCCGTTCAAAGATTTCTTGAATCTGCCATTTTGAATCTTTGAACGACTGCCATTTTTTTACTCAGGCGTTCTTTTGAGCTTGAATTTATGGCATTGTAATCTACTAGTGAAGACCTTTAATTTGATGTGCATATCGACCTATGCTTACGTTAACAATTTTCTATCGATTCCTAGGGCTGTGCCCCCCGAGGAGTAAGCGTATAACAGCAATGCGAATTAAATGAATCTTTGAACCTCTGTCATTCTTGACTCGGTTGTCCGTTTGAGTTCAAATTTGCGGCATTATATTCTGCTAGTAACGACCTTTAATTTGATGTACATGTCAACCTATGCTTCTATTTAAGATTTCCTTCTGACTCCTTGCGGGACGTCCCAATGATGTGACAGAAAATTTATATTTCCTTAAAAAAATAGATTTTTAGGTGTAATGTTGATGTACCAAATCTTATTGATTTATCTGTTGTCGTTTAGGAAATATTAAACCGATCCGGGACTTTTGGGACAGTCTGTACATATATTTGTGTGTGTGTCCGTGAACACGATAACTTGAGTAACTTTTGTCCGATTTTGATGAAATTTGGTTTGAAGGTGTAAGGCGGGATTAACTTTAATGGGTTCGTGAACCAGCTTGATCGGACCATGAGAACGGGGTTTATCGTTTTATGGGGTAAAAATTTGTTTTCTAATTTTTGATCCCCTAAACACAAAATTTCCCAATTTCTCTCCAGACTTCTTATTAGCTTGATTTATTTTATTAAAATTACGTAACGTAGATTAATAGTAGTTTAGGCAACTTGTTTAGATTTCAGAACAGTAATAAAAGCTAATTATAAGTGTTAATACACCTCTAGATTATTCTCTACTTAGGAGCCTCCAAAGGTGTTATAACTGTAATTTAGCACCATAAAATACAAAATAAAATTTCCGGAGGGGGAACCCCGGACCCCCTTCCTTCCACCCTGGAGGGTATTCCATACCCCCCAGACCCCCTCCCGGATCAGGCCACCCAAAACAGAATCCTGGCTACGCCACTGGCAAATATACAAAAAAGATGGTAAGTGATTATCGATGTCGATTGGACACTCCAATCATAATCTGGGTCTGATGATGATTGGAGTGTCCAATCGAAATCGATTACCACTTACCATCTTTTTTGTATATTTACCGTCTTGTGAGTAACAGTATAAGCGTAAATATATGTTTTAAGTGTTATAAGACGTTTATTTTATTTACTTCTCTTATTATACATCATCACATTCTGGCGGTGGCTCATTTCAATTACGCTACGGGAATGGAGTGTATGGTCCATATTTAAAGGTCAAGAGTATCCTCGTTCCCCTCTTATTTCTGCTGTTTCTTATCACCTAGATAATCTGCTCGTTAAAAGAGGAGATAGCTTTAATGGTGTGTTTTTCGCAGCGAAGCCGAGAAAATGTCGTCCGTTGCCGCTGTTTAATGTGTTGTGAGGGCTGGGGAAGTAGTTTGGTCACCTGCGAACTGGAAATATACTTTGAAGCGAACCCAAACGTCATGATAACAGTCACGTGTGTGCGACAACCAACGATTAGGAAAGGATCCATCAAACTTGAGTTGTTTTCAATGTTTACCACAGATATGAATATCGCGTTGACTCAGGTACTATCCTGGCAGCCAGGTATTGGGAACTTCTTGTTGAATGTGGAATTTAATTACTATGCTTTTCTGCGTGTGGATTGGTCAATCGTACATAATAGTTTTAGGCTATCCCACTCCGGATTCGTATGGATACCAATAATCAGTTTGGACGGGATATACTGTTAACTTTTAAGAAAGCCGCAAGCCTCACGTAACCTATCATAACTGCATACTTGAATGAAAGAAAGGCCTTGATGAAGAACTTCCCGTAAAAATAATAGCTTTTCACTAAACCCTCTTCTCACAAACCTTAATTAAATGATTGTATTTAATCACCTTTAAACTATTGAACATGCGTCAGCTGTTACATTTGTTTTATATATAATTTATTCCATGAGCGAAGCTCTTTCTTCTACAAAGTTTACCTTATGCAACTTAGTAATTTAACCACTCAATAACGACTGAAAATATTGAAGCCAAACTTACCAGGGTTATTTCGACAAATAGTGAACATGTTATTTAACAAACAAATTTAAATTTGTTAATGCCTGTATACAAACTAACATAACATTTTTTTATAATAGTTTACGCATCGATTGCGTAAAGATAGTGTTAACGCTACGAGTCGAGTGCCTTAAAAACTTCTACGAGTGTCGTTAACACTATTTACGCGAGTTGCGTACACTACTTTAACTACGACAGTGTTTTAATTACAAAAAATCACTACTCATAACTTCTAAGAGAGGTTATGTTTGCGTTTATAACCTCTCATTGCCACTGAAAGTGTTGCAACGAAACATTGTACCAAACACTATGAAATTGGCCTGAATAGCTGATTAGTTGACGTTTGAAGCATTAAAATTTTGCTTATTTTACTCTCATTCCTTGGACCTCATTGGTCCGTTACCCGTGTTGTTATGATTAAAACTATGCTGTTAAGTATGTAAACAATGCTGTTATATGAAACTTTTCAATTTTAAGATAACTGAAACGGCTACTTAAAAAAACTGTTGTAGGTAATAGTAGTTAACGCAACGATTGCGTAAAGATAGTGTTAACGACACGAGTAGAAAATTTTTAATCATAAATCATAATCACAATCACAGCAGCAGGTCTAGTATAACGGAAGTAATAGATTTCAAAAAAATAAGTTCCAAAAACAGCGTTACCAACACAAAAAAATCAAATAGCCTAATGTAAAACAAAGAATAATAATCCTTAAAACAATATGGAATAAAACACTAATATACAACAGTATCTGTATGAGAATCTGTATAATTTTAAGATACAGTATTCTAATTTCATTTTCCTTTAGTATTCAAGTTACTAGGAAAATATGTCAACTATAGACTCGTTCTCTGTCGCCCACCCCAACCCCCTCTAGACACACTTTGAAAACCGTAGTACCTCTGTCACTATTACAGTTATATTATTTTTTTATTTAAACTTAACTATGCCACTAGTATTTTTTCACATGGTTTGCTCTTGTAACTCCATTTAGACCATATCTTCACCTCATCATATCTTCTGTTATTTATTTATTTAGATTTTGTTTTTGATAAATAATGTTATGTTTGGATGCAACTACAGTCGACGCACAGGCTCGCTGCCCATGTCGGCTTATTCTTTATAAACATGTACGCTTTGTAAACATAGATGTAATGCAAAGGTTAATTTTATGTTATTATTTTAAATTCACTTATGTTTTTCTCCTTTAAATAGGATTTGTGTACAAATTTTTGTAAAATAATTTGTTGGAATAAAGATATAATTCATTCATTCATTCATTCATTCATAGATGCAAAAAAACGTAAAATACAAATACAACTACAATACAGAAATATACAACAAATGCAAATAAACTTACAAAAAAAACTTTATTTACCCGGCATATTGCGTTCTTTATGGTTAATATTCATACAACCTTCAAACAACGATTAATAGCCACTGACATGACGTTTAAACAAATCACATTAGTTCTGCCATTAAGGAATTTAACCTTTGTTCATACCTTAAGGATTATACTGTAGGCCCCTCTTAAGGTACGTTTTGCTTGAAGCGACAGGTGTGACAGTCGCTCAGCGACTGTCACCGAGCGGCAGTCGCGGGGTGGTAGACTGTTTTGCTTGGAGCGACAACTGACAACTTATTTTTCCTGGCGTCACGAGACGTAGTATCGCCAGGGCACCTAACCTCAAAAGTGCGCACTAAGTATAAATAATCGATAAATTCACTTAGTAAAACAGGTAAAACTTAACAATAAAGTATTATTTATAGGCCTAGTTATTTGTTATGAGAAACATTTGCAAAACTGCCATGTCACAAGCCAAAATTTAATAAAATTACTCAATTTCTCCATAAATTGCAGTACACAAGCATAACTTGATTTGGAAATCAGTGTTTTAAACAACCTCCTCACAGAGTGAAAATTATATTTTGTTGATTGTATTGTTGATGAAAAAATACCTATATTAAAATAACTTGTAATACAATAACATAATATTAAACTAACCTGATCTCCCGACTTAACCAGCTATTGCCAACCAGACGTTACCTTTATTCTTTGTAGGAGATATGTTTTAAATCATAAAGCGCAGGGTATTTTGCCACTACTTCTAATAAACTGTCGTTTAATTACCTCACCACTAAAATTTAACTTAATCCTAGGCGTTGTCCGGGTAGCCGACGACGCCATATAGCGAAAATAAAAGGTCGTCGATCTTGTCAAAATGTTATACACTATAAAAACAATCAGAAATGTAAATGTCGCTAAGCGACTGTCGCTCCTGACTGGTCTTGGAGCAGTACCCAGCGACTGCACCTCGCGGCTCTAGCGACAGTAGCTCCAAGCAAAACAGGACTATGCAAAATCCCTAAGATCAGTGTCCCGCAACAGCCGCTCGGCGACAGTCGCTGCGCGACCGTCGCACCTGTCGCTCCAAGCAAAACGCACCTTTATGAAGCGCGTCAGCTGACATTCGCCGAGCGATTGTTCCGCGACGCGCCAGAAAACCGTGTCGCGTTTTTCCAGCGCCAAATGACGTCGGGTGGAAGTAGCAGAAGCCACTCGAACACTCGACGGCATACGTGCTCTGGCCACTAATGAAGTCATTTCGAAAACACAGCATTCAAAAAGACTTTTTTACAACCTACTGACGACCGCCTGGAGACCGACCGACTACCACCCGAAGACCGGCCGACGTCCGCCCGACGACCGCCCGGCGCGGCGTGCTGTGAAAAAGGGGCTCCTCAAGACTTGTATATTGTGAGCTGTTCAACGTTCACGGCATTTATCGGGAAAGCTGTTCAATGTACACATCACTTGTTTCCGACCCAACAAAGATAACGGAGCTGTCAAAAACCTTCAGCAGAATATACTTTCGTTTATTTGACTTATAATAAGATCTAAGAAAAGCCTATTTTCGGAGCCAAATTCAAGGCGTTAAGGCAATAAACCATTGAAATCCAGCTTTTTAAGTTTTAATGCAAACCAATCCACGTGTAACAAATCAATGGGTTTCCTCGACTTGTTATACAGGGTGTCTGGTCATCAGTGTTACACAATCTTTTTGGTCTAAGCACAAAGTAAATGACGTGTGATGATGCATATAAGAGGTTCCAAGTCTAAAAATTAGCTTTCTAAAGAATTATTTTAAGTAAAAAAAAAACATGTTTTTAAACACAATACATCAATTTTGCAATTTACCTTTAAGTAGATTTGAGTATATAATGTCATTTTCGTCTTCTACATTGAATTTTGAATAAGAATAATATAAAATGATGAAGGATCAATAGTAAAAACTCCATTTTTTTAGTTCCAAAGATTATAATTAAGCTCTATGATAAAAATGTAAATAAATAGTCTATTGCATTATTATACACCCTGTAAACAAGAAGGTAGCAAAATATGTTAAAAACTGCCCCATTTTATAAGCTTTCCAACCAAATGCTACACTATTGAGTTTTAGATCTGCTTATGTTCGCTTTAGTTTGAAGAATCCAAAACATGGTGTTTTTTTTAACATAAACATAGTTAGTAGGAATGCATTCAGAAAAACTTGTAATTTTGTTTAAGTTTGAACAGTAAAAAAGTTCCCTGTTTTCTATTATTCAAACCACTAAAACAAAGAAAAGGCAGACCTAAACCTCAATAGTGTAGCATATGGTTGGAAAGCTTATAAGTTGGCACAGTTTTTTTTTTTTTATATATTTTGCTACCTTCTTGTATACAGAGTGTAGAAAAATGCAACAGGTCAATGTTTTTAATAATTTATCATAGAACTTAATTGTAATCTTTGGAACTATTTACACTAAAGTTTTTACTATTGATCATCCATCATTTTTTATGTTATTCTTATTCTAAATTTAATGTAGAACGCGAAAATGACATCATCTACTCAAACCTATTTACATGTAATTTAAAATTTTTTAAAACATGTTTTTTTACTCTTAATTTACTTTGTACTTACACAAAAAAAATTTGTAGCACTGATTACCAGACACCCTGTATATTATATTACCTTTGTCCGTGCTTTGCCACGAGGTGTGATCACTAAATTATAAAATACGCCTTTCAAAGCTGCAGCAAAACAGTAATAATGATTCATCATACTATTTTATACAATCAAAGTCATAACCGAAAAGCAAAACAATCTTCGACTTATTTTCACAAAGTAAAATTTGATTTGTTTCGATCAGTTTTGTAGCATTGCGAAATAAAAAGCATTTGAAAACAAAAACAAAGTAAATGTAAATGCACCAGGTCGATATCAAAACAATGCGATAGGTCTGAAGTAATCCTCGGCACAGTGGCTACATTTCAATGAAATCTCAATTTTGGGAGATGGAAGGATGAAAATCCCCATTTTGTCATAGTAGTATACAGGGTGGCTGAAAAGTAACTTGCACCCCCCTTTAACTTTCCAACCATTTGAGATATTTGAAATCTGTTTGCGGCAACCTTCTTAGATATGAGGGCCTACAATAATTAGGGTCAGTTTTGAAAATTTTGCCCTTAGGGGTAGTTGGGGTAGGGGATCGGACCATTAATAACAAAATGGAAGCTAAAAATGATTAAAACAATGATTATTAAAAGTAATTTTGAACTGCTATTTTGTTATTAATGGTCCAATTTCTATTTTCTTTATGTTAATTTTTATGTTTTGTCAAAACCTGTAAAATGATACCAAACTCGACTATACTTGCTATTTGAAAATTTTGAGCTACCCCCTACCCCAACTACCCCCTAAGGGCAAAATTTTCAAAACTGACCATAATTTGTAGGCCCTTCATATCCAAACAAGTTGCCGCAAACCGATTTCAAAAATTTCAAATAGTTAAAAAGTTAAAGGGGGTGCAAGTTAATTTTCAGCCCCCCTCATGGTTATTAGGATTTGAAACGTTTTAGGGCACCATTTTGTTATTAGTCGGCCGATTTTGGTTTTCTTTATGTCAATTTTTATGTTTCGTCAAGACCTGTAAAATGATACCAAACTCGACTATACTTGTCATTTGAAAATTTTGAGCTACCCCCTACCACCACTACCCCTAAGGGCAAAATTTTCAAAATTGACCATAACTATTGTAGCCCCTCATATCTAAGAAGGTTGCCGCAAACAGATTTCAAATATCTCAAATGGTTGAAAAGTTAAGGGGGGGTGCAAGTTACTTTTCAGCCACCCTGTATACAACACAGCTTAAAAGAACGTTGTGCTGGCTTCTATAGGGATCCAAAACAAAGATGTACAGTGATCCCGGCCCTAGTTATTTTCCATGAAGACAGCAGTTGTAGATACTCCCTGCCGGGAAATTCTCTAAAATACAGTGCTGAATTGTCCAGAGGACGAGGTTAATAGCTTTTAACCGAAATTTCACTTAAACGACTCGGCAACTACACAATTGGTGTTAAAATGACTTGACTGTTTAACTGAACAAATGGGTGCAAACAATAACAGCCGGAGGGGCCCAACCCAATCTTCAACAGATTGATATTTCGAGATAGTAGACACAGTTGCAAGTCATTTAACGAGTTGACAACATCTACCAGGCCAGTAGCCTTGTGACGGACTAAAATGGCTATCGTGGAAATCTACATACAGTTCAATTAGTATTTTATTATTCAAAGCTACTTCCATTTCCATGTGAATTATTGAGGTCCCCAGGGAGTTAAGACCTGCCACAGAATGTGATTTGTTTGGCTTCATTATCTTAACAAGTTGATTTACTCAAAATTAAGTAATAACTAAACTATTCTAAACAGTTAAATCGATAGACGAGTAGGCGCAAACACCCTACCAAATAAAGAGTACCTTCATACTTCTGGATAGATTTCAGAAGGTGATATATACTCAAAATACCCCTGTCACAGCAAAATTGCAGACCAAGCGAATTTCCATTGTCTGAATGGATTTTGACTAAAATATTTCTTCCAACTTGTCAGATTTGTTCCCTATTTAATTGACATTATATTTAAAGAGTCCTCAGGGTGTTTGCTGCAAGAAAGGAAACCAGTGGTAGTTAATAGTACAATAAATTGTCCAAATTTGATCAAAACTTAACCATAAACAAGTGAATAACAGCAGTTTACTTTCCATAAGATTAACGTAAAGATTTTAAATGTAGACTACAGTTCTTTTTCTTAGTTTTCTCCGTAACCTGTAAACTCTTCAATATACAAAATTATTGTTTTTTTAGCTCTAACGATGGTTGTAATGAAAATTTGTCGTTTTTATGTTTAAGGATACAAATCACTCTGCTCCCATCCCCCAATCTTGCTGGTTCGCGAGCTCATTCAAGTGTGTATAGCTCTACACATTCATACCAAATGTCATCAAAATCGGACGAAAATTACTCGAGTTATTTCGTCCACCTACGGTAATAGCTACTTCCCTATAGGGAAATGCCTAAAAGGTATAAGTTTTGGTCGTGGAAGGGTTCATATTAAGATTAGCAGTGAATTAATAAGATTCTCAGAGGTGTTATGATACAGATAACAAGATATGGTATTGTGATTTGGTACATATATGCAGGTTTAAAAATGTACGTAGAAATAATAGTTGCTGGGTAGCCTAAATACTCGTAGTTAAACTATACTTTGAGAAACGGCGAAGATGACATTTCAGAACGGATCTCGTGGAGGATATCTAATCCATCGGTGCTTATCACATTGATATGAAGAACAATGTCAATAGCAGTTTGTATATTAAAAACAGCTGTTTGTATCGGTTGTTTGAGGATAGCTATAAATTAAGAGAAGGCGTTTTTCATATAAGATTCATAAGGTATTCATAAGATATAGCCTGGCTACCAATGTAAAGTAGTACAGTAGAATGTAGTCCCTCTTGTATTATAATTTTCCAGTAGTAGCTAATCTCCTAGTTTTAGTCATTGCATTGTATCCTTTCAGCCACCCCCAATCCATCTTGCCAATTATAATCCATTCCAAGGGTTTGACTGGGTAATCACAAACAAAAACACATATTAATCATGCTTTAATCCTTTCGAGGCTGAACAATTCTTCACCTCATTACAACTTCAAACTTGACTTTGATTGTCGTATCGCTAAGGGCGGTGTGATGTTTAGTTGTTTATCAGGCTAAAATTTAAACACAAAACTACAAGTCTTTTACTTTTACAAATCTTCTTTTTACAAGCACTAGAAGCAGACCTCGAAACAGTTTAACGACAAACCCTCTAACTCTACAATAGACTCTTTATTACGTTTTTATTAAGTTGTGAAAAATCCTTTGAAAAAATCTGCGGGTAATAGCTAGCTAGCCCAATAGTGTTTGCTATTGGGGGTACTTCTGGTGTAAAACAGGGTTATTATTGCGTCTGTAAAAAAATCATCCACTGACCCTTACAATTAATTGTGTTTACTAAATAACCCACTATTCACTCCTTCCTAGTTTATTGCTATTGAATGAACTTGATGAGTGCATGAAAGTAGGTAACTAAATTACAACATCATAAAAACAAAAATGCACAGAAATCTTATATGATTAAAAAAATACATGGAAAGTAAATAAAATAAACGTCTTATAACACTTAAAACACATATTTACGCTTATAGTGTTACTCACAAGACGGTAAATATACAAAAAATATGGTAAGTGGTGTTCGATTTCGATTGGACACTCAAATCATAAAAAAATAACACATGAAAAATACATGATGGAATGTCTCTAGATCGTCTGAATTTATTCAGATTGAGTAAACCTATTATAGTTTACTATAAAAGGTATAAATTACCTGTTTTCTGTCAAAACGATCAACTTTGTATTATGTTGACTAGAGTCCTTTTCCTACAATTAAAAAAATACATAGATGTGATATTAATTGAAAAGTAGATATAGTTACAACATACCATCTTTATTAACAAAAATAAAGGCTTATGTAATAAGACGACCAAAAAAATTTGATTTACTATTCAAACCATACAAAATACACAGTTTAGTATATCTTTATAACTGACGTATTATGAACCTATTCGTTACCGAGATACTAAAAGTAATTTACGTACAGTTGGAAAAATTATTTGCTGTGAATTTAGATTGTTCACAAAGTATACAGCAGATACATCTTCATTACCATAAGATTATAGGTTATTTATCTCATGGTAGGATTTGAAAATTTAATCAAAACTAATAATTTGTGTTTTTATTAGCAACGAATCTATACTCTTTGATCCAATGATTTTAACGGGACTTGGATCCAAATGTGAATTCCCTGTTATTATGGTCTACTTGCAACAAAAACTGAATAAAGCAACTGAGAAGTCGCTTGGTCGCATGGACAATCGGATGGTAGGTTGTTTTGTGATTGCGGTTTTTAGTTAGTTTTATACAACAAGGTTATTTCTTATTATAAATCCTCATTTAAGTGTTTAAAACGCTCCACAATCCATATGGGTATTTAAATATATCACTAAACCGTAACATTTTGTATTACAGAGGCATAGAAAAGAAGCATTATAAGGAGTGCTTACACTTTAATCTTTAGAGCCCTACGTAACATTTAAAAAAACAGTTCAAAAGGCGATTTTCCCTATGACAAAGCTGAGGGTATTATTTTCTAATGTTATCGCATTAATTTGGAGTGATGATAAATCTTTAATCGTTGAATCAGGTCGGAAACCTCTGGTATATATTTAATGACTGTAAAAGGCAAACTAAAAGGATACTTAATTGAAATCAATTAATTGTTACGTAAAAACTTCCACATGTGATATGATTACAAAACGCATTAGGCTGGATGGAACGTTAAAGCCTTTTAGAAGAGCTTTTAGTACCCTGATATTGTAAAATATCTTAAATGTTTTGTTGGTTATTGAATCGTTTGTGGTTATGAAAAATACTCGACGTTTTGCAACAGATTAAATTAAATCTCTTACAAATCTTTTACGTGCAATTGAATGAAAAAAGGCAAGTTTTAGGAAATGGTACCTTTACACGAACGCCAATTATGTATGTCAAATAATTACACCTTTACCGAACACAACTCATACAAATAAACAGGTAAACAACTCAATTTTAGAAGAGTTTGCTTTGCGGCAATCTTATTTTCGTACAACGTACTTATCCAAACATGCATGTGCATGATATAGGTGCTGCTGCAGGTGTTTGGTTATTTTCCACCGGACCAGATCCGGGGCCACTTCATGGGTAAAAATACTATAATGACGCAAGCGAGTTAGTTTTTGCTGATCAATCGAATATTAAGTACGTTCGGCGAGGATGGGTTTCCCAGAGGTCAACGCGAGACCTGTTGTTCGTCTCGGACGGCTAAGTGTGGGAGGTAAGAGTTCTGCTAGAGCTCACAGACATGGCTAATCATATTGATTATCTAGTATATATCATTATTGATACAAACCAAGACTACAGATTAAGTAAAATTCAATAAAACTGCCTGAACTGTTTAATTATGAAGTACGCGCGAGTTTGTTGGTTGTAATCAATGTAAAAAAATACTAAAGGTTTGTACTATCCAAAACCAAATAAAATCCAGTATCTTCGGTTTTCGTGAAAAATAAGCATGTGGCAATTATTCCTTCTTATCTCTTCATATATCTATTACATTTTTCTGTTTAGTTAAGGGATTCAATGTATTATTATTACGTAAGCCCAAGACTGAGATTTTTTTGTTAGTTTAGGTATAAAACTTCACACTAGTCTTTATGCTATTTTGGCTATCGACAATTAATTCTTCGTTATTCTTGTGTAACTGACTATTTGACAATAATATGTAGTGGTAATGAACTTCTTGTAGAATAGTCCAATGGAGTGCGGTTCTCCTTTACTGTTCCATGGCTTAATAAACGATATAGGTCTATTTAAATTAGGTCTATTATTATTAATGGAAACCCGTTTCTTTTTACATATGATACGACAATAAAGATCAGATGATGACATTTGGCAAGACGCATGAGACATATTCAACTGCATCTTAGCGCCTTGTAAACATTAGTAACTGGTCGTTGGTTATTACTTGGCTTTTAAACACTTGATACTATGAATTGGATTCACGATTTAGTGAATTAGAATTATTGAGTTCCAAGCAATGGTTGAAAAATAAAACCACTTAAAATTATCTGTATTACAATACTGTGAGAACAGGTATAAAACTATGGTAATACCGCAGGAAAGGTAAACTAAACCAATGAGCCACGTGGCATTTCCACATAGAATGACGTGTTATAAAATCTCCGAACAACAGCCTCGAGTGTGACGGATGACGTAAACTGAAACAATTCAAAGGTTCGTGACAAACCGATACAATCGTGGGACTCGACTATCACGTCTTCCCGTGCACGGACACGTCAGAGTCACCACCCAGCGGGCAAACAAGTCAACTGTCACGTGACTACTACTAGATACAGACAGACAGTGTCTTGTGACTAAAACATCATACTTACAGGTCAACAGCCACAATACGTCACATTCTGACGGTAACCTGTTACGTATTGCATTGTCATCTGATAGTGTCCATGTGACGTGTTGTGACTGTTGCATTGTTATTCTGGAGGTAGCCATGTCACGTGGTGTGGCTATTTTATTGTCAGTCTGATGGTGGCGATGTGACGTGCTGTTACTGTTGTATTGTCATTCTGGAGGTAGCCATGTGACGTGTTGTGGCTATTGTATTGTCATTCTGGAGGTAGCCATGTGACGTGTTGTGGAGGTTGTGGATGCTGTATTGTCAGCCTGATTGTAGCCATGTGACGTGCTGTGACTGTTGCATTGTTATTCTGGATGTAGCCATGTGGCGTGGTGTGGCTATTTTATTGTCAGTCTGATGGTGGCCATGTGGCGTGTTGTGGCTATTGAATTGCAATTCTGGAGGTAGCCACGTTACGTGTTGTGGATTAATTTTAACTTCAGGTTATATTGTCATTCTGACAATAAACATTTTCCATTTTAGTTCGTACTGTGATTAGGTATTGTCAGCCTGATTGTAGCCATGTTACGTTTTGTGGCAGTTGTGTTGTCATCTGACAGTAGTCATGGCACGTAGTGTGGCTATTCTATTGTCACCCTGGAAGTAGAATTGTTACGTGTTGTTGCTATTGTTTTGTTGGTAACCATTTTACGTGCGTATTGTGGATGTTATACTGTATTGTCAATCTAGTGGTAGCCGTGTTACTTGTTTTGGCAGTTGTATCATCAGTCTGGTGGTAGCAATTTGATCTGTTGTGGAAGATCAATTTTCATATTTTAATTTACGTTTCGAAAATACAATTAATAGCTCTGTACTGTAATAACTACATAACTGTAAATCATTTCGATAACGATTGTAATCGTAAAATTGTAATTGTAAAACATAATAATAACGATTCTTCCAAGTGTAAATAATAAAAGTGTTTCATTTACAGAGCAAACATTGGAGGAAGATAAAATTGTCATATGTGCGTTAATCTACTTCTAAAGTAGTAGGTAATGTAGTCTGGTGATTAATAATAATTGTTCTGTCCAGACATTTAACTGATTATTATTCAACTGTAAATACAGTATTAGCCAAAATAAACAGTACTGAAATTGTAACAGCTAAGTTTCAGTACTGTCTATTTTGGCTAATACTGTACTCCAGCACCTTTAATATACACATACATAAGATTATAGGTGCTGCCAACGAGTATCAGACGACGCAGTGAAAGAAAATCTTTGTGTAAAAAACAAACTGATAACTGGTAGTCTAATTATTGTACCTACATCATTAGTTGGATTATGTAAAATAAAACGTTAAATCGGCTACAAGTCTGAAAGCTAGTGTTTACAGGGTTGGTATACGTGATTAATGTGTCATGGAATCAACAATGGTGTTATTGTTCCAAGTCAAGATGATTTATCGGTTGCGCCAAGAAGGTAATTACTAAAACATACTTGTATACATAACTGAATTGTACAAATGATGTGCCATGATGTGGGATAAATTAAGTGACAGGGAAAATATTGACAATAAAAAGGCCTACTGTATAGCCTTAAAAATTCTAAAATCGGATTGCAGATTGCAAAACAAAGCACTTGCATTCGGTAGATCCCAACAAATCCATGAAATAACGGACAACCTCATTGAACCTCGGTGGCAGTGGCAGACGTATTACATTCTCTTTCAGATACCTCAAGGTCTCACTCAAACCCCGGCGACCCCCAGTAGATCGCATCGTAGTGTGCTCCATCGATGTATAATAACTCTACATGTGTGGAGTTATTATACATCGATGGTGTGCTCTAGTTATACAGCACAGTAGTCTCATGGCTTATGAAATAGAGTACAGAGTTTGAAAGGTAAATTGATGTTAATAGCTTGTGTTAAAATTTGACTGGTAAATGATCAACTACTCTTATAATGTTGTAGAAAAGGATAATATTAGTTACAAATGGAATTAGTAGTAGGAAATAATGCATGAGAAGGACAATTATTGTAGTTAAATATTACATTGATCGAAAATATTTAGTGTTTGCAGTGCGGAAAATGTTTTAAAAGTGAACCCCGGGGTACCTTGGTGAACTTTATGCTATAAATTAATCCCAATTGTATAAGGTAATTTTAAGTTCCGATTATGAAGTAAAACACTCAAATCCTTGGTAAAAGTCGTCTCTAAGTTTCAAAACAAGTGACTGTTAAACAATCAAATTAGCTAAAAATACAGGGTTTCCCGTAAGTAAACAGCCAAACTCCGGGAAATGGTGTCATGGGTCGAAATAAAAAGTTTCATGGGTCAAAATAAAATTTCAAAATGGCATCCATTTTAATTTTTTATATTTAAATTACTAAAGAATGGCAGATTTGATGAAAAATTGCTAGAACTCTTTTATTTAGTATTTAAAATTTCCTATCATAAGACGCGAAGTTCAAAAAGATCGAGTAAAAATAACTTTTAAACATCACGATTTTTACTTGTTAAGCGAAGTAGAATAAGGACAAGCTAGGTTATACCTTTTTTGCCTTATTTTCACACCCTATAATTCGTGATATTTCGGTTATTTATTCGATCATTTCGAACTTGGTATCATCAAACTTGGTTTGACTCGGTACCATTTACAAACTGTATACCGATTTGAATAGGCCTTAGATTAAAGTGATCTTTCGTTAATTTGGTAAAATCGAACACATTTCCAGGCTTATCATAATTTGTGTAATTTGTGTGGTCGTGGCTCTCCTGGTGTAAAAAGGAGGCATGTCTGGTTTTTATCCTGAGAAAAGTCAGAAGATTTTTGATGGCATAAATCTGGGCCCAACTGTCCTTAATCATTGGGGTTTGAGATTAACAAACAACTGTATGTGTTATATGTGTGTAAGTTAACAAATAGACCTGGTTAAAGAATCAGGCGATTTTAGTCAGATTAAACCTGTCATATTATTTATTCAACTATAACTACTCTTAAGGTACGCACTCTGATGTGCCAGTCACGTATAAATACATATAATTTAATAAGTTATTTTATGACTATTACCAAACTTTTTTCCTGCCAAATAATTTGTTTCATCTACCGCCCTAAATGATCATATAAATACGTGACCTACATCGGGCCACGAAGATGACAACACTGTATTTGGGAATACATTGAATAAAAAACACATAAATAATCGATTGAGAGCTATTTATTTGATATCCGGTAAATCATTTAAGTCGTTATCCTCCTTTCGCCACTGAACTAAGCTAGATTAAATCTCAGTGAAGGTCATACAACCACAATTAGGCAAACTACAATCTTGGTTATTTGTATCCAAAAGAGTCACAGGAAATCTCCTTGTTTACTTGAAACATTCAACTGGCTGGTATAACTCAATGTAGGGAATTTGTATCACAACTGGGGTGAAGTCCGCCTGTGTCATTTTAATGAGTATACTAACTTGAAATAGTCACCAATTCAAACTTCTACAATTTCCCTTTGGTGTCCGATTTTCTCCACTCAATTGACGCCAATAATTAGCCGCTGGGAAAACATAGTTTGTTGGGAACCCGCGATTTAATTTAATGACGCTGTGCAAAACTTGTTTATGGAGCTCGTCTCCAAATCAAAATAAGATACAGTTTAATTTGTTGGTCAAATGTAAAATTTGTCATTGCTTGATTTGATTTTGTATTTGAACGTTTGAATTGCAATGTTTTGCAATATTTTGCAATGTATACTTAAAACATGTGTTTACCTGATTTTTTTAAATGAAGCAAAAAATTGTGTGATTTCTTTTAGAAAATGAGGATAAACGTTTTGGAATTGCAAAATATCTTTCCGTCTTCATACAACAATACATTAACATACGGTAAACACTTTGTAATATGTAAGAAATTAGTCATATCGGTCACAAGAAAAAATGGGTAGGATAAGCTATAGAATTCTCCACCAACTAAAAGAAACGCGACGGGAAATTGTTTTTTTTTTTAATATTAAATATCAATGCAATACGAAACATCTAAGGATCCTACCCCGAGATTGTGTACTCAAAGTATTAGATTTTTACCTTTATATTTACAAAAAATAAGCACTTCTTGTACTATCAAACAATACACCTAAGTTCTATACCGTAGCATATAAGTTAGGATAAAATATTTGGTCGCAAGGTTAGAACTAGTTAAGCAAATGAAATGAAATCGAATACGTAGCATGTGTCATAAACACAGTAAACAATTAGGAATAATAGGCCCTACCTCAAAATCTGCATTATTAAACTAATTTGTTGATAAAATAAACATTTTTACTCCACAGGTATATGAATTTGTACAAACCTAATGTAGAGGGGAAATTACACTTCCCAACAAGCTACACGAAGGGTAGGGATTCAATTTAATTCATCATACTCGGAATAAATAAAACTACACGTTTTAGTAAGCTCTCACTATTGTTGGTCAGTTGAATTAATGATAGCAAGTATGTATCAATGTGGGCAAACTTTAGAGGGTTAACCACTATTATGAGCCTCCTAAATTACTGGAAACACTTTGAAGGAATTTGGTTACAAAGATCTTAGCTAGGCCAAGTTTATGAACTGCAACTGTTTGTAAACAATTTATACATTATCTAAATATTTATTTGTCATTATAACTCAGAAAGCTTGTTCTAATACTGAATTGTATTTTACATTTAGAACATAGATTTAACATCTTCAAATAGTTTTAATTGACATTCGTTGCTATTGAAGAAATGTCTATGCAAACGCAAATTTTCTAAACTTTCCGGTTAAGTCTGTATTTTGGGTATCGTTACACCGACTGTAAAACACTATTAGATTCCTTCATTTTAGAAGTCAAAATTTTATTTAAACTATGTAACGTAATTTAAATTAGTCTTTCACACAACACATTCTTGGAGAATGTCTTGGTGCACCGTAACGGGTAACCCCCGCAGTTATGGCTACTGATGGACAGTAACGTAACGTCCTAACATATCACCCCCTCGGGCTTCATTACTTAATACATCCGTGTTGGAGATGTAACGTAACGCAGATCGTCACACGCGTTAAACAATGTATCTGTATTAAAATGTAGCCCTTAATAATGCACAGCTTGCCACCCCTCTGCATTTGTTACGTAAGGTGACAACGTTTTGGGAGTTGGTTTTTTTTCTCAAATCCTCCACATCATCATGACATCCTCAGCTCGAGTATGTGATAAGGTGTGATTGGCGAGATGTAGTGATAAGAAGGGTTTCTCCGGTCTGCTGACCCATGGAGGGGGAATGAAGTTAGGTTCGGACACGGCAGTCACTTCAGGCAGTCTATAGTCTGTGTGCGGAACAGCATAACAACACCATACACCATACAGCATCTTAGGGACACCTGGAATACGCTCGTCAACCAAAGGTATGTAAATACTTAATATATGCTTGAAATTTATTTGTTCGTCACATAAAACGTTTTACAATAATTATAATTTTAAAGACACAATTTATTATGAACTGCGTTTTTTATTTATTTGATAAAATAGAAGGGCAGCCCTTAAAAGATTTTATGGATGTTGTCTTGCAATTTTTGTTCACGCTCCGAATAAACTAGCGTTCATTGTAACTAACATTTAAACACGTACTTTAAACACATTACTCGTCATACAATCTTTAACTACAGTTAGTAGACTTTCCAGTGGAGAACTTTCTTAATATGATAGAACTTGTTAGATTTACAAATAAAAAACAATTTTAGGTTAGTGTAAAATTGCTACCATGTAAGATGGATATTCAATAATATATAGCCTTAAACATTTTTTGTTGTCAAATCTCTTGTTTGGTAACGTAAACAACTGCAAATCAAGTTTAACATACCAGAAACAGTTGTAATGTTACAAAATATTTGAACGAATATTTTATTTTAAACCTCCAAAAATATGGAACAAATATAATTAAAAAAGACTGAAAATGGAAATTCTATTTACTTCAATTATGCAGTGATTTAACTGATTTTAAAATAAATATTAGATTCTTAAAATATTCAGTATGCCCTAATTGGCTGCAAAAAATCTTTGAAAGGTTTTATTATAAATTATTAACTTTAAAAGTTTTTCAACCAAGTAAAACAGATTTCTAGAAAAAAATCCACAAATAAGCCCCTTTACCTTTATTTAGTTTTCGAACGTTGGCAAGTAGATGTTTTACGTGTTTCGCTCCTAAAAGCCGAAGAATATTTTCGGGAGATATAGCATTGTTATTGTGCGTGCAAATCTATTACTACTATACAGGGTGATTGGTACTCAGTGTGGCAAACAATATTTTGTGTAAGTACAAAGTACTAACCAAGTGTCAAGTGTGATGATGCATATAAGAGGTTCCAAGTCCCAAAAAATAAAAATATAAGTTAAAAAATTAGCTTCCCAAAGAATTATTTTAAGTTTTCCAAAAATCACCATGTTTTAAAACTTAATACAGATATTTTAATTACCTGTAAATGGATTTGAGTAGATAATGTCATTTTCGTATTCTAAATTAAATTTTGAATGAGAATAATAGAAAACTATAGAGGATCAGTACCAAAAACTCCATTGTAAATAGATTCAAGGAAAAAGATTAAGGTGTTTGATAAATATTTAAAAAACATTGGTCTATTGAATTTTTCTACACCCTGTATACAAGAAGTGGGTCAAATATGTTAAAAACTGCGCCATTTTATAAGCTTTCCAACCATATGCTACACTGTTGAGGTTTAGATATGCTTTTGTTTGTTTTAGTGGTTTGAGTACTAGAAAACAGGGAACCTTTTTACTGTTTTTACTGTTCAAACTGAAACAAAAATACAAGTTACATACATTACAACTTTCTATGTTTTAAATGTTAAAGACACCATGTTTTGTAGTCTTCAAACCACTAAAGCGTACATAAGCAGACCTAAAGCTCAATAGTGCAGCATATGGTTGGAAAGCTTATAAAATGGCGCAGTTTTTAACATATTTGGCCACCTTCTTGTACACAGGGTGTAGAAAAATGCTATCGACCAATGTTTTTTTTAATTTGTATCAAGCGCCTTAGTTTTTATCTTTGAATCTATTTTGATCCTCCATAGTTTTCTATTATTCTTATTCATAATTTAATGTAGAACTCGAAATTACATTATCTACATAAATCCTTTTACAGGTAATTGAGAAATTGCTGTACTAAGCTCAAAAACATGGTTATTTTTTAAAAACGTAAAATAATTGTTTGGGAAGCCAATTTTTAGACTTGGAACCTCTTATATGCATCATCACACTTCATTTACTTTGTACTTACACACACACACTTTTTTTGCACTGAGTACCAATCACCCTGTATATGAGGTGTCCATAAAGTTTAGATTCCTCCGCCTGTTTCTTGGATTTCCGTACAATGCAACTGAATGATTACGTATTTCCTGCTGTGAGAAACCTCAACTCCCGTGGAATCAATAAGCTACCCATAAGTTCGGTATGAGGATCGTCATAGAAGAAAGACATAAAAGGACGTCTCGAAAGACATCAAACACAAACACGTTTACCTAAAAACCCGAAGTGTAAGTCGAGCTACACGCCAATTTAAAGACTTTTATTAGACTGACACAATGACGCAAACTCGACTGAAAAAGAACCATTTTAGTGTAATTGCAGGCTATAAAAGTCGCCTTGATTTTAATGCAAGTTGAATTGCGAGCGCCTGGACATCCCCGTAGCGAAATTAAAGCGGTTCCATTGGTAAAACAACAGTTCCTAAATATTTGAAGAGCTTAATTGTTATTCCTTATTTTCTATTGTATATTTAAAGATATGCATACATTTTGGACACACAAATTTAGATGAATAAATACTGCTTGAATATAGTAATATTTTATTCATTTATTGGTAAGCATCAGTGAGATGGTTGCATTAAAATAAATCAGTCTATTTATTTAAACCTTATCATAAATAAATATTAAGATAATTGATTTTATATATCAGTACAGTTGTCTCAGGCCTATGTCTTAGTGAAGAAAACAATAATGTGCATTTCTCTATCAGGGAATAGTCTAATTAATAACAGAAGGACTTTAAGATAGGTCTAGTAAAAATCAGAATGATGGTCCAAATTTACTTAGTAACGCTGGTGGCATTCGAATATAGATCATATAAAGTAATTCATGGCTTTGCTCATATTAAAAAAAAATAAGCAAAATAGGAGGTAATGTTACTTGTGAATAAGTTTTTTAAATGTTTATAAATACCGTATATATACTTATTTACTTAATAAAGGGAAAATACGTGTATTACTTTTAAATATTATATGTATACTAGAGAAATTGTATAGCAACAGTGCGATCTGCATGTATTGAAAGCAAACACTGAAAGTTAAGTAAGAGTATCAATATTAAGGAGGTAACGTCAACAATGATATATTATAGAGGGTATGTTTGGATTAAAACATAAAGTACAAGTAAACAGCGTCCTGGAGTCCATCGTTAACGAGGTGAAATGACCTTGATGGTCATAAAACAAACGAGCTAACGTCTAGTCATGACAGTAAATCTCTGTCTGGATAAACTGCACCCGGAGATTACAGCAATATTACAGCTCCTAGGAAGTCATTGTCATTTGTTTACTGATCTAGGTACATTCAGACTCAGACTTTTCCGTATGTATAGGTAGATATTTACACTAACTAGAATAGAGGTCATTGGATGGCAATGTTTGTATATATAAACTACAATGTCATGAGTAAGAATAGTTTCATATCGACTCAAGATATTATTTTGTTCTTAGTAGTATATACAACTCTAAATAAAATATAAAAAATGATCAATCAAATTTTATTAAAAAAAAAGTGACACGTGGCGAGCTGATGCGAAAAAGTACAATAATAATTCCCGAATATTTTCAGGACAAGAAGGGCCTTTTCTATTTTACACAATGCAATAAAAACTGAATTTTGGCCAGAAAAATCTCAACCACCACAATTAAATCAGGTTAAATATCAACCAGGTCAATCAAATCAGGTTTGAAACCTTCAAGATTTCCTTTAGAAGTTATTATCTGATGCCAATAATTACAGGTAGGTACGCATACTTTTCAACCAAGCCCAATTGAAATGACGGATTATTGTAAAACACAGCATATTTTAAGAGACAATATTTATCACTGTAAAAAAAAATAAGGGAGGAAATCGAACTTTGAGCTTAGCAAATGTTATGTGAGGCTCATCAAGTTTCGTTAAATTTGAATACAAGATTACCTACAGAATGACTACAGTTTATTGATGGGATGTCTACTTCAGTGCAAGGCAATGATTGTATACAGTGAACGATGTAGAAACTATCGACAGTTCGGTTGCTTGTGGTCGACCCATGATGCAACCAACCTAACGAATCAGAACTGAAATGTCCGGGACCAAACTCTTTGGCAAGACAACAGAATGGTGCACAAAGCCACTATCAGGTGGCCAATGTTCCACTGATTGTTGTCCCCAGTGTAGGTTGATCACGAGATCTACTATATTGCTGAGGTAGTTCAGCAGACTTGCTGCCTCAGCAAGGTCGCGCCATAGCAACAACAACAAGGACGTAGTGAACACCACTCAATCGAAATGTCTTTGAACCCAAATTTGCACTAGGGCTGAACTTTTATTTACCCAACAGGTCAAGACAGCAGTTCCATAAAATTTAATATTGATGGTAATGTTATTAACAAAACTGTCTAGAGAAAAATCAAACATTTCACTATGGTGCCACTGAATCTGTTGGTTTAACGGGTTTTCCATTCGCTTAAACAGCTAAGTTGGTTATTGTGATTAATAATATAGACCTGAGTTAATATTTTGGGTGGTTATAATGAGTTTAGGAAAGATGGGGACAAGGAAAGTTAGGGACACGGAAAGTTAGGGCCAAATAGGGGTTCGACCGACCACCAAACACTGACTGACCACCAAAGGGTCGCCGATTCGTTCTGGGATACTCCAGTAGCTCATTGATGATTCGAAACTGCCCAGCTGTCCTTGATCGTTGCTCATCGGGCATTTAAAAATAGTTTTGACTAAACAGCTGATCTTAGACAATAACAAAGCCACACAGATGGTCTCACTTTATTCCAGAGTCACCCGATGAATTAATTGAGGCAGCCATGAAGATATCCTCGACATGACCATGTGTCATTTCCCTTCTAAGAATTGCTGTACTGCTCATCAAAAATAAATATATTGGTTTTTTAAGTATAACTTTTTCATAATGAAACGCATATTCTTTTATTAACCCGATACATATGAAGGTTAAACTACGTTTTAATAGTATTGGATGACGTGACCTTAAACTTGTAGAACCGATGATGTTTACCACAAACCTACACGACCTTATTGGCTCCTTACCACAAGTTACGAGATTAATCATTTCATGTCCTTCATTTAAATTCATCGGGTTTAGATTGATTACAAACGTCCTTCCGGGCGCTATGTGACAAAGTTTCCTCAATTTGGACTCTACGAAGCTCTGAAATATCCTATATAACCGGTAGCATGCGAGGATAGGTGAAAAACAGTGTTGTACACACGCTCACTTTCTTTGAAGCAATTTCAAAATGTTGTATAACAGTAAGACATAACAGTGTAATGAGAATTTGTTCAATCTGTTTTGAAATTGGAATGTGAATGTTTTACTTGTATGTTAACACAGTTGAATCCAATTTAGAATTAGTTTAAGGAAGGTATAAAATAAAAAAATGTAACGTTTAACTGTCTTCGGTTATTGCTGTCAACACTTACCGTTATTGATTTGATGATACATTTTTTTTTCAATAAGTAAAAAGTACTGTAGTTGCTCTTAAAATTTATATTTGAACGGTTTTTTTTCATTGTTACTCTTTATTGGGGACTCAATATTATTTATTTAAACTTTTTGACCTCTTTTACCTTGACCTTAAAGATTTCTGGTCATAGAAGTTTTAAGAAATACATTGGCATTGTTAATTCATACCACTGAGTAAGTCATATTATATCTTATATATTGTGATATCACAACGCAAATCAAATACAAAATAAGGAGGTCACATTTAACCATGAACCACGTTGTGTTTTTTTTTCATTTGAGTAAAATAGTGGAAAACTATTTCTCACTCCTTTACTTACGGTACAACATATCAACAAAAAAGATTAGTTCCGGAGACATATTTTTAATGCGCATCTTAGGATTTAACAAAATATGTAAATCATGTCGAAATGTGATTTGTGCATTTCTCACTATAACGATTCCCTGTTTGAATTATTTGAACTAATCAATTGCAGAAACGCGCACGGAATACAATTTTCTCTCGCTGATTTTGGATTGAACTTGTGCAAGCTGGACTTGGACTTCCCGATGAGAGAATCTAGGTGCCCTCTCACGTACATGCTAGGGATTCCACTAAAGTACATCCGTCGCATACTACAATACTGTCCTGCACATTGCATACTGCCATTGGGAAGACCTAGCTTCTCTTTAGCGGTACAGGATTCAGCACACAATATACTAAACATTGCATACCACATAAATAATATACCATAATATCCGTTATGTGTTACATTCAGCATACAAGATACTACACAAGGTATGCCACATACAGCATACAATATACTGCAATTATAATTATCATACACACAGCCTTCAACATACCGCACAAATCATGCCAAATAATACAAGCCACACACACACCATACAGAATACTACATGCAACATTCATTACATCGCAAGGGTGGAATATTTGATTTTTACACCCTGTTAAGCGTAAATATTGTTACGAAAATGAAAAGAACCATACACGAACATTTCTATACTTATTACTCTCATTCTAGGAAATAGAGCCTAAAACACGTTGAAGTCGTTACAATGAAAAAGTGCGAATATAATCAAGCAGTAGATATATTCGGTGTAATACTGCTTGTGTATTCAATTGATAGCCCAGAAATGATGCAACTGTAGAAAGCAGCGGTCACTAGTGTTTGGTGCCACGGCACTTCTACCTATATTGACCAGTGGCCATTCGCCGGGCGTCAGTTTCAAGTGGACCGGGTTTAAATCTTGTCAGTCACCGAATATATCTAGTCCTGTGTGTTAGGGAATCTAGTTTAATCTGTAGGTAAACCTAAGTATAAATATACAACCAGGAGAAGTCTCTCAGTGGGTGAACTTTCTCTGCAGCGGAGAACTCTCTACACTATAATTACTAACTGTGTTCGTGCTAGTAAAAATTATCCGAGGCAAAGTAAGTTGACTCTCTTTGAGACAAAATAATAAACGCCAAAATTTATTCAAGGCTAACGTGTGGTTTAAAAGTATTGGTTTTAACATTGAATCCGAATAAGTTGGTTACAAAGTACGTAGATATGAATTGCAGTAGATTGTTAACAATATGGTTGGTTCTTGGTATAAATTATTCAACGTCTACTTTAGGTTTTAAATCAATTTACGGATTCATAATATCTAACCACAAACCATGATGTTTTGCTGGTCACAGGGTTTTTACTAGCGACGAATACAGCAGCATAGCTAGCGAGCTATGCATTTCTAATACAGTTTATTTACAGTAATCGCAAAAACACTGTATACAAATAATACAAATACACCAAATTATTAGGCACTTACTGCAATCGCAAAGGAAAATAAGCTGTTTTATATGTATTATTATTATATAAATATTTGTTTATATCCAACCTAATTATAGTGTTGTTGACTTTATACTATTTCAATTCACACTCATAGCAAAGATAAACAGAATATTCATTTTTTTAGTTCGGGTATCCGCTACAAAATATACTGAATACTAAAACCACCCAGAGTTAAATAAACATTCTGAAACACCTATTTCGATTCTTTCAACTTAATTTCTCTTTGTTGATATTGCAATCTAGAATCATTTCACACGATTACAGATGAATTTCGCAATCGTCTTTAGCACATTATTATTTACACCTTCATTAGCCTAAAGTGTACAAGTAGTTTATACACACTTGTGACAAGTTGGAAGCAGAAAACAAAATTGTTTGAGTCGTGTCCTTCGCCTTCACCAGATTTAGAACACCTCCTAGTCTCAAACTCAAGGTCAAGCTTACAAAACTGTTAATCCTCCCCAAGCATGAGTCACTTGTACGATCTGAACCCTTCAAAATCCGTGTGTAAAACATTGGCAAACATTTCAAAATGTTATCCTCAAACAGATTAATTCTTGTTTTTTGTCAAACATATGGTCGAAAGTCTTCTTATTACTCTAGCCTATAGATAGAATCTAAATTATATGATTTGTATCAAGTAAAATGATAAACGTTTATTATAAGGTAAAGCTGTATAAGGTATAAGCTGTAGTATTTCACGGTTTTGAATTCGGGCGACTGGCTATGACTGGATATGATTCTAAGAACAGGGGCCAAACCCTGTCTACGTTCATATTTATCCTCGGTAAATAGAAACAATTAAAAACCTAAGTGTAATTAATTTCCTTGAATACTACTCATGAAAATAGCCGTTTGTAATGATCAAAAACCCTTATCGATAGCAAACTGAACAAAAATTTGAACTAGATATTTCAATTTCGAAAACTGATGTCTTAAGGTATGATTTGTATATGAGAGATCACAAGGAAAACCATCGTTAGTAGTAAAGGATGATCATTCGAAATCTTGCATATCACAGATGAGGCATTAGCCAGCCTAGCATCATCAGTGCCGTACCATTACAGTATAATTCAGGGTCGTGCTTCCTTGATAGCACGTGACTTAACTCATCATAATTTAAATTTGGGTATTGTCAATTCTCATGAATTGAATTTTGGCGTAACTTACTTACACCCGGAAATCAGACCGGATCGTGTCCGGAAATCAGACTTCGCTTTTCCAAAAATTAGCTACCATGGCTTTGTCATTCGCTTGTAAACTATAATCTAATGTGCAAGACTGGTCTAGCCGTGAACAGATCAGCAGATGGCCAGGATCCTGAACAGCACCACACGCACACAAGATGTTTTCTTCGTCTGGTAAGAGACCCCATTTCTAAATGTTTGTACCTTGCATTTTGGTACCTCGACCCTGATTCGATTTAGGGTCTTCCACACCGTGTAATGCAGGCCACCAGGAGCCAGTTCCTCCCTGGCTGGTATGGGAGGGTTAGTCAACGTGGCCTCCCACCTTTGCCACCCGATTGTTTGAGAGTGATCCATCCAGGACTCGTGTCCGTGATAAAAAGCTCTTTCTGGACCGAAGCCGTCGCTCTGCAGGTTGGTGGCCGGAAGATTTTGGCGTAACAAGAAATCATGTTTAAATATAAACGAAGGGTTTATTTTACAAAAATATTCACAGTGAGATGTACACCCATACAATGTTTTATGCATTATTATCTTATAAATGTAACTTATAAAGTTTATTTTACCCCCCCCCTTCTTATTGACAAGGTTTTATGACCAAAGACTGTACAATTTCCTAAGCTAGGACCAGTTGTATTCCTACTATTTTACTTCTTATACTTTGGTTTACACGAGTGATTGACAATTAGTTAATTATATATTACAAAGATAGATTAAACTTTCAGTGAGATCTAGCACAATTATGAACTAAAATTATGAATGTTTTATTGAAATATCTTCTAAGAAAGGTACAAAGAACCAAAACGCTATTCACTTTTAAAGGGTTTACCACATTTATTTCTGCATTTTACAAAGGAATTATTACCCTTTTAGCGAATTTCCCATATAGGGAATAAGCTATTACCGTAGGTCTCATGGTAAGACAACCATCCCCCCGGATTTATTTCCGGGAGGTCCCTGGACCCGAAACAGATTTCATTTTTCGTTTTGAGGTCCCCAGAGCCCAAAAACACCTTCCGTTCAAATAATTTATATATGTGTTCGTTAGCGCGATGATCCGATTTTGATGAAAATTGGTACAAACGTGTAAACCTACGTTTACTTGAACGAGTTCGCGAACCAGCATAATCGGACATGGGAACGGGGGTTTAATGGGGTAAAAATGTATTCTTTCAATTTTTAACTCTAAAAACACAAAATTACATAATTTATTTCCAAAATATTTCGTAGAGCTTAAAAAAAGAAAGAATGTTGTATATTGAAGCGTTGTTTTATGCCTAACGGTTACGGAGATAATAAAAAAAATTTAAATTAAAAATTCCATGTTATTCTTATAAAAAATAAGGGAGAATTTATAGGGAGAATTAATAAACTGTTGTAGTTTGCTTGTTTATAGTTATATTTTAATCAAATTTGGCAACTTTGTTTATTTAATACATTTCAATAAAAATAAAAAAAAACACCTTAATTCCTCCCCTGTAGCAGCAAACCTCTAAAGTACTCACTAAAATTAATATGATTTAATTAGGAAATAAATCTGATAATTTGAAGAGAATATTTTAGTAGAAATCCAACCAGGTAAAGTGGAATTCGTTTAGTCTGCAGGTTTGCTGCGGCGGGAGTATTTTTCTATCTTGCTTTTATGAAATATTACGAGAATATAACGCTTGAGAACATTCAATGCGTTTATATACCAGTAAATGGAAACTCGTTAGTTTAACATAATACCAAACAAGTCTTATTTACTTAATCAAAAATTGCCGATGTAACCAAACTATTGCGACAATATTGGTTTGACAATTTGGTCAATAGTTTGTAGATTTCCATCGAAAACACATCGCGCTTCTCATCTGTAAAATAGTCCACTCCTAAACATCGACCAAACAAAAACAGGACAAGAAAACTAAACAACACCGCTAGAACAATGCAGGCGACCTTACTTTCAATTGTATTACATAATTTAAAAAAAGAAGATTTTTCATCATACTATTCTTTTGTGTGGTAATAGGATTCAAACAAACACCGGTTTGTAACCACGCCTTTTCATGTAACGTTTCGCAAGTAAAGTCAATAACAGAATAGTTAGTTTTATACGACTGATATGGGTGTTCATAAAAAAAAGTTTCAGGACTTTAAGAAATGAATCCTCATCCTAAAAGGAAGAAAAAGTATATGTGAAGGTATATCCGAAAATGCATATTTACCCAGATATCCACCATTTTGTTTTTATACAAAACTATTTTTATCTTTGAAGTTTTTCATTCGATGATTATGAAATTTGGTAAGCATGTTAACATACACAAGACGTATTATAGAAAAAATAATAAAGTTGGTCCGATTTTAAATTTAAAAAATGGCGGCCGTTTGAATTGTTATAACCTAAATAACTAAAAAAATGGCTGATTGTATGAAAACATTTCAAGAATACCTTTTTTTGGTACTTTAATTCCCTATCAAAGGATTCCAAGATTAAAAATATCGGATGACAAATAACTCAAATAGAAAGGTTTTTAGTTGTAAGATCAGGCAAAATTAAGTGTTTCCCGACTAACTTTGCCTTATTTTTAAACCAAAAACGTTATATTTCAGTTATCTTCTGTGTTTAGTATGAGGATTCATTTCTTCATTTGCCAAAGTCCTGAAACGTTTTTTATGGACACCCTGTATATATAAAATAATGAATATACAGCAGAACCTCGATAACAAGACTCTCATGGGGATCATTAAATAAGACTCGTTACCAAGGTCGACTTCTTATCGAGGTTTGCACCATGTGATTAGAGGTGAAATAAATTCAAGTTGATTTGAAAATGACATTTGTTACTAAGGGTGACTTGTTTTCCAGGTTCCACTGTAACTCAATTTACATCGCTTCAAAATTTATTTATTTATTTAAAACTATTTATAAATTTTAATACTATTTATAGTAAAATAAATATATTTAACGAGTAAGAATAATTTGTTTACATTTTATCATAATGAAGTATGATTTACTTTAAACTAACATATCAACTCTTTTCACCATCTTAACCTGTCTCCCTCAGTTCATCAAGCAGTCTCATGTCCTATGTGTTATGCTGTAATCCACTTTTAAACTGTTTCCCCATCAACCTTCACGGGATCACCTTACCCAGGATTAGGTTTCGTCACTTCCTTTAGTCGACATTCCTTTCCTCTTTCAAAACGTCTCCCAATGCACTCTTCAACATGTTGGCCTCCAACTACATCCATCATTTGATGAAAACAAAGTTGGATATTATTTAAATAAGATATTATTTCCAATTCACCTGCTACATTATTCACAATAATAAAAAGGAAAACAAATAATTTGGACGAATTAGAAATTTTTAAAGAGTTCGTTGTCCTCTACAGGCTGTCAAATGAGAACTACAAGACGTATAAGAAAACAACATGTATAAATAAGTCCTACACATTTTTTACTTAAAGATCAAATAATTAGGGCTTCTCAATGAAAAACCTGTAGTTGGGGTTCCTCAAATAAAAATTAAATGCATTACAAAGAGCGCCTAGAAAGAAATCAACTCAACAATTGATCTATGAAAACCAAGGGTCTCATTCAAAATAATAGAAAACGAACAAAAAACTAATCATCACGACGTATAAAATTCAATTGACATAATTGTATGACAACAATAGATGGATTTGTCCAACGGCGTTCTTGTTCACCATTCTAATAAATGGCAAAACAGCTCATCGTCTTACCAATATACCTCTATAGCTTAACTGTAACACTCCTAACCCCAAGTATATCTCTGGGAGAAAATTACGAATACCCACCGGAAGAAAAATCTTAAAAAGTAAATGTAAACTGCTATAGTATTGAGATAGTTAATTAGGTGGTTGACACTAGAAAAGAATTAGCCTCGGCATTGGCATTGTAAGAATAATCTCGTACTCTATATACAGCTAAGGTTAATGATGTATGCCTCTATCTATAGAATATTCTATGCTGAAAGTGGCATTTAATATGCAGTAAGAATTTAACCTAATCATAGTCAAGATTAGGATTTTTTATTGAAACACCCGCATGCTGGATAAGTGGCATGTAGTTAAAATGATAATGGCCTTTTGGAGGTTACGTAGTACAAAAACCTAGACATATCATTATCGTTTCCAATACGATGGACTTCCCTTGTGTTAGAAGTGAAGACTCCCATCAATCTAATAGCAAAAAGAGCTCTTATCTGCCCTGGCAAAGGTCACACTAAGTCCTTATGTAAAGGATGAGGTTTTGTAAACCTTCGTTAGTTCTTAATCACTAAGTGCAAAGATGTAGTTTTAGAATATACCGGAGAAAAAACTCTACGGAAGTTAAAACTACAACCAAACCTCCACATATTGTGAAAATAATCTACGGAAAAAACTTATCAATAGTAATATATTCAGAATAGATATACGATTTTAGGTATTTCCCCAATAAAATCTACCGCATGAAATGAATTTGATGAGACTGCTGCATTTGTGCATTTAAATACGAACTTTACAGTATCGCTTTTATGAAAAAGCCCTTGCAATCTCAACCCCTTTCTGCTTTCAGTGTTCCAATTAGAATGCACATTATTTAGGGGGTAAAATTTAAGTAAAATTGTAAATTGTAAAAATTGTAAAATTGTAAGTGCACGGGGATGTAGTTTATACATATAAAATTATAGTTTTGTCTGGAGTCACATTGGGTTGAAATATCATATTTATAACTTTTTGAGGCCAGAGTGTCGTGTTCCAATACTTGCGTAAAAACTGAACCACTGTAGAAGTAGCAAGTATTAGATGTAGTACTCGATTTTGACAATTATACTACATTACTGTGTACACTGTTTGTAGTACTATCAACATTTGTATGATGTTTTGGCGCTACACGTATCCTTTTGCAAGCTGAGGATTGATTTGTTAGCCATTAGCATACATAATCTCGCAACTGACGTCGCAGCAGGATTTTCAGTACAGATCACGTCACAATGACAAATGGTTGTCTGCGCTAACGTTGCATTTACATTTTAAATACTTGGTGTTGCTGCCAAAACCTTGAATGCTTGCAAACAAATCAAATTTTGTCACCAATGACTAATTGTGGTAACGACTCCTTGATGTTCTGCTATGGTCGCTCTAGACTGTGTCAAAGTACCTATTAAGTACATGTATAAAAACCGTCATAAGCTGATGTCAAAGTTTAATGGGAAAGTTTCTTACACAGAACCCATTAAATAATTCCAGACAATATAACGTTTACAGCTAGAGAGTAACCCAAGTCAACCGTGCCATTTAATACCGCGGAGATGGGATTGAAAAACTAAAATATTTGACAAGACTAAGCTGAAATAGTAATATCAAACCGGTAATTGGACTAACTCTAGATAGGACAAATACTGGTTGAATAAACAAAAAAAGTTCCCAAACAAACAAGTTGATACTAAATGCTAGAAGCTGTAATATCTTGTATTAGATAATGCATACACGATTAACAAGATAATACGATAGGAAGTCGAGTAGTCAACTTGCTACAAGTCTAGAGTACAGGTTGGAAAACGTAATTGTGTAGCTGGTTCCGAGTAAAAAACTAAGGTCATATAAATCAATCGTGTTTCTGTGGATAATGATAGGTTAAAATTTAGGAGTACAAAAAGTCGCGGGTATCGAGTGTCCCGGAATTGGGCTCTGTAATAACATCCATAACTACTGTGTCTATCAAGGTTGTGGTCTGTGTCCGAAATCGGCGCATTTTAAGGTGAGGTGCGGCTTGACGGGTTTCAATTAGAATTACAATTTACTATGTTTTAAGGTAAAAGATAGTTAATGTGAAATGTAAAGATGGTAAAAGAAGGTCAAGGTGGTAAAAAGATGGTTACGGTCAAAGTACAACAATGTGACTTGTAACCGATTACCACAGAGGAAATATAACATTTTTTCGAATTAAAGTAAGATTATAAATTCTACTTACGATATATATCAAATCAGGCTATTATGAAATATTATTGGTTTCCTCAAGACGACGTTCCTCAGGGAAAGTCTGCCTTTAAGGGTGACGAGACTAAAACTCGGAGAGACCTCATTAAAATGTTATTAAAAAGTCCCAATGACGAAATACAAAAACCTATGTTATTAACCATGATAAGCACGATGTATTTAGCTTAGCGAACCTCGGAATAAACAATAGCAACTTAAACACGTATACAAATTTACTAGAACTTATGTAACATATTGGTAAACCTTGCACATAATGTAGTGCAGTATACTTCAAAAAGTGCGTATCATGTCGCAGCACTATACAGGTGGTGTTTCTGTTTTCCTTGATTGAAACAGCTGTTAATTTCAACAATAGAACAAGCCTAATATTTATAAGTTTATTTTGACATGGTTATATTTTTTCTTGGATTTTAACTCTGGTTTACTTGTTTCTTAATGGCTACTACACCCTGATTTGATATTTGATCTGATTTTTACAACATGGAGGAAGTTTGCACAACCCAAAGCCGTGTTTATATCGTCACAACTACTCCAGTTTGAGCCATCTCCGACACACGAAACGCCTTTTTTGCAGTAAATAAAACACTTTGTGACAACTAATCAAGGAGGCAAGACTATACATAACCAGATAAACACAAACCTAAATTACACGCTCTTTCCATTGTTGGCATTAAACAGTTGTGTTCATGAAGGCTAACAGAAAATACACCTGTTTAGTTTTGAAACACCCTGATTTGTTTGAATATTTGATCTGATTTTTACAACATGGAGGAAGTTTTCACAACCCACAGCCGTGTTTATATCGTATCAATTACACCATACAACATTCCAAAGTAATAAAGTAAACTTGATTTCCGTCGACGTTAATTAAGTAAAACTGTGACCCTGGTAATAATTCCCTTGGATTGCTTCGTATACTATCCACTGTTTAGCAGCCACGTCATAATCTGGGGGTTTAGTTGGAATCTCGTGTTTCTCTCTTAGTTTGTTTACATTGAAGTTTAGCGGTTGATAACGTTGTGTGTGGTAATATACAGTATTATAGTAACGGGGATCTTGTGAATGACTTGATCCGTAGACTATTGTATCGCAATACGTTTATTTTACCCTGCTAAGGTGGGTATTGCTGGTGTAGCGGTAGGAGCGCGGGACTTCTGTCAGGGAGACAAGGATTCGAATCACACCATTCACCAATGGTTTCTTTCCTATGTGATAATCTCGTTGCCCGATAATTTGAAAGCCAGCAAAGCCATCTTTACGGAAAGTAAATGAAAATACGTCTAATAACACTTGAAAGATATACTGTATTTACACTTATACTGTTTTAACAAGATAGGTAAAAACATATGTTGGTGTTAATGATGATCGATTTCGATTGAACACTCCATTCATCGTCGTACCCAATGGGACGAATCTACCAACATAAAATTAATTACGGATGCAACTGAAACTGAACTGTGATCAGACTGTGACTGGACTGATGTGTGTGAATCGACCTTAAAAAGTTATTTGCTATCTTTAAACAAATATAGGTACGTCAGATAGGGAATGTTCTATGTGTTGTAAAACTTCCTATATCAAAGCCAGCGATAATCTATTCCAGTTGTTCTATCCATTCCAATGAGCGCAACAAACAATGTTGAGAAAGAGTTAAAAACCGACAGTGTATTAACAAAACATTAAATACTATAAATCAACAGAATTATGATACAACATATTGATTTTCGTGGCATTAACCTAGCCCAATAAACATGTTAGATGACTCCGACTGGAGCTCCTAGCCTAGCCACTAGACGGTGCTTGACCCCTCGCCTTGACAGTGAACTTAGACCGGCCTCTGCAAACAGGTTCCGGTCGGTGGCACACGAATGGCGTTTTTGTGTGGATTTTGTCCATAAATATAAATAAAAGTCATATAACTCACGAAGTTATCGCTTTAGCATCTCCACAATCCAGTAAGCTAGCGGAATGTCGGGATAGTCAACACATGAATGACTGCGGCATTTTTGCATGGAGGTGATCTATAATGGTACTGTAAAACACTCAAATCCCTCTTCAACAACAATTTTAAGAGACCTTTAGGCATATAGTGTTTTAACCTTGTTTACTACGAGGATTCTGTTTTGTAAAATTGTTTGAACAGACTATACAAATAGATCGTGCATTGAACATTATATAACAAATGGCTAAACAGCAAATAACCTCGTCAGACAATCTTCAACAAGTAATATAGTTTGAAACTTGCTACATAGGTTTCGGTGGGTTTTATAACTCCTCTATTGCCAGGCTAACAAAAGAATCCTCTTCATGAGGTTATGTCAGAAACTTGGTGAATGCCACACACAACACAAAAACAAGTCTACTTCAAGTGTGCCCGTGGCAAAGTACACGCGTGTAATTTATAGGCCTTTCTTTAATCGTTGTGTAACATGTGTTCAACTTATTTTTACGGTACCTCAAGAAGTGGATCCTTTTGTTAGCCTGAAAAAAACTGCCGAAACATGTGTAGCAAGTTTCAAACGATACTATTTGTTACACTTATGTATACTACATTTGATTATTACGCGCACGACAAATATATTGGATATTGTCAGTTACATTGGATATATAACGGTCTACAGGATCCAAGATGAACTATCGTGCACATAATTATAGTAGGTACTTGATTTTAAAGGTTCGTCTACTCTTTTCTCTTCGGTGCGTTAACAATCTAACTATTAAAGGTATTTTATTTAATTTTAATTCATCACAGCGACCACGCAAATATTGTACTGTATACTAAGTCCTGTATTTTTAGGATGGCACAGTTGGTGGCAATAGGATCGTAATTGGAATAACGAAATACGTTAAATCATTTTAAACTATGCGAATAATGAAATTGTTAGTTTAGACTCGATAGACTCGGAAAAAAGTAACTTTTATCCTGGTGATGTTATGTGATAAAAGAAAAAAAGAACAATTGCCATTCAAGAATAATATTTGAATATTGGAACAGTAGGATCCGATCAGTAATTAAAGCCTTGTTTGCACACCGAGTTTGCCGGTTGGGAAACTTCCTTGTGGTTCTGCAAAAAACCTTCTCTGGTGAACGCGTACGACAAAGACAGAGAAGGTAGGTCATGGCAACATTGTAACTGGAGACAATTATCACTTTACTTTACCACTGGAGTACTGGAGCATTGGAGAATGGACTCCAATCTTCATTGATGGTCATGGAGGTTTAGCGTGTTGCCAACTCCAACTGTTTCAGCAGTTGCATAAAACGTGATAAAACGCATTTATCTTTGACAGTGACATGTCAACATAGCTGAAAAATTATAAAATATTAAGTTAATGTATCTTAAATTAACATGAGCTGTAGCAAAGGACGATTTTTGTATATTATGTAAAATGTTTTGAATTTGGGTCAAGTTAGGTTTCATTACATGGTTCATAGAGAATTTGATTCAGTAATCGTTATTCAAATGTTTCCAGTAAACGTGAGGATACATCGAAAGGTTTTTGAAGACGTGTTTTAGCAAATTTCCCATTTAGGAAATAAATTGTTACCGTAGGTCTCATTGTAAGAACTAGACCAGGGACCGATTTCATACAAATCTATTAACATTTTACTGAAAACACACCAATACATTCCCTGTAGCATCAAACCTGATTACTAATTAATCTTAATTTTATTTCAACAGAGAATAAATCTGACATTTTAAATGATATATTTTTGTAAAAATATAATCAGACAAATGGAAATTCGCATAGTCTGCAGGATTGCTGTGGCGGGGTATTTTTTTATTATGTATTATTCGTACAAAGATTTGACTGCCACGTACAAAGCTTAGGAAACATTAACACTTTTTATTGTGTGAAGGAGACTAAATAAATTGGCATACTCTTTTAATTGACATGTCATATTTTCAATCAAGATGGTGTTTAAACATAACATAATCAATAAATAAAATACAAAACTATTACATTATTTGGAGATGTTATGAATGGATAAGATTTTAATTTAAAACGTAGAAGTGACTTTTCTCGAATATCATTAGTAATTAAGGAAAACTATTAGGAATATATTTTGGGTTGCATACGAACCATGTTATAACACCACCAACAACTGGTAGGGAAATACCAACATGAAATCTTGTTCTTAATGTTATTAATTGTGTTGCAATTAGCTTCGATCACAAAGCTTGCCGAAGAATATTCCTCGATGACATGTGTTGATGTACTTTGTGTTACTTGGTGTGTTCTTCAACACAAGTAACCTAATACAATACACGAAACCAACAAGTGAAGTGAGTTACACAACACACAACACAACAACACAAGTGAGTTAGTGTGTTGTATCCAAGTACACTAAACACTCACACTTTTATCTTACCCTCTAACACTAATCCATCACCCCCATCCCTTCAAGAGAAAGTAGGGTCTAGTAAACATGTTTGTAAGTCATGTTTTGATAGTTTTATTTGGTAGCTTCTAGTACAGAGAGTTCCAGACCATTACAGTTTCCAGCAGGATTATGTCACCTATAAATACTATGGTGCCAACGTACGACCTTGGGGGTACCTTCTCTATATTTGGCGACTCCTCTGTAATGTTTGTTATTGTTTCGTTGCCTTCGGTCACTCTGGGCATGACTGACCTACTACCCCCTCCAAGTGGTTTTCAAGGGCGTTAAGTGGAAGATTCCCTCCCCGTGACTTAGAAGTGTTATCTTTCGCGGAAAACCCGCGTTGCCGCACCTATATAACCCGCGGAGCGTCAGCGCCGACTCAGTGATAAGTGTGAGGCTATACGACGCGAATCGGATACTAGCAGTGAGGGACTAGGCATGAAAGACAGTGAGTGTTTGATTATTGATTAGTTTAATTAAATATTTTAAAGTGACAAATTAAGTGAATGTTTAATATTGGCTTGAAATAACTCCCTCGGATGCAATATGTATCATAAATTATTAGGATTATTTTAAAATATTTCTTATATTGCCTTTCGTTGAGATCCATATTATTTTATACGAAGAATTTCGATGACATGTTCTTACGAATATTAACTATTGTATTCTATTAGATGAAATTAATACGAGTGTTGTATTCGTGTCGTTTGGTGATTGGTTTTATATATTTTAAACCAACGACAAATGTATTGTATGTTTAATAATACGTGCGTCACTTTCAAATGCAAAATATAATAGAAAATGTTAGGATCATTGGGAAATATTTTAAAAATGCCTTTCGTTGTTACTTTACACGAAAAATTTTGTCGGAGTTGTTGTAATAAACGTAATTTGGTAATTAAATTACAATAAATAAGGTAACAGTTTTAATTGCAGCCTTTTAATACAAGTTTCCTGTATGAACTGGTTGCCCAAGCACATTGTTTAGCCAAAACTTTTTTGATTAATTTTACTAAAATTATAGAAAAACATACAAAACTATAATTTTAGTAAACATATTTTTTAACTAAAGATTTTTAAATTAGAAGAATAATGAGGTTAGACATTTGTTTGATCTTATAGTACTTTAGGATGTTCATGTACATGCAAAAATAATTTAAATTGAATAAAGTATGATGTATAAAAAAAGTATATACGCCTTAAGGTCAAATTGTACGTATATATAATTTAGTTGAATTTTTGAAAGCAATGCCAACTGTCTTAATTTTTTTTAAATTAGTGCTTCAATTTGGATGAAAATGGCTTGCCTCGTTTAGTGTTTTTTACATACTGTACCTACAAGTTATTATGATATAGATGTTATAACCTAGTTTCTTACATTTAGAACTAATGTACATTTAAATTTAAACTGCAAGTTTAACGAACGCGTGAACAATTCATTATCAATGTTCTATACAGGGTGTCCCGGAACTCTCTACCAATATTTTAGGGCACTGTTCCTAAGTAAGCTACAAAAATATTATGAATTGGAAAAATTTTCATAATCCTTTTGTCGCTTTTCCTAGTTGTTTTAAATGTTTGTGCAAAGTTTCAATTTCGTATCTTTAACTGCTATTTAGAAAAAAATAAGTAGAAAAAACAAAATAGCGGCTGTGTGAGTAACTAAGGACTTCCGGACAATTTAAATATGATATTTAGGTTTGTTTCTTACTCAGGAACAATGCCCTAAAATATTGGTAGACAGTTCCTGTACACTCTGTATAACAAATGTTTACATATCTCACAACTAATCTATTCGTAATGTTGAATTACAGTATGTGTATTTTATATCGTGCATTTAAAAAAATTATAGTAAAAAATGACACTTTTTTTGGTACCTTCACTATGAGAATGTAAATCGGTCTGTTCAACGGTATGGTATATTAAGGGTGAACAAATTTAAAATGAAACAGAATTAAGTAATCAAACACTGAATAATACTTTTGGTTATTTTTCTTTTCGTCAATCAGAAATTACCTTATTACCTCCTCCTTGGCTTGATACCAGCATAAGCTGGTTAGGCTGCGTCAATATTTACAATTATAAAATAAAAACTAATATAAATGGCTACGTCCCTATGATATAAAACTGAATAATGTGTAAACTTAATGGTAAAGCTTGCTAAAGAAGACCCTTTGATGACTTGTTTTGATATAACTAATTTTTACTAAACTTCCCTACAAGGAATTACCTTTATCTTCATGGTAAGGTAGGTCCTGTACATTTACCCCACTTTACATAGCTTACTCTAAGGCTGTGCGAGCCCAACACATGAATTTTATAAATAAAGCAGCTAAAAACTCACGATTTACTTTACTCATTACTTCATTTACTTCATTGATCATTTACTTTCTACTTCATTTCTTGGTTTTAGTTTTATTCAATCTTAACGATATCTTTCGAGCCCTAGCTGATAAAAAATGTGGAATTACTAACATTGAATCATCCATTTTATGTTACTCTTGGATAACAATTGAATCAAATTACCCTGGATTTGTACTGCTAAAATAATTATACCACATTCCCGAATGTATAAGTATTAACCAAGGATGTACGTTATGTGCAAAAATCCCATAAAATTGATTCAATACATTTGATTTCAGATCTTATAATGACAACGGATACTTTGGCGTCGCCGGGGACGGAGGCTCTAGATGCCCAAGGCACGGAGCTGGCGGAGGAGACGCCGATCCAGAAGTTCTACCGGGATTCTGTGGTCCTGATCACGGGAGGAACCGGGTTCATGGGGAAGGTTCTGATGGAGAAACTACTCAGGAGTTGCCCCGGAGTCAGTCAGATTCTGCTGATCGTGCGACCCAAGAAGGGCAAAGGTGTTCATCAACGAGTCGACGAAATCTTTGACGATCCTGTGAGTGACTTTTGTGACAACCTGAACATCCATGCACGATATTCCAAGATATAGATCTATGTGATATATATCTATGTGATATATATATATGTGTGTGTCCGTGAACGCGATAACTTTAGTAATTTTTGTCCGATTTTGATGAAATTTGGTTTAAAGGTGTAAGGTGGGATGAACTTGAACAAGTTCGCGAACCAGCATGGTCGGACCATGGGGGGTTTTATGGGGTTTTCTCATTTTTGAACTTCAAAACCTAAATTTCCCAATTTAACTCTTTTAAAGAGCTTAAAAAATAGTTTAGTATATCAAAGTGTTTTTGAACGGTTATTCATAACGGAGAAAATAAAAAAAAATTAAAGTTTAAATTTCCATGTTATTCTTATAGAGAATATTGTAAAATGTTGTAGTTTGCTTGTTTATGGATATATTTATAACTTGTCAAATTTATTTATTTTATACTAAACTATTAATATTTAATTTTATTAGTTTCCTTATAGCAGCAAACCTAGGTACTCGGTAAACCAACCGTCGGTTATTTAATTTAGATTAAATTGAAAATCAATTCAGACAAGTGGAAATTCTTTTAGTCGGCAGGTTCGCTGCAGTGGGGGTATTTTTTTCCACGTATGTTGTTTTTTGGCTCCTATTTAACCCCCACGGAGAATACATAAGTTGATGTGGGTTTATTTTTACGGAATTATATTCATAACAATTTTGTAAAGATCTTTCTTTCATTATAGGGTTTTAACATCAATCAGAAAATTTGTTGGATCATTGTAGCAGCAAACTCAATTTATTCATACTAGATTATATTATACAAAGAAATTTAGAATGAAAACTTGCTAAAGAAAATAGTAATTCATTTAGGCTGCAGGGTGTTTATGTATTTTGTATAGTAAGGATCGGCCATTTGATCAAGTATTTAAAGTTGGAGTGTTAGAATGCAGAAACTTATTCTTTAGCCTGCATTCTTGTAAACCGTTAAGCCCTATAAAGTACTGAGTTTTTTTAATACCTTATTGCCCTTTTGGTCTTTTAACCTAGAAAAGCCTATTAAAATTACCACTAAGTCTATTTTAAATTCATTCGTTTATATGGCTTTTTCAATTTTAGCGATGCACCTACATTCACTAGACGTTAGGTTATATTACGCATATTGCTGAAAATAATCATTAATGGTAACAACATTTTTTTTTAATAAGTCTACTACCACTTTCTACCTAATAATTTTACTTCTGTAATCTCAATACCGTTTGAATATTCCAATTATACCAACCAAGTGATATTTATTAGAAAAGAGTTGGTGTCATTATATGGTATAAATAAAATTTGTCTTCCAATTATTAAATGTGAATTGAGAATATAATAGCACAATTAAATGCTATAAACCATTCGCAAACGACGCCTCATCCTTCAAAATTTACTGGTACTGAGGTTATTGCATTTTCAGCTATTTCATAAAACTCACGGCTATTAATTTTTCAGTTAGTACAATATAGCATACTTAGAATTTTAACCGATATCAATCAACACTCGACACTATATATTATACGTATAGAGACATAATTAAATTGATTTATAATTCATTGAATGTAACAAAGAGTACCTAACACGACGCACATATGTTACATGCAATAGAGTAAATCCTCACCAAACTAAGAATAAATTGATTTTATTTTATTTATTCATATTTTTTAGTCCACCTAAAGATTTTTCCAGTGTAATTTCAAAAGCGACATTTTAAGGTCAAAAACCTCTGAGCTTGTGACTCATTATATATTGATCATCGTACATATATATTTTAATTAGTAGAATCCAAGGTTATACAAGTTAGCCATTTTATTTTTTATCTGCCCAATACTATATTCACAACACTACAGGGTCATTTAAAATGATAAATGTATATTTACCTCTTAATTCAACCTCCATTATTAAAACTTTTAAATTGTAGTATAATTTATTTCACCGTTATGTAGACAGAATGTCTAAAATAATTAATTTAGGAAGTAAATATTGCGTCATTGACACGGACAGTTCGGCCTTTAGTTGGCATTGGTTAATTCATCACCATTCATCAGCACATGCCATGCGCTTTGCTATGTGCAGTGCGCTAGCTGGACTTATGCGTTGGCGCTGTATTAACTTGGCATGTCAACTTTCATTACCTATTTCGACACTCATGAGCTTGCCAAACATTACTCTTTGCCACGTGAGGCAATTACCAAAATGAAAAATCTTGGTAATAACTTTCGCAGGCAAGTTTCACTCAGATTAATAGTACCTATTTGGAAGTTTCGTAACTAAGAGACTTTGTCTCTCAGAAATCTCTCAGAAATAACTATTTCTCAATTTAATTTATATGGCTTTAGTTTCCCTAGTTTCCAAACAAGTGAAATACTATTAAATATGACCAACTTTTATTATTACACACATTTAAATATACTATTCATTATTTATAAAATAATTATATATATTTTACTTATCTAAATACAATATATATAGTAAAATACAATGCACAGTATTGACAGTATATCCCTTACGTGGATATTTTAAATGGAATTTTAAAATTATCAATTGGTAGGAATTAATGTTCGTTTAACCAAACTCGTATTGTATGATGAGGAGAAAAGGAGATCTAAAAATATATCTGAGTAAGCAAAATTCCAAAATTTTGGTTTTAATTATACCTACACATGTTAATATTATACAGTAAGCATACCCATTTTGAAAATTCGTTTACTTATACCTTCATGTAAGTGTAAATTTCTCATCGGTATTTTACAAACAATTGTATTGTAAAATGGTAATATCAAATACATATTTCTTAAAGAATTTAGCTATCTCAAAGATATTTGTGCAGGCCCAGATGTGTAATAGCTACATTTGATTTGAAAATAAAACAGAATGGAATACCACAAGACCATTAGGATCAACAAATAGAGTTTGTGTAAATATGACGACCTTTACAGTATAGTTATTCACTGTTATGGTTAGGCTATTTAATATAGTTTATTCAACAAACTTGTATACCTAATTACAAGATATTTGTAATTACAAATAACATAGTATAAGATATTAGTTGTTAGTACAACTAGGACAAACATATAAGGTAGATAATTTGATTTTTTTCATCAACTCTGGACAATTGAAGTGTACTAAATACCTTGCAGCAAACCTGTATACTAAGCGAATTTCCATTTTGCCTGGTTGGATTATCACTGCTATATTTCCTTAAATTTATTTGATATATTCCCTGTTTAAGTAACATTAAGTTAAACAAGTAAGTACGTTTGCTTCTACAGGGAATATAATGAAGTGTGTATTATTGGAATGTTAATAGCTTAGTATTAAATAAATAAACTTCCTAAAATCTATCAAAATATATCCATAAAGAATCCAACTACAAGAGCTTATTCGTTTCCAATGGAAATTTAAAATTTACAGTTTTTTTCAGTTTTCCCCATAACTATTAGACGTACATCGGGGCATCAACATATTTAATTATTCGTTTTAAGCTATAGAAAATGGTTAGAAATAAATTGGGAAGTTGCATTTTTGGGGGTCAAGAATAGAACAAATAAACAACGCTCTTTATGTTTTTGGAGGTTCTCGAAGTCGTTAAAATAAACTCAGGATTAGGCATATGTACGAAATGTCATAAAAATTGGACAATATTGTAACCATTGTTACTCGAGTTGTCGTGCTCATGGACAACCCCCCCCCCCCAACACACACACACACACACACACATATAGGATCAGAATGTGGCATGCATTTGTTATGTATAACCTGCTATTGCTGGAGCCAAACCAATTATGCAAGTGATACAGTTCTGTAACCGACATTTGTTTACATCAGTAGTCAATGAAGTTCTTCGCATATAAACTGTTGATAAATTAGTCCGATGGTGAGTTACCACATAACTTAACCTTATGTGGTAATGCATCTATATAGTAACATGCTACAATTATAGTTACAACACACCAGTTACATAAATTAATGATAATGAATTAACAAAGAATGTGGTTAGTATTAGCATTGACTATACACAGGTGTATAGTAAATGGTATTAGTAACGAATATCTTACCTTAATACGTTCTAAATACAGTGTGTAAATTAAGTCTTGAAACAAATCTGTACTTTTTAAACCGAAATAGATGGAAATATTCTATTTGTGGCGTTGATTGTTCACAAAGGTCGCGTAATTTTTACATCAAAAATATTTTTTTTAATCTCCATAACAGGGTAGGGGGAGGGGATGATAATTTTTTAAATAACAACCCCTATTGAGTGACTCATTTTAAAGGGTTTGTCAAAAGAAATACATGACGAAACCCCGAGGTAGATATTTCATCCCTAGCTTAAATGGTGGGTATTCCAAAATTTGATTTATGTGAAAAAGCATCCATTTTGGAATGCCTGTCATTTTGGCTAGGGGTGAGATATTCACCTCGGGTTTGCGTCATTGTGTTTCTTTTGAGAAACCCTTCAAAATGAGGGGTCGCTATTTGAAAAAAATAAGTCACTTTTGGTGTAAAAAATGGCGGAACCTTTGTTAAAAATGAAATGAAATTAAAATCCTTCTTTATTGAGGCGAACTTAGGACCTCACGGTCCTTTCTTACAGTTAACCTCTAAAAAACTAACAATAATGATAAACATTAACAAAATAAAACAATAAAGATTGAAATAAACAAATAGGTGTAACAAAATTACATAAATGTATTTCCCTAACACACAATCACACACACATACACCCTCTGCTGCACCCAGGCCTAATGCAGGCCATCCCGCCACGCCACGGTCATCCGGTTAAGGTAAGAATCAATGCTACAAAAGAAAAAATATTTCTATCTATTTAGGTTTTAAAAATACATATTTGCTTCAAGACTTAATTTTCACACTGTATAACTGTTCAGTATTAATCAAGGTGTTCAGTATGATCAGATGTTCAGTATTAATTACTTGGCAATTAAGAGTAGGTTTGTGGTAAATGTACAGTCATTTCTACAGACATACCACGTAGGCGGGTGCATAATAAGTCGTGTTGTTATTCATTATACAACATTGAGGATACAGACTATGCCATTACAAGAATAAAACTCCTACACACACATGAACAATTTTGCGAAGCTTTATTTTTGTGAAAAAATAAAAAGGTGTTCGAATATTTGTTGTATGTTGAACAGAATTGTCTGTCTAATTTATTGTGACGCAAGTGTTTTGGAATGTTTTACGGAATGCAAACTTAGTATAAAAGATTTAAAGCTGTACATCTGTCTCTAAAACATAGTAACGACTGGTTAAATTATACTTAAGTTATAAAGTGGTGTCGTCAAGATGCAAAACTGCCAAAAACATCTTCAAATTGTTGATCAATGTAACAACTGTACACTTGTCAGATATATTGTACTTATGTCCCTTCTGGTTGGGAATTAAAGTGGTCTCGTGCTAAAATTAATTACTTAAGAAAAATAGTTTCAATCGTTAAGCACTAAATTATATATACTTTAATACTTTTCATACTCCGCAAAAAGGGCCAAAAATAAGTTTTCTAAGGTTTCTTAGGTGCGAATGCTATTTACCCCACCATGAAAAAACAATTAGTTATTTCATTATAAAAATATTCCGAGAACAAAGGATAACGTAATATTATTTACCAACCGTCAAGCCGTCGACCTTCTCCAAATGCACAGCTCGTACACAAAGCGCAGGGGCTAAAAAATGTAGTTTAATTTAACAAAGACGCTTTGATTGCCAAAAAGTCAGCTTCTATGACAAAAATATACACCAACAATATACAAAAATATGACATTTGTTCATAAAAAAAATATAATGTCACGATTTGGTCTTGAGGTTATGATCGCTAATCAACGATAAAATTAAAATGATGAGGTAATCATTAAACTGCGGTCAAAACACAGGGTGTTTCCAAATTGTCTGGACATATTTTGTGTCCAGTCTTAGCCCAAGAAACAAGTCCAAAAAATATATCCAGTCAATTTGGTAACACCCTGTATATAGAATATATTTATGTGTTGGGGCCAAGAAAAATTTAACTAAATAAATTATCAGGTGATTTACGCCCAAAAAAAAAAAAAAAAAAACAAACATATAGCACATAACTCAATAAACAGCTGATAAGTTGTGCATTACTATAGTATGGTAAAAAATATACAACCCCATCAGTTTTTAACCTTACATTACCATTCATGTTTCAATAATTGTTATGCCTTACCATCAATGATACGCTATTTGGATAGCCCGCTATGGCACCATCTTCCTCAAGACTTTCCGTTGTCTTACTGTAGGTGACTTACAGAACTCATCGCGACATCCCCCCCCACCTAATGACCAATTGTTAGTCTAAAAGAATTTCAAAAATAATTCTCAAAATTTAGAAAAAATCATAATTTAAGAACATAGTTGAAACTGTCGAAAGAGATTTTGGTAGAAACATGCAAGTGACGCAATCAACTTCTGCCCTCCGGACTCCTGAAGTCTTGGAATAGGAAAAGTGAATGACTGTTATTTTACCCACTGACTTTGTCTGTGTTGCAGCTCTTTTGCAAGATAGCCACGAAGGCTCGTCACAAGGTAGAGGCAGTCGAAGGAGACTGCTCATTGCCCGGATTGGGTCTATCAGACCAGGACCGATGTCTTCTGGTGTCCAAGGTGAGCATCGTCATCCACGCCGCCGCCACTGTGCGCTTTGACGAGCGTCTGTCCTTGGCCGTCGACATAAATGTCCGAGGCACCCAGGAAATGCTGGACCTCGCCAGGGAAATGTCCAACCTCAAAGTGAGTAGTTTTTTAATTATGACTTTTATTGACTTTTTTACATAAAACTAAAACGAAGGTTCCTCCACCCTGTTAGTGATCTGGTTTGCTGATACCTCGCAAATGTAACTCCCGTTGATGAAACCTCACTGTAAATAATGTTTGGAAAGTTTTGTCTAAATATTTTTGATCGAGAATTTTTCTAGTGCATATTAATTTTATGGTTTATTGGCAATCATCTAGCCAAGTATCTTATATACTAAAAAACTTTTGTAAAACTTATGACAGCTAGTCTCACCATACTACTGGACCGAATACACGTGGTTGGTACCAAATGAAAGATATTTTCCTTTAGAGGTGCAGAATCCCTTTATAAATTAAAATAGGCTAAAAAGAAGCACAACAAATGAATTTAAAATAAAAAATAACATGGGCCTAATGGGTTGACATGTAACAAAATAACAACAAAATGTAAACAGAAAATCAAACAAATGGAAGAAATTCGAACCACATGTTTTATTTACAGCGTGGGGTAAAAATAGAGAAGTTTGCACCATACATACTTTTGGTCGAGTTTTCGACCACGGGGCGAGCTCTCGTAATTAAGTATAATTTTATGAAGAGTGTGAAATACAGGGTCAGATTGTTTCACTCCAAATTATGATTCTAGAACTATCATTTATGGGCTTACTGAGGAAATATCTATTATAATTGGTGAAAACCAAGGTTTTTCACACCGTCTCGGGGTCTAAAATCTTATTCAGTTTTCATACTAAAACAATAAATATTTTTTAACGTCTCAGGTACTTTCTTACCCAAGGACGCAATCACGTTCCGGGATTCCCCGTCAATAATACTTTGTTTTTTACTAATCGTTATGGTAAACAATATAATCTTACCATTAATTGCAATACATTTTACTACTACCAGAAATTGTATTGTTATTGTGGTTTCCAGTACTTTTGTTTACTGTATTTTTGGTAAACAGGCATTTGTGCACGTCTCAACGGCGTTCGCCAACTGCCATCTTCGCGAGGTCGATGAGAAGTTCTACGCACCTCCGACGCCCTCTGAAGACCTTTGTCAAGTCACACGCTGCATCAAGCCCGACCTACTGGACAAGATTACGCCACAGTAAGTCAACAGATCAATGTAATAACTAAATAAAGCCAGCTAATAGGTTCACCTCTGATATGATTTGAAAATGCTAAATGTCAGGAAAAGATTATTTGAAACATTGTACGAGCCATATTCGATCCAACCGCAACCAAAACGAACCATTGAGTAGTACACGTGGACTACCGACATTGTACATTATTATAAGCTCGTAATACTGCAAGTAGTAGGCTAAGTAGACTACTCATCCTTCTGTAATATCTGAAGTCTGTTTTTATTTGCGTTTCCTGTTCGGATAGTTGTGTGTGCTGCTGTTGACACAATAATTCTCTCATATTTTAGGCTAAACTGCACAGTGTGCACTTTACTTTTTGATAATGGTAACTTTTTTTCGTAATCGTGACAGGTCTACAGTTTGGTAACATAGGAAATGAATGCTATATCAAAACAGTGTCTAAATATACCGGAAAGCAACATATTCTTTAAAATTGTTTTAGTTGATTCAAAAGAAAAATATAAGGGAGTATGTTTAGTAAATTTCACTACGATTTTCTAGGTATAAATTATTTTGATTCCAAATATTTTTTATCGAAATTTAAAACGGCACAAACATTCTAGTATTCGAGCTCGTGGGGAGGTCAATGCTCTCGGTCACGTGTTCAAACCAATCACTATGTACTCTATACTAACCCCCCAGTTCAAGGGTATGTCACTTATTACGAGGAAAGGTCGTTGTGGTGAATGTGGGCAAATAAGTAAATAATGAGTACGGTAACCGCGGAGAAGGAAAATCGGCAGAGCTTCCTCCGCGGGACCAGACTTGTAATTTGAATTGCAATAAGGAAATATGTACCACAATTGTTAGTGGGTTGGGTAGGTTGGGTAGCACGTGCTATTCTCTACGTTAGAGCATGTGACGCTCATTGATCCCGTAAAACGCTACAGATTTGTAAAATTACCTATCATATTTCTAGCTTGATTGAGCTTCGTTACTGATGAAGTTGATATGAATTAGACAAAACAAAATTTTCCTTTTTTTATTTTTGATGTGCTATTTCATCAGATACTTTGTTTTAATCATTGTTATGAGTCGGAAAGTTGAGACCCTTAAAACTTATTTATTCGGTTTATAAAAAATGCCAATTTTCATGTTTGAAAACACTGTTTATATATATCAACTATTTAGGTGTGTCTAGCCTAAAGAATATACGCCAGAGTGGGTTCCCTCAAGCAGGTCAAGTAGTATATTGTAGTAATACTAACCCAATTGTTGAAAAATATAACAACACCTTAAAATATTAAATAGTTTAAGTACATAAAATGTGAAACTATAGGTCATTCAAGGGGGAGATCGGTTCTACTACCGATCAAAATACTGTACTCCTATATTTTGGAGTAAGTTCAATATCACCATACTGAAAACAGTGGTTATTCAATCGATAATCAAGTTTGTAAATCACCGTTTCATATCCACAGGTTTGATTCAAACAATAATTATACTGAACAAATGTTTTCATAAAACATAGAGTTCAAATTTAATAAAACTCTATCGTATTTAAAACGATAAGTAAACAGCTTGGGAAAATACGAAGTAAATAATAGAAAGTGAAGTGCAAACATAATGATGGCAGGTTTCTATCTTAAGCAAACAATGAATAACAACATGACCAATTATTAACTGGATCATTGTGAGAAGAGAAAGTGTAATGATAACTTCAAGGACTGAGAGTATAAACAAGATGAATTGAGAAAATAACCAGTAAATCAATCAGACTTGTAAACACTAGTTCTGCTGACTGGAAACGGAACGCAGAACCTTCTGCTAACCGAACATCGTGCTTTTTATACTCATTGATTGTCCTTCAGCTTCAACCGAGGAAGTTCTGGGAACGACCGAATCTTAGGTTTTACGATGACTAAATTCTAATTTATAGTCTCATTTTGAGACCGAAGTATTTTGATTTGTTTGCTAGAATTGGTATTTTAGCCTTTACGTGATTTTGATTCCGCATTGTAGGTAGTAATAGGTTATTTGTTTAAGCTAATCAAAGATTTTACACCCTATATAAAGTGATCCCACAATTTTTCTGGACAATAAAATGAATATAAAAATATTATTAAAATTATCTTGGATTCCACCCTGAGTATTTAATTGGTATTGGCATAACTATCAACTATGACTCTGGCACATCCGGGAGCTTATGAGTTTTTAATTAATGAGATGACAGCCTCATTACTGACTCAGACAGTCAGGACCATCGGACCGATCAGGGATAGCTGAGCTGCTGGACCCAGTTGCGAAACATCAAAACGCTTATGGTTTTCTCGGGATCAAACTGGTTTACTCGTTTATTCTTTTAACACAATTATTCTATTTTCCAACAGAAATTGTAGACAAATATTAGTCTCTTTGCCAACAGGCATTTTAATGTTGGGGGATATTTATTTGCTCCCTGCCACCCTAAAGCTATATAATTGATTACTGTATACTGAAGTAGACATCCTATATATAAGGCTGTCACAATCTTTTTGATTATAACTTAACATAGATGTGTGAGCATGAGCTGGTGTCCAAGATTCTATTTTCTACCTTATTTTTTGTTGCCACCGTAGTTGATGGGTCATAGCAGTTGCTATGGATCATAAAGTCATTCCATCAGTTTGAAGTGGTAAAAAAGCTCGTGTATTCGACATAAATTGGTAATTTGCATCATCACAATCCGTCGATGGCTCACGTCAACTCAGACGATTTCGATAAAAAGCAACTGGAGACAACTTTAACATGGGGATGAAATGTTTAGTTTTACCAATTGTCAAAGGTTATCATGTATGTGGGTTGTGTGGAAAAAACTAAAAAAATGCTCACTCCAAACCACTGTTACACACACCGTATATAATTGCCTACCCCAGGTTACCCAAGTTATTTACAGAATTGGTCACACTCGGTGGGCCTACTTAGCACTCATGGCCCGTGGGCTCTCAGTGAACATGACCCAAATAACTGCTTCATCTAAGGTCAAACCGCGACCTTCGATTGTTTGAAGAAACACCCTCCAGACTACAATTAGTCCGATTATATTTTTAAGCTCAGCAGGAGTAAATTCGATCCCAGAACAATCGGGTAAAATGTGAATGTTGACACTACTTACGACTAAACAAATTTACAAATTTGTTATTTAAAAGTAAATTTAAGCGGTGGAATAACCCTTGTGATGGCTTAAATTCTGCTAATAAATGAAACGTATCTAGCATATAATATAGAAACTTTAGCATGGATAAATTTTCTAAGTGTTTAACTGAATAAACAGAAATGTGTGTTAAAGTAGTTATTCTTCCAGAAAATGCGTTTCTAACCCATTCTTGATACGAATTGGAAACAAGTTTGAATCCTTTATGGACAGATAAAATCCGTTAATTGTGTAGTTCATAGTCCGACGGCGTAAATCCCGAAACAGTATTCTTGCAAGTAATGACGATTAAGAGTCTTTATCCATATTGGTGTAGCCATATTGGATTTTAGTCCCGTAAGAGCAATGTTAGCTATGTAACCGAATTTCAAAAAAAAACCTGTAGTGATAAAGTAATGATTGAGGCGTTAAAATTAAGGTTTAGTGGTCCTCTAGGGGTGCGGATTTTACTTTTGTCATTTTTCCTCCACTTAATAAGTTAATTAATGATCATGAATTAAGCCTTTAATTAAAATTAAAATTTATTAATGAAAGAGAAAAACAAATATATGAAATACCATTACCTCATTCCCTACCACTCTATGTTATAAACCGAATTATACATTTTCAAAACTATATCTTTATAAAAACACCGGCATGCTGCTTCAAATGATGGTATGTTCTGTCAAATTTAACATTGCTCTTATGGGACTAATATTCAATATGACTACCACTGATGAAGACTCTTAAGAACACAGACTAAAAAATAAAACTCATTCTTAAAATGTGAAATAAATTACAGTCACTCATTCATTGGTCGGGAATATGGAGATCTAATTATCTTTGGAGACCGGGTCGAGTGATGTTGACGGGATTTGTTTGATGCTGGCAGGAGTTTCAAAGTTTGGCCGATACTAACAGAACTATCAACTATAGAGACATCATACTGTAGTTGATCTAAAATACAACCCCATCGACACCACCTAGATGCGAGATAGCTCTTATTTCTTTAGCACGTTTGGCCAAATGAATAATTCACTTTTACTAATAGTACATGAAGTCTTAACATAGTAAGATACGACATCAACTTAAAACATTAAAATGAAACTCAATTTTCAAAATTTATTTTTTAACTTACTACTGTATTACCAGTTCAGCAAATTATTAAGTTTCCAATCCTTGCATAGGTTATCAAAATTAGTAATAAAAGTCGAGTAAACATACAGCATATGTGTGATCTGATAGACTTCTTTGATAGTACTTTGTTGTGCCGAATCCGAAAAAGAGAGTTATAGTAAAATATAGTACATAGACTCTAAGTAATGATTATAATGCCATTTATATTTTATAAGTTATAAGTAGACAAAATTATAAGTTAATACAACTTCCAATTGTCTCCTGATATAAAAACGTTCACGAATGTTGTAGGCTGACAGGCTTTAACTAGTGGTACTTTGTGGTGATACAGTAATTCATTTCCTCCTTGCCATGCTCTTTCACGTTTCAGTTTTTTGGTCGTCCAATTTGTCGTTAGAAGTGTTAAGCAAACAATAAGATTCCTTGGAAACGATATAATACGAGTTCAAATCCACGCGTGGTTTCAGAGGAAGAAAAATAACAGATTCACTACGCCACTGACTTGTTCACTTGATTGAGAAGAGTTTTCCCACAAAGGTTTTCTTTAAGACGAAAACGATATTTTCTTAAATGGATTCTTTGGAATTTTTTTGAGGTGATCGGACCCAGTATTTTGACAGTGGAGGTAAACACCGACACAACTTACTACTGACCATATACTGTAACAGCAACCATCAGCTGACTGAAACCGACCCTTAACACTAACGACGTTTCCTGTAGTCAACCATTAATTTTTAGATTAGGACAAGCCTTGTAATTAAACAGATGGCCAGATGGATATAATGGTGTTAACAATTTTACCTACGACCGTTTTTTAAAGTTGCCGTTTCAGTTCAGTTCTTAGAATTCAATTATAATTATGTGAAACTTATCAGAGTTTCACATAACAGCATAGTTTTACTCATAACAACACAGGTAACGGACAAATGAGGTTCAAGGATTGAGAGAGAAGAAGTGAAATTGCAATGATTTGAACTTCAACTAAATCAGCTGTTCAGGCCAATTTAATTGTTGAGTGGGGCAATTAGTGTTTGGTACAATGTTTCGTTGCATCACTGTCAGTGGCAATGAGAGGTTATAAACGAAAACATAACCTCTCTTAGAATTTATGAGTGGTGATTTTTAGTAATTAAAACACTGTTGTAGGTAAAGTAGTGTACGCAACTCGCGTAAATTGTGTTTACCTACGACCGTTTTTTAAAGTAGCCATTTCAATTCAGTTCTTAGAATTGAAAAGTTTCGCTTAAAAGCTGTTTACTTTCATAACAGCATGGTTTCATTTCATAACAGTATAGTTTTTCTCATAACAACACGGGTAACAGACCAATGAGGTTCAAGGATTGAGAGAAAAGAAGTAAAATTGTAATGTTTCGAACGTCAACTAATCAGCTAATCAGCTGATCAGTTGACAATTTTAATTGTTTATCCGACTTGTTCTGTTGATACTCGCGTATTCTTAACCTAAGTTGGTGGAAGTTAAAGGAAGGTAGATTAAACTGATTTAAAAATATCAGTTAGTAAAAGTGAAGTTGACGAGATGGAAATGAGAGCACAAACTGTTTGTGCTAATCTTTTGCCTCCAAAATCGAAACAAAGGTATGAAATTACATACAAGCAATTCATTAAATGTACAAAACAAAATAAGGTTAAATTAATAAATGAAAATGTGCTTCTGGTTTATTTTGAAAACCTCTTAACCACTTTAACTCGAATATATTCTCGGACCACATATTCGATGCTAAAATCTAACTGTAAATCAACTGTTCAACTGATATATTACTCAGTTGTCCAAAAAATATGAAATATTTCCCTAATTGTACCTGATATTTATGGTAAGAATGCTGCCTGCAGAACTTATTATTTAACGATGTTTTACAAACACGCAATTACATGAAATCAGCTGATTATACAATAAGTCGTTGCATAACTTTTAGTGGCAATGACAATAAACGAAAACATAACCTCTCTTAAGAAGTTATGAGTAGTGATTGTTAGTAATTAAAAACCAGACTTTTAGTAATTAAAAAACTGTCGTAGGTATAGTAGTGTACGCAACTCGCGTTAATAGTCTTTACGACACTCGTAGAAGTTTTTAAGGCACTCGCCAAGGCTTGTGCCTTAAATTTTCTACTCGTGTCGTAAAGACTAACTTAACGCAATCGTTGCGTAAACTACTATAACGACACTCGTAGAAGTTTTTAAGGCACTCGCCAATGCTCGTACCTTAGATTTTCTACTCGTGTCGTTAACACTATCTTTGTAAAATCGTTGCGTAAACTACTATTAACATTTTGAATGTATAGTTTGGGATTATAATAGTTATTATTCTAAGAGGAATTTAAAAAAAACATTCCTTTCCATTAACTAACTAGATCTGGGAATATAAACACATACCTTATAAAAATAGAGCTCATTAGCCAATCACTGCAATAGTATGTTTGTGGACGCATTGAGTGTGGTCAATTTGGTTTAAGGTAAAGTGTATATGATTATAATTTTTTCCCATACTTTGTCATGTATTCGCTACATTTATTCGTCAACTAAATTTGATATAGGCTTAAAATCCATAGTTATAGTTTAAGAAAAAAAGAGTAGTTTACGAAAATAAGCAACGAAAAGTAAAAGCTATGTTGTTAGTTCAGTGTTTCCGTTTAAAACAAGGGGAAAATAATGAACATGTAATGATTAAGATGTGTTGATTTTCAGAACAGATAGGAAGTAGCTTACACGGTAACATGCATTTTCATTGTGGACGATTTTCGTTTCGGAGCATTTCATCTGGTAGTAAAAAGTGCTTTTAGTAAAATTATTTAGTAAATTAAGCTTACAACTAGAAACGATATTTATAACATATTAAATGGGAAATCACATTTTTCTAAGTAGCCTAAGTTAACTAATTATTAGGACTTGAGTTGTTCAATTACTTATATATTCAAGTGCTTGGTAAATTAGGGTTATCACTAGCCACTATTTAACGTTGTAAATGAAATCCATACTGTATATGAACTCGGGAGATTCTGGTATTTGTGACCGACTGACTGAAACACTGTATCAGCTGTTTTACATGTGCATTCAATCATAATCATAGTTTATGTGATCATATTTATATTTAGAAATAAATAACGATGGTGTAATATCCATACGATGGAGTAAACACACAGTCTACATCATGTACCCACTGCTGTGTTAGGGAGAGTGAATGCAAGACAAGAAGGAAGCTGATCGTGCGTATCGAATGTCGCAACACTCGCGACCGTTGTGAGACGGATCTAGTAGTTAGGCGTTCCGCTATCCTGGAGTTGGAAACATTTCCAGGTTGCGGTACAAGCTATATAGGAGCTTGGGACAAGGCCGGGCACTTAAAGTTTAACGCCCCAACAAATAGGTCAAATGATTAACAACTGAAACAAAACTAATAGTAAACAATCGCATGACTTGATAACTAAAATACCCCCGCCGCAGCAAACCTGCAGACTAAGCGAATTTCAACTTGTCTGCTTAAATTTTTACTAAAATATTTCCAGAAGACATATTTATTCTAAATTTAAATAACATTAGATTTAACGAGTAGGTTTGCTGCTACGGGGAAGTAAAACGTGTTTTTTTTACGATACTTCAATAGTATTGGATGAAATAAATAAATTTGCCAAATTTTATCAACATATATCCATAAACAAGTAAACTACGACAGTTTTCATTTTCTCCATAAGAATAACATGGGAATTAAAAAATTACACTTTTTTTGAATTTTCTCCGCGACCGTTAGGCATACAACGGTGCTTCAATATACTAAATTATTTCTTTTTTTAAGCTCTACAAAATGGTTTAGGAAGAAATTGCAGAATTTTTTGTTTTTAGGGTCAAAAATGGTAAAAACCCATTTTTACCCCATAAAACCCCCCATAAACCCCCTTACCCATGGTCCGATTATGCTGGTTTGCGAACTCGTTCGAATAAACATAGGTTTACACGTTTGTACCAAATTTCATCAAAATCGGATAATTTTTGCTCGAGTTATCGCGCTAACGGACACATATATATATATATATATGAATTTGAACGGATGGTGTTTTTGACCTCTGGGGACCTCAAAACAAAAAAGTAAATCGGTCCCGGGTCCAGGTCTTACTATGAGACCTACGGTAATAGCTTATTCCCTATATGGGAAATTCGCTAAAACATTTTATTTTTATAACTATCACTAATCTATCATGCAAAAATAATAATGTTACGAAAACCTACATTTACGAACTCTTGCCCCGTGGGTGGGGTAAGAGTTCGCACGTTAATGGGGCAAAAGGACGCACATTGTTCAGAAAAGTACTTACAGACATACTGAAACTGAAACAGATTTTATTAGTACGCCCAGACCAGCGTGGTGCGGCGCAACAATGGGAACAAATGAAAACATCATAAAATTCATATACACGGTCCTACAAAATTTATACTATTTTAATTGCTTATGAATTGGGGTTTTATAATCCAAGTGCCGTGGACTGGTCATAGAATTTGCTAAAAACATATCGCCTTGGCCCTTGATACACGTAGTTTTCGTAGAATTAGGCCTACTCGTTTTTAAAGCTATTTGACATAGAAATTTAAATGACTGCCAATTGAAATTGATTCAAATTCTAAACTTGATACTTTGTGTTGTATTGCTCCTGTTTATAACTACTTATGTACAATTTTTTAAGTCAATCTCACTAGGGTTCAAAAGTTACATTTTCAAAAATCACATACGGACACACAGAAAACCTGGCAGTTTAGACACATGTTAATGTTTTTTGTTGTTGTTTTGACCTGAGAAAAAAATACACAAAATGTTCAGGGAGTTACACCCCATATATGAATTTGACGTAATCTGTTGGCCTCTGAGGACATCAAACAGAAAAAATCAGTTCCAGGTCCAAACAATGATACATTTGGTAATAGCTTAAAAAATACTAAATTTAACCAAGTTTAGTATAAATATTCTGTAAATTATGTATATTATTTGTCAATCATTGGAACTATGGCTTAATCAGGTTAGTAAAATGTTCGTTTAACTTATAATGCTTAAAAAATAAAATAAAACTAACTACTGAAGCTAAATAACACTTATTGACAAATTTTGTTTTATTAATATTATTATTTTTGCTTAATCAGGTTTGTATCAAATAAGCATAACACACTCCCATATGTTAAAACAAATACTGTGCAGATTATATTGTACAGTATAACAATGTTAATGTTTCAGGTTGCTACAAGAATGGCCCAACACATATGTATACACAAAGTCTGTAGCTGAAGACTTAGTTCTGAGGCACAGCAAGAATCTGCCAGTAGTTGTGTTCAGACCTGCCATAGGTGAGATTAAAACTTGACTCTTTGCTTAACTTAAACAATTTTGTATTGGGCTTAAGCTAAAATTTTTTGAGAGTGAAAATGTTTCGAATTATACTAAATAAAACATTGGTTATTGAGTAAAAATAAATATTCACAAATAAGTTTTATCTTCAAAAAGAATTTTCCAAAAAAATATTTGTTGTGTTTAAGTTGATGGTATCTACTGGTTTTTATTAATCAGTTACTGTGACAAGTCAATCTAATGTTATGGACGTGAAAGTTTGTTATCCAAATATTTGTTTACTCAAAAAGGCATTAAGTACTAACATCATCATGTTGTATCACATTGATCAAAATTCTGATTGCGGGTTCTTATAAAACAGCCATTTGGAATCGTTGACAAACATACAATATACTAAAATGTTGTATTATGATGATGCGTTACACACTGTACTACTCACACAATACCTAAGATGCATTTCATACAAAGCGGACTTAAGAAATGTGGGAAAAAAATCGCCACAAGTTCAAAAAAGTTCTGGCAGCCTAGTAAACCAGAATAAATTACAAACTAAATCGAGCTCATGTATAACGTTTTGAGATCCTTGGTTTTAATTGCAGTGGTGGCAACCAATAGTGAGCCGATTCCTGGATGGATCGACAACTTGTATGGTGCGACTGGTGTGGTGGTCGGATGTGGTACAGGAGTTCTGCGTACTCTGCAGTGTGACTCGGAAGTCTGCGCACACATTGTCCCTGTAGACATGACCTGCGCAGCTATCATCGCTACTGCCTGGAAGATTGCTAACAAGTAAACATTTGATATCTCTAAACTTGAGCTAAAACATTAGTAATATTGCTTTTTGTGTAATTGAAATGGTCAACATAAACGTATATCAATATCTTTTTTTATGTACAGACCACATGACTTACAATACAAACACCAGTTTTAACATAATCAAGAATGATGTATGTAGTCTCAAATGCTTATATAGTTTCTTTGATTGTGTATGTTCCACAGCACTTACATACATTTGCAAATAATTTATAGAGTCGTGTGAGAAGTGTTTGTTACAAGAAACTGTTTTACTCTCAAGCTTTTATATGTTTCAACAGAACAGATGAAGACACTAACCACAATGTGATCAAGAGTGAGGTGAAAGAGCCACCCGTATACAACTACGTGTCTTCGGTAGAGAAACCTATCACTTGGAGAGACTTCATGAGTCTCAGCTATCAACACGGACTTGAAGTGCCACCAAGCCAGACCATGTGGTACATCTGCCTTACACTCCACACAAGCTGGTTCATGCACAAACTGTTTGTGGTTCTCTTCCACTTCCTACCAGCCTTCATCATCGACCTCATAGCAATGTTGTTTGGGAAACGCACAAAGTGAGTACTTCTTTCTCTTAGAAGTAGTTTGAGAAAGTCAAAACTTGACCCATTTCCCCTTGATCATTACACTTTTGATAAATCATCCTGATCAAAGAAACAGCTGATCTTAGTCAGTTGGCAAACACTCATTCATCTCTGGCTTGACCCTTGGGGGTTGTAGTTATACAAATTGAGTATTGTTGTTAGGTTTTGTGTTCGAAACAATTAGCGAGGTCTAACAAGCCTATAATCAATCATGTGCGTGTAGGCCTAATTTATTGGCTTCTAAACTAACCAAATTTTATTCTTAAATAGATATGAAAGAAGTGTTATGGTAAATGTTAACAAACTTTTATGAAAATTTAGAATTAAATGAATTGTATACATGTGGATGTGGCTCTATGGTGTTGAATTAATTAAAGCACAAGCTATTATGGTTTTTTGTCTTTGAATTTTTAGGAGGTTAAACTAAAGGTTAAACCAATTCAAAGTTACACCGATTCCATAAGGTCTTACTACTTCCGTTAACATATGAAATTTCAGTATTTAAATTTCAGAAAATCTTTGTAAGTGACTCTTCAAGCACAATGTACAAGAACTAATGAAACAACTGTATATTTTTCCTGATCAAAATATTAAATTTTGTCTAGTTTGGTCAACATATACAAGAAGATAAACAAGTTCTCAGATGTGATCGCCTACTTTGGTACCCGAAGCTGGGACTTCAAGAACAAGAATGTTCAGGCTCTGTGGCGTAGCTTAGACCATCGGGACCAAGAACTATTCTTCTTCGACATGTCCCAGCTAGACTGGGATCAGTACTTCTACTCGTATACTCGAGGAGTTAGGAAGTACCTCCTTAAGGATGATCTCAGCACAGTTCCTCAGGCCAAAAGGAGGCTTAGAAGGTATGTCGATGTGATGTGTTTGGTTTGATACATATAAGAAATTTTAGATATTACCTCTTCTCAAAAACATTTAGCATTTAATGTATTTAGATACACTATCCTCTAAACATGCCTTATGTTTGAGCCTGGGTATTTACCCATATAGGACCCATATATCTATGATAGTTGGCAATAGACTATATAACCAAAGATTTTGAAATTTGTATAGTAATCATTGAGCCAGTGTTATTGATATTGATGGACACAAATCTGATTTTTAGTGTTCCACTATTTCAGGTTATTTGGGTTGCAAGACTGCTGTGACAGGCATAGTAGTAGACAAAACTTGGTAAAAAGTTGAAAAATATGACTGAGTTTTTAGAACACAAATGTCAAAGTAATTGGATTGCATAGTATAATTTAGGAAGTGTAAACTGAGGTTAAATGGTGTTAAGACTCTGACATGTAAGCACAGTACGAGCCTGATAATCATTTTCTCTCTGAGACATGATGTGTTAAATGGTATTTTTAACTATTTGGATTTATAATAACCCCGTTGTTTCTGTCACTAAAGTGATTTCATGTCAAGCTCATATAAAGTTCAGGGATGTGTCTATAATAAAATAATTTCATTATTAATTCTTGAACAATTCTGGTAAACCAGGTTCTACTGGGCCCACCAAGGACTCAAAACTATTTTCGCCTATGTGGGTATCAACTTGATCTGGAGCTTAACAAGTGCCCTGCTGACGTAAGACGACAAAGACATCGACATCGACGTCGTCAGTTCATCAGTTTGTCAGCTGTATGCCTTGCATCTTGCCAGCTCCAGTGACTGAAAGCAAAACGCTGAGTCACAACATTACATTAATTTGTAGATTATTATTTGTATATTTTATATTATTAAAGCTTTATTTGTTATTTTTCTTGTCAATCAGCGTGCATTATTTTTACCCATTCAATTCAAAAGTTGTGTTTACCCATTTCTACTTAACTTTTGATTTTGAATTCATGAACACTATTAATACCACAGCAAACCTGCAGACCAAGCGAATATCCATTGGCCTGATCAGATTTTCACTAAAATATTTCCGTAATCATGTCAGATATATTCTCTATTTGAATATAGTTTTAGAGATTTAGTGAGTACCTACTTAGGATTGCTGCTACAGGGAGGGTAATAAAGTGTGTCTTTTATTAAAATATTAATAGCTAAAAAAATAATTGTGATCAAATTACATCCATAAACAAGCAAGATACAACAGTTAACTTATTCTCCTTAAGAATAACAAGGATTTTAAATTTACAGATTTTAAAATTGTATCCGCAACCATTCAGCATAACGCTTCAATGTACTAAATTATTAGTTTTCTCAAGCTCTAAAAAACGTAGGTTTGTACGTTTGTATTTGTACTAAATTTAATCAAAATCAAATGGCAGTTTTTTTAGTTATTGTGCTTGGACACATTCGTTGTATATACAGGGTTAGTAAAAAGTGTGGAGACCCCCTGTTATTTTTTTAACGGCCCATACTAGAAAAACTAAACTCGGCACACCTTTATGGCATGTTGTGAAGTACTTTTTGGGCATAACCGTCACTTGGTGTACATCCCTAAAATGGGGGATTTTGGGGGAAACTCAAAAATTTCAAATACAAAGACCTACCGAGTGACCCCTCATTTTGAAGGTCCTGGTAAAAGAAAACAAAAAACGCAAACTAGAGGTATTTATCTCAATCCAGTAAAAAATGGCAGCCAATTGAAATTCTCAGAAATTGAATTTAACTTGCAGCTTTCCAAGTCTGGAGACCCCCTGTAAATTTTGTAGCGGCTCACACTAGGAAAACTGAACTCTACACACCTTTTTGGCATGTTATGAAGTACTTTTTAAGCATAATAGCCACTTGCTTACCAAACCCAAAATGGGGGATTTTGGGGGAAACTCAAAAGTTTTAAATGATAAGCCCCATCAAGTGATCCCTCATTTTGAAGGTCCTGGTAAAAGAAAACTTACAACGCAAACTAGAGGTTTCTATCTCAATCCAGTAAAAAATGGAAGCTGATTGAAATCTTTAGAAATTGGAAATAACTTGCAATTTTATATTCAATTGGCTGCCATATTTTACTGTGTTAAGATAGAGACCTATAGTTTGCGTTGTTAGTTTTCTTTTATTATGGCCTTCGAAATGAGGGGTCACTCGATGGGGCTTATCATTAAAAAATTTTGAGTTTCCCCCAAAATCCCCCATTTTGGGTTTGGGAACTTATGAGAATTTCAATGGGCTGCCATTTTGTACTGAGCTGAGATAGAGACCTCTAGTTTGCGTTGTTGGTTTTCTTTTACCAGGACCTTCAAAATGAGGGGTCACTCGATGGGTCTTTGTATTTGAAATTTTTTAGTTTACCCCAAAATTTCCCATTTTGGGGATGAACACCCAGTGGCGGTTGTGCCCAAAAAGTACTTAATAACATGCCATAATGGTGTGCCGAGTTTAGTTTTTCTAGTATGGGCCGTTAAAAAAATAACGGGGGGTCTCCACACTTTTTACTAACCCTGTATATGAATTTGAACGGATGGGGTTTTAGGCTTTTGAGAACATAAAAAAAGCAAATTGGTCCCCGCTCTAGCTAGGTCTTACCATGAGACTTATGGTACCTAATAGCTTATTCCTATATAGGAAATTTGCTAATATTCCCTAGGCCTATATGGGAAATTAGTTTTTGACCAAAAAATCAAATGAAAGTACACTTTACACCTTCACTAAAGCGTAATTGTAAAAAAGTACAGTTTATACTGTATTGTTTCCTTGAGTTTATATGTATTTTATCAAATACATCTTCCAACATTTCCTGATATATGATGTATTTGCTCTTTTATACTTGTTAGATGTCGTGCAGTAGAGATAAATAAATAAATAATAAATGTTATAAGAAAAGAAAAATAATCAACTAAAAAGAATAATTAATTTGTATTAAATGTTAGGAATCCTATTTTATTGATCTGAAATTAATTTCAGACCTGAAGGTCCATCATCAGTCGAGGGTCTAGGTTGACAAAATTTTAACACAATGAATTTTTTTATGAGGTAAAGTGTTATAATATCAATTAATTATAAGCAATCAAGAGGATAAAATGATTGATAAAATAATACATTTGCTGTAGTTTCAATTTTACTCATTTTACAATCAGGTTAGACCAAGAAGTCAGTAAACAGCAGTAAGTAAGGCCAAGGTTGCTATAATGGTAAAACAGCTTCAAGCAAGACTATGAATTCATGAATATTTAAATGCAGATATTTTTAATACCCTTCAAACGGAACCCTATACTTGTGCTTCTACTTGAAATAAAAATGTTTGAATTCCACGTGTAATCTCTTTACAAGCTATTTTAGTCTTTACGATATGTTAATAGTCTCCTAAAATTTTCATAGTTTTCTTCATCTATTTATACAAGAATAAGTAGGAGCAGAAGTTACAAATGGTCTCAAATAGAGGTAAAATGAAAAATTTGAAGGATGTTTAATGAATTTTCCTTTCTATTAAATTTGTTTTCTGGCTAGTCTAGTAAGATTCGTCTGCTTAAAAGTCATAAGTAATTTTGTAGCCTACTTGCTTATTTTTATGTTTATTGCATATTACATAACTGTCGGACAATGTACATTTATTGATCCATTTACTACAATTTGTACAGTAGTCTATGTCGATTTAAGATTTAAAAGTATAATATAATATGGAGAAACATTAATTGACTTGAAGAAAAGGATGAAATATTTTTTTAAATTCATCTTAGTAAGCTGATTTAAAAAAAACCTGACAGTTTTGTGTGACCCTTGTTGTCATAAATATTGGTACTCATTCCATCAGAGATTTTTGTATGTTAGAGTTTGACTATTTGACCTTTGGTTATCCACCCCTCTGTGTTATCTATCTGACCCTACCTGTGAGCAATCACGTACTTGAGATCGAGCGAGATCACATGCCATATAGTACAACCGTACCATATGATTGTCCACCGTCACAACCCTCAAATTACACATAACTTTTTAAGCACCTGTACTCACATTTTTTAGGGCGCTTCATACCATCAAACATTTAAAATACCACACATTTGTTAACTTATCGTACCTGTATACCTTTCTGCTCACGTATAAGTCCATGTGCTGCTGAAAATAATAAAGGGCATTTTAAAATTTCTGCCTTTTAAGTTTTAAGTGTTTTTGTTTAAATGGTACCTTATTATTGATAAAAAATACATGCATGAAGTGTATTTAGTTTCATTCTATTTCTTTGAGATGGTTAAGAAAATAATGTCCATGTGGTGATAATGTGATTGACGTGATATGGAAAATAAACACCATTAAAATATATAAAATCGAGAAAGGAAAGAAAGGTCAATAAATCACTGAGTGAGGATTATAAATGGAACTATATTACATACTATATTAGGTCATAACCAAAGTACAGTATAACATTTGATTTGATGTTAAGAAACTCTCTATAGATCTCTTGAAGGTCTATTGGATCTGTTTGAGTACTGTTGTTGAAGTTGCTGTTGCTGTTGTTGTCTACTCTGGTACAACTGTCGCTTGGCTTCTATTTGAGCCTTTCTTTGGCTTTCTACATCTCCCCGCTGTTGTTGTTGTTGTTGTTGAAGTCTAGGCACTTGCTCCTGCGACTGCTCCATGGACTGCCGAGGCTGTTGGATATCTCTGTTGTTTGCAGGGTGTTGTTCTCTAGTCGGTTGCTGGGTATGACTGTTAGTTTGTTGGGGGTGGTTGGAAAACGCTTGTGTTGGATGAGGTGTAGTGGGTGCTGGAGTGGGTGGTGCTTGGTAAGGGTCTCTAGGATAGTTGGGTTGAGGAGTAAAGCCACCATCAACCACCGGAGGAGCTGAAGGTGAAGGTGGAGGAGGGGGAGGAGGTGGAGGAGGAGGAACTAGTGACTTTGGTGTTGTTATCTGGTTTGTGTTCATTGAATTAAAATCTCGAAAGTCTGGCCCCATGGAGTTATAATCTCGATAATCGGGAATAAACATATCTTCTTGGGACTGTTGGGGGTAAAGGTATTGCTTGGGAGGCTGAGTAGGCAATTGGAATGATGGAACCAATTCAATTATTTCTTCCTCCATAATTTCTTCCAATATAATCTCTTCTTCCTTGATATCATTTAAAACTTTCTCAATAACCTCAACAACTTCTTCGGGGACTAGTTGACTTCTCGGTAGGTAGTCGACAATATGTTCGAGGGGTGAAGCGTGGGAGTAATGTCCTTTCATGTCCGGTTCGTTACGTTGATTATCTTTCTTTTCTTTTTCAGGGACTTCTTCAAAGACTACTTCTTCGTGGACTTCTGTAGACCACGGGTTCGGTGCTGTTGTATAAGATGTAATGGATGTGGGGTTCATATTTTTTAAATATGACATTTTATCGAGTATTGTCTTACTCTTACCATTTTCTTCCTCAAATATAACATCCTCAAATCCTTGTAAGTACCATGGTACAGGTCCCGATGTTGTCGTTTTACTCGTCTTTACATACTTCCCCTTCAATGGACTGGGTTTTATGTCAATCTCTTCAGACACCACAATTTCATTGTCACTATTGATATACCAAGTGGTTGTTTTAGTTATAGTCGTGGTTCTCGAAAACAATTCTATCTCACGAGGTGGTTCAACAACTGGTTCCTCTATTACTGGTTTTATATCTTTAATAGGTTTCACTGAAGGACCTGAAGTACTCCTGGTAGGTTTTGAGACTCTTTCTCTCGATTTAGATTTAATTTCACTCTCACCAGAGTCATTGTCACTCATAAGAGAGTTAGCTGCCATCTGAGAAGCAGCTGCCATTTGCTTTGCTTGTTGCTGCATCTGCTGTATTTGCTGCTGCATGGGTGGAGGGAGTGGCTTCTGAGTCAATGGAGGTGGAGGCGGAGGAGGTAGTAGAGGTTTCTGGATGCTCCAGCCACTACTGGGAGGCATAGGTGGAGGTGGGGGTGGCTGAGTGGGAGGAGTCATCAAAGAAACCACATCACTCATGTCATCATCAGAATAGTCATCATCTTCATCAGAAGCCAACTCTAGTTCAGCTTCTACTTCCAGTTCTAACTCGTACTCTAATTCAGGATTGTTGAAATCATTTCCCATGTACATTTGATAACCTGTATTTACATACGGATTACCGTAGATGTTGTTAGATTCTACAGCGTAGTTCATCTGAGACGATTCATAACTATTCTCTCCCGAGTACATCGAGTCATAATTTGTCTCTTCGTCTTCGATGTAGTAGTCCTCTTCAGGGTAGTATCCCTCTGGCTCATAGTTATTATTATAGTAATTGTTTCCAAAGTCTGGTTGTACATTACTAGGTTCTATCATACTCCGGGGATCTTGTTCCTTGAAATTGTTGGGGTTGTAGAGTTCTGGTGGAGGTGGGCCCCAGTTACGAGGGTATTTCTTCCCAGGGTAGTCATAGCCATCTTTGTCAAAGGGTTGCGGCAGAAAGCGGCCTGGAGGGAGAGGCAGCGGAGTCGTCGGTATCGGTAGTCCACTCGATTCTTTCTGGGAAACAAGAAAAGAATCAGTACAGTAATACTAACCTACTGGTTGACATAAGGTGAATGAATCGAGTACTTACTGAGTCAGTTTAATTATTTATTGCTAATATTCGCTGAATGTGTTCCTAATTTTACTGCTACAATGGCTATAGCAATATATTTAAGAGGATATTTTTTAAACCCGCAGTAAAATAAATAAATATTTGCACACAACGTGACTTTTGATCAAATAAATGTTATGTGTTTTGTTGTGTACGTGTGTTCTGTGTTTTAATTTTAAGTTTATGACAAACCTGAGAAGAGGATAAACCTAATGATGTGGCAGTTGCCACGAAACATGTAGTTTACTAACAAGAAACAAGGATATTGTAAGGTAACAAAATAATTTTATTAATATAAATCATTATCCAAAAGTAGGGTGATGAATAATAAAAAAAAAACAATCTAATGAACAGTGATTTTGGCTCCTTGGCACCCAAAACAAAAAAGTACTTAAGCCCCGTTCACACGGGGTGAGTTTACAAGCTACACGCCGGCTTTTTTACACGCAGCTAGTAAAATAGCTCAGTGTGAACGACGTACTCGCTCAAAAGCTGCTTGTAAAAAAGCTCTGGAAAAAGTTTACGCTGCCGCTACTTTACACGCCAACTCGCCAGCTTTTGAGCGAGTAGGCTTGTAAAGTAGCCCAGTGTGAACACAGTTGCTTGTGCTTGTGCGCGTGTTATTCAAAGATGGTGGAGGATTTGGTTCGAGCCAGCTACTGAGCGAGTGGGAAAAGCATCGTGTGAACGACTACAAGCGCACTCGCCGACTCTGTGGCGTCTTTTTACACGTCGGCGAGTGGACAAGCTCCGTGTGAACGAATACAAGCACAATCACCAACTCGCCGGCTTCTTACATGCTGGTGAGTAGCTTGTAAACTCGCCCCGTGTGAACGAGGCTTTTACATGAGTATATCATAAACACAGAGAGAAAACTGTTTGAGCTTTTTTATCACAGAGGTGGTTGTAGCACCTCATAAGGTTATATCAATGTAACTCTTTTTTAAAACTGAAAAATGTGTTAATAGTTACTTCTTTATGGTGAAACTTTCTTTAAAGGACAACATTCTAAGACTTGATTTCAGAAAATTCATAATAGCTATAGTAAGCAATGAATTTGAATGGACAAAAAATAATTAAATTACTAGACACATTTCATATTTCATACCGATTTGCAGGACAGAGATACACGTGAAAGCGGGTCTATTTTTGTTGTCTTCAACTTTATACAACTTTCTTAAAATACTTTAACCATTTTGGTAAATTTGCAATGTTGTGCGTTGTTAAAAGTATTCTGTGTCTACTGTTATGTTGTTTTCTTGCTTGAGCTGTAAATGTTAGAAGGTTTTACATTTTGACCTAGTTTGATTAAAATAACAGGCATTGATTAATATTTGCAAACCAACGGCTAATCCAACTAGTCTCCGTATCAACACTCCCTTAACGAAGTGCCACTAGCTGTACAGAAGCCTGAAGCCACCAATGTGGGGTACATGCAGCCATTGCTATCTTCGAGTGCATCGCTACCTATGAGCAAACCTGCAAATGCGATACACCTGAAATTTCTTTGATACTTTCCACTAGTTGAACACTGTGTGATTGCGTTTCAACTTTGGAAGACTCTGTTCAGAAATACTCACGGCTCATGTGTATACAAAATACACTGCTCAAAAATAGAAACAAACAGCATAATTGCCGAGTAATTATTATTTGTTTCAGTTTTACAAACAGCTTAAAGGAAAATACTGTAAAGGTCCCTAAATTGAAAGGCAAAAAGAATTATGGATGTGGAGTCGGCTTTGTATAACATAATGTAACCAACATAGACATTGAATCTGATGGATTATCTTATACTCCTTGTAAAATGTAATAACTTACTCTTACTTACTTACTCCCAGGACCATGTATATCCAAGGAGATATTTTGGCTGCACCAAATAACAACTTGAATTAATTCCGAACAATGATGAAGCACAAAACCCACTGTTTGAACCTTGCAATGCTTATCATAAAGGTTGACAGTATTTATAAAAAGGTAAATTAGGTCGAGATAAATAATCAAAAATCAAAAGAACTAAATATGACGGATTTAACTTAATCTTATTCAAAACAAGAAAGATCTGAGAAAATTAACAATTTAAAAATCCAAAATTCAGCTAGCGACAAAAGACAGAAACTGCAATGAATTAATTATTGAATGTATTGAGCAATCTGATAATGGTATTTATTCAATTGCTGCAAAAAAAATATCACCTTGGAATTAGTAGATCCAATCAATGGCCGTTTCTACCCCGGGTCAACAATGAACAGATTTGAACCTCTCGCTTTATTAAGCATTGGCGGATCCAGGGGGGGGGAGGCTGCAGACGGTAATCGAGGAAATATTATGTAAAAATAAAAACTAAGAAGTTGAGATGCCGAGGGGGTCCATGCGTAATAATATTATTTTGTAAATTTTAAAGCAAAAAGTTTTAAGGCGATAGGTTGCGTCCCCATCTCAATGATTGATAATTGAATAATAATAAATAATTAATTGAGCATTTAAAATCTCTTATTTTGATTAATTACGGACCATAGGAAAATGTAAGACAAAAAGTGTAAGACTTTGTGCCTTACCTTTACCGTTCGACAATTTACCATCATATTCAAATAAAGTAAGTCAAATTCATTAGGATAAAAAAAATAATAACTAAAAATGTGATTTTTATAAGTTTAAAAAAGTTAAAATTGCTAATTGCTTTGATGGCATGGCATCAAAGACTACAAGAGAACAAGCTTCCAGGGCATGCTTGCCATTACGTCCAGTACTTGTTCTGGTGAAACACTGACATTGCCGATGCGTATAGTCTGTGCCAACTAACTTCGCTCATTCGTTCGATATACCAACCGGCATGACATCCAAACAGGTTTATTGAGCAGGTTAAAAAACCTCACTTAGTTAATAGTTAAATACCCCCACCACAGCAAACCTGCAGACTAAGCGGATTTCTATTTACCAGTATTGGATTTTAAATTAAATTTATATAAATAACATTAGGTTTAACAAGTACCTAGGTTTGCTGCTACAGGGAGGATAATAGCGTGTTTTTAAGTAAAATATTAATAGCTTAGTATAAAATAAATAAATTTGCCAAAATTTAATCAAAATATATCCATAAACAAGCTAACTACAACAGTTTACTTATTCTCCATTAGAATAACAAAGGAATTTTAAATTTATAATTTATAAAATTTTCTCCTTAACCAGTAACCTCACAAAACACTCCAATATACTAATTGGAACTGGAAATTGAAAATCGCAAGTTCATGCCATTGCCATTTCTCCAGTTGTTGAAAATTTATATTTTATGTGTTTCTATGGACCTATTTAAAGGTAAGCCTGCTTTCCTGTCAATTTCGCTAACAATATACTAAATTGTTTGTTTTTTTAAGCTCTTTGAATTGGTGTAAAGAAAAATGGGGAAATTTTATGTTTTGAGGTTCAAAAATGAGTCAAACCAATTTTTACCTTATGAAACCCCTTTCCCATAGTCCGATCATGCTGGTTCGCGAACTCATTTAAGTTTATCCTGCCCTACAAATTTGAAATTCAAGCCAAATTTCATACATAAAAATTTGAACGAATAGTGTTGTTGGCCTCTAGAGATGTGAAAATGAAAAAGTATATCATATCGGGCCTGTCTTATTGTGTCCCTATGGTAATAGCTACTTCCCTAAAGGGAAATTCGCTAAAACTTAATTTTATGAAAATTTTGGGGGGTGCTGGAGCACCTTCAGCACCCCCCCCCCTGGCTACGCCCCTGTTGCCAACAGAAATGATGGTGTTTTTAACATTATTGTATTAGTTTTAAGTATTTGTTTCAAAATATTATGCATTCAATGTACTAACTCTATGTACAAAACAATGAATAAAGCATGTTTTGACTTGACTTGACTAGAGGATGCTCTTGAAAAATTACAGAATGTAGCTAGTCTCTTCTGTGATCTGTCAAGAGGATTTGATTGTGTAAACCATGATATCCTGGGGAAATTACGGATCTATGAAACATCAGGCAGGACTACTAATTTGTTTCACCAGTGCTTACGCCTGATTATTATAGATTCATCACTGAGGGTGTTCCTCAAGATTCCATTTTCAGACCCTTACTCTTCTTAATTTATGCCAATGACTTTTCTATGACCTTAAATTCAAAATTTGTTGTTTGCTGATGACTTCTTGGCTATCTTTACTCGGACAGGTAAATCAATGTTTTAGGCTTCAGCTATTAAAACAAATCCCATGAGCTGTAAAGTTGGTTTCTAGCTAGTGGGCTTTTATTAAATCAAAGCAAATAACTTTTAATGAAAAAAAATCCTAATGTTAACAACAACAATACAACTCTACCATGCAGTTTTACTGACTGTACCGATCTTTTAGGAATAACCATAGATCATAAATTAACCTGGAAAACTAACATTGCAGACATTATCAAAAAGTTAAATACTGTAAAGCATATTAGGAATTCTCATTCTATGTAGGTCAGTCTCTTTTCCCACTCTTATGCTGTTTGATTTGGATATGTTTACCTTACTGTTAACTACGGGCTAATTTTTTTGAGGTAGTTCTGGCAAAAGAAAAAAAAATATTTAATTTGCAAAAACATATCATTATGATAGTGTCAAAGCTAGAGATTCGTGCAAAAATGTATCTAAAAGTAATAACATTCTATCCGTTCCTTGCTTTTAGATTTATTATCTGCTAATGTTTATGTAACAAAATATTTCTGATATTTGTATTAATTTAGGGCAATTACACTAGATAAAAAGGCTGCCTTACCTCGGACAAAATTTTTTACTTTTGAATTGCCTCCCTACTACTATGGCATTAATTGTTATAATACCTGCCTGATTCGATTAAATTTACAGCTTCTCTATAATCATTTGAAAACAGTTATTTAAGATTTTATGTAACAAATGTTGAGATAACGTAAACAATGATTTCAGCTAATTCTTGTAAATTTATCATTGATATTTTTGTTTTGTTGTACCTATTGACACTATTTATAATGTATTTTGTGTATAAAAATTAATAAAGCAATAATTCTGATTCTGTGTGTGTCATAAAATGCTAAAGCTAATGAATTTTAGTAAGCCATTAGTATGATAAGTGGTACAACAATCATAATCTCAAATTATTATCCATCCAATCTCCTGAACATAACTTTGCCAAATTGTGTAAAGTTCAAGCCCTACATTAACAAACATGTTTGGGATGTGACAAACTCCAAAATACAATTAATGTATTTTTCTTATGTTCCTTGTTTAACCCATATTACTTTTGAAATGACATTTGAAATTCAGTTGAAAATTGCTTCAAATAACTTTTTTCATTCAATTAGCTAATTTATGTTCTTATGTCTCACTTGTGAATCACGAGATCAAAAAGTGTTCATAAAAAAGCTAATTTGATACAATTATAAAAAAGTATAACATTAGTTTTTCCTAAATTAAAACCTGAAATGCAAATGTGAATGTTTGAATTAATACCAGGTTTAAAATATACATCATTGCAGGTTTTGTAAGAATCTGATTTTAAAGTTCATTAAGGGTAAAAAGTATTTATCTAATAAAGAAATGACACAGCAGCATCCTTCAGGTATTTTATGTTGATTAATATAGTAATTCCATTGAATCCTCAACTAATATTACTTTTGTGAAGGGTTTTATTTACTGACCAAGTTACTAAATTTTCTGCTGAACATGTCTTTCAATTTATTATCTAAAATTATTTTGTTTTTTAGAATTAGAGAGAATTAGTAGTTTGATTTGGAAACTAGTTTTGCTATCCGAGGCAAGCTCCGTTTCAATTATCTCGGATAAACGAAATTTCATTTCAGGTTTTGGCTTAAAATTGATCAAATTCAGAACACAGTTACATTTATAAATTTTAAACAACACTACAGCTTGCTACATTAAGGGTTGTTACAGAGAGCTGTTCTTTGTCTGTAGGTTACTAATACAAAATTGTCCAAAAGTTATCTAAAAATAAATAAGTTTATTTATTTTTAAACATTTCAAATTGGAAAGTCAATTGTTGTAGAAAAGAGTGTTACAATATCTAAATATTGAGTTTCACTGTTTTAATCTATAAATATTTACTATATCTATATCTATATCTATCCAAGGAGAACCCAGATTATGAGATAATCTTACCAGGATAAGATTAACAGAGAGAATGAGTCCGAGAGAGACGGGAAAACACACAGAGGACATCTGCAGGGCTCCTGCAAACCCTTATCATCACGAATCTCCACTCACAATTTACAACTGACAACACCACTTCTCTACTGATTCTCTCAACAAACACCATCGACTCTACAGTAAATATAATTCTTTACACAACCACCGTATCTCACCTACTACTGATAATAGTCAGAGTATGGTTGATGTAGAACACTGCCTTAGTCTTACGTTCATTCCACGAATTTGGTAACAATAAGGAAATCCAAGATGGTTTGGTTCCAAATGCTTGCTGAAATTGTTATTTGTTTGCAATTTAATTATTGGTCCTTGAAAAATATAAGCTACTTTCATCCTTTTAGATGAATGGTTCAGTTGTGACATAAAAAAAAAAAATAAAGTGAGTGATGGAAACCCCACAAATAAAATAATAAGAATGCGTAAAATTTAGTTTAAAACTATTTCAACTTAAGTGATCACTCAAAATTACAAATACCAATTAGTGATGTAATCAGGGCCTGCACAATCACACAATCAGATTCACGCTCACAACCATTGTAGACATTTTTAAACACGACCCCTAATCAGGTTTATAGCGATGTTTCACAATCTATTATTTATACTGTATTTATTCGTGTTGTATATGTGTGTAATGTGCTGAACACCTACATCAAATGCAGTTTTTGTCTCATTTCTCGACTCTGATTTTAGTTGAGTTTGTGCGTTTTTGTACAGATTAAGCCTGCACAATATAAAACACCCGACCCTTGTTATTGGAAGAATTTGTAAAATTAAGTGGGTTTGGACAAGTCTAATGAACAAGTTTTTAAAAACATTAAAAAGGTTTCTTTATTTTCTTAATAGCTATTTTTTCTTAATTTGCTACTTATACAAGCCATTATATACAATGTACATTATCCAAATGAACAGGGATTCTTTAGGAGAGCAATAACAAAGATACATTGACATTGATTTTGAACATGAAACATGTATTACAAAATCTACTTTTAGGCTTTCATGTTTATTTATATGTTTCTCAATTGTGCGGCTTAAGTATAAGAATTATTAAAAACCATCAGTTTACTCACAAACATAAATCCATTTCCACCTGTGGTAGTATTCTTTCTTATTTTGAAATACCAATGCATTTCACTCCAGTTAATGTGAAATTACCAAAATTAATTGATTAGATCACAAACAAAACTATTTTGAATAGGATTATCAATTTCTATTTACTTATATTAGTATGAGAGAAAATATTATCTAAGGAAGAAACAATAAAATGCCATTTTCAACAACGAAAGATTTATTACAACTGTTTTACAAAATTATCTTACCTTAGCATGATTGATGTTGATATGGCTCATAGAAACAACTACATATTACAATTCCCTCCCTATGTTAAATCTATTAGATTACTTCTTCCTTCTTCTACAACACTAACATGGAGGATTGAGGAAACGGGTTCAATTAATGACTAGCAGATGAATAAATATCATACTCTTATAAAACAAAACAAACACATAATCTAACTATAAGGTTAACTAAACCTTAAGCCAAATATTATTTTAATCTGTACAATCAACTGATTACAACCTTTTTTGTAACCAAGATGTGATATTATTATAGTGACGTTTTAAGCCCTCAATAAATAGGAATGACATCAACTTGCACTTTATGGTCAGTGTAAAAATTATCAACGAATGATAATGAGATTTCAAGGGTAAATGTATCATAACTTTTTGATTTTGATTTATGTACGAGGAATGGTTTTTAAGTAAGTTCCGTTTTTAAATTTCTCCGTTCCAGCGCTGTGATTGGCATTTTGGACATTTGCGCTGTGTATGTGCATCTATTGGCAAGTCTGCACCGGAAATTTGGCAAAAATCGGCCGTGTTTACATCCGGTTTCGAGCATTCAATATGGTGCCGCCAATAGAGACTGCCGCCGACTATAAAGTGTGTGCTGTAATTAGATTTTAACTGCTAAAGGTGTGAAAGCCATTCAAATTCATCAAAAGATTAGTGAAGTGTATGGCGAGAACATTATGAGTGACGGAATGGTACACAAGTGGGTAAGGGCATTTAAAGGCCCCACTAACGTTGATGATGAACTGGGTGGCGTCATTAATGTCACCAGTACCCAGTGTGTAGCTCATTATGAACGTTAGCGGGGCCATCTTTAAATGCCTTTACCCACTTGTGTACCATTTCGTAACTTATAATGTTCTCGCCATACACTTCACTAATCTCGATGAATTTCAATGGATTTCACACACCTTTTTAGCAGTTGAAAATCTAATTACAGCACGCACTTCATAGTCGGCGGCAGTCTCTATTGGCGGCACCATTTTGAATGCTCAAAACCGGATGTAAACACGGCCGATTTTTGCCGAATTTCCGGTGCAGACTTGCCAAAAGATACACATACATAGCTCAAATGTCCAAAATGCCAATCGCAGCACTGGAACGGAGAAATTTTTTAAAAACGGAACTTACTTAAAAAACATGCCTTGTAAGTATCTATAGTTACTAGAATGTATAAATAAATAAATATATTTATTTTTTGTAACAAGAGAGATACTAACAACAAAGAGGTGCTGATATGTTAGGAACAGACTTGTGTTTTTACCAATTATCTTTCCACTGGTTGATGTGTACATCACTTTTAGGTCTGTGCAAGCTCGTAATAAAGCGGGAAACCACTCTTAAAATAGACAATTGAATACAAAATGGATTTTGGCAAAGAATTTATGAATAAGCCATACGATTAGGCTGAAAAAATCTGACGGAATTATGAAATTAGATAAAAAAGTAAGTTAATCTTTAGTCGACTCCATTTTTAACATAACTTGTCTCTGAAATAATGTGTGTAAATAAAAATAATAAAACAGTAGTAAATGTTAAAAATTGAGAAAATTAAGGAATAACTTAATATTAAATTAATAATAAATGTTACAGACTGATGACATTTAATGACTGTAGTAATGTAGCAACTGTTTGAGTGCAGCTTGCAGGATCAGTCCTTTAAATGTTGTACATACCAGCCTTTGATATAAATCATGCTGAATCTTTGAGGAACGTTTTGCATTGACCTGTATGTTTGTTGCTGTACATTTGAAAGTGTCAGTAATCATTCTGGGAATAGGTTTATTTAGCACCATGACCATACTGAATTAAAACTGCTGAACTTTTTTAACAAAATAAAAAATATTAATCTGGTCCCAGAATTGTCAGCACCTCTGCATACACAAATCAAATAGTAATCATTAAATCATGTTCTACATGCATTAATTTGCTGTTTTCATCTAACCATATTAACTAAATACAAGGATAGTTTATGATAAAACCAACTCAAACCACGTAAAACTAGTTTTGGGAAACGAATGCAAAAAGTTAACATAAGTTCATGGTAACTTTGACAGTTCAAAGTCAACTACACATATACCAACATACATTCAAAATGTAATATATTTTGCTGAGCATATTAAAGATATTTCTATGAGCCATGAAATTAAAACTATCAATAACATACAAAAGTGGAACAGAAACCTAAACTAGACTAGACAGAAATAGCCGTGATAGGCTTTTAACTCTAAAACAATTTCACTAATATTCACAAGTTTAAACAATAAATTAAACTTACGTATCTTTGTACAACAAAACATTAAATGTGCTAATGATCCAACTGTTGAGTTCAAATCAAATGATCCATTTGAGATTAAAATGATAAAATAAAAACCTTGATTATTCTAAACACTGATCACAATTGTTAAAACACTAAATGAGAGGTGATCTGAAGTTTTTATTAAAATCAGTTAAACTGAACTTTAACTAAACTAAAATGTACAAAAATATCTATCATTATGTAACTAAAACCTTAAAACTGCACTTTATTCATGTGACATTAAATTTTCTCTGTTACAGAACAGTAATAGTTAAAATAATGCCCTCTTGGAGAGATAAATAAAAACCAACTGTGCTACAGTAATTATAATTCATTTACAAATATTATTCACATAATCAAACAAACACAAACTAGGTTTTAATTTATTATAACATTTAAAACTTTCCCCTTTGATACACGTAAATTTTTACCTCTTTAGGATTATTTTAAAACTATAGTCTGTACGGTGAAAGCTGTCTCCTGACCCTTTGGTCCGGGCCATAAACCCGATATCTGCACCAATCGCCCTAATTAGTCACCTTTTAGCTTTTCCAATAGTTTCGGTAACTTTTTTACACAAGTCATAACTACAACAAATTTTATCAATAATTTGAGAAGTACATAAAAATATTAGATTCTCAATCAAATTCGCCCTTGTAAATCAATCAATGATCTTATTTTATATACTTCTAAAATTTTGTATACAAATTTGGAAGTTATGACTTAGGTAAAAAAGTTACTGAAGCTAGTGGGAAAGCTAAAAGGTGACTAATTAGTAGAACAGCCGAGGAGCAGCTATCGGGTTTAAGGCCTGGGCCAGTCCCACGTAGACTGAGGAGCAGGAGACAGTTTTGACCGTACAGACTATGGTTAGGTTTGACATACATAAAGTAGGTTTTTGGAGGATTGTTTTTACTTTATTGTATTTTACTATCACAGATTCAATGTTGATATAACATAAATTCATGATTTTATTCATGTGTAACAATAAAAGCTGTTAAAAACTTTAGAATACAAAAAAAAAAACTACTGAAATTGCTTTGATGTATTTGATACATGCATAAAAAAATTAAATAGATTACTGATCACTCATTAAAATAATGCAAAATCCATTTTAAATGGACCGTATTTCATGCTACCTTTAGTTATATAAAAGTATTCAGTCTTTGAAAAAGTCTGTTTTGGATTGTAGGAAATTTTAAGTTGATATTACTAATCTTGTGCTTTGATATATTACTATACAATAGATGTGTGATTCAATAGGTTATTTCACGTGCTAATCAGTTGATAATAAATTACTTCCTGGACCTAAATTAATTAAAGCCTTACAGTGATTACCTAATCAATAAATATTTGGTAATTAAAATGATAACACATCTTTTACACAAAATCAAGGGGTTGGGAATAAAATTAAACTTAAAACTATTTTTACAAGCATCACAGTGTTGCACAATACACAATTACAGTTTATAATACAAACAATGCAGACTTACTAACATACCCTTTGGATCTGCTTCTAGCCTGAAACAGAAGTAAACACTCACTATAAACCTCTCATATCAATACCTCGTAGGGAATAAAAACAATAACACTTATATGGATTTAAAATATTGTTGGCACTGATTTTGAGAAGCTAAAATTTAGTTTTTAGAGTGCTTAACAACTCGATTGGCTACCAAGGGAACATGCCAAAATTCAAAAATCCTAAACTAAATTTTAAACATGGGAAAAGAATAGATAAAATAGAATAGATGGGAATAGAAAAAAAATACTCAAGTTACTTTTTTGACAGTGTTTATTTAAGAAGACAAAATATATCTTACCTTAAAAAAATCAGTCTTGTTTGGGTGTATATGCCTGGGCTCGGTTGCGGTCTACATTCCCAAATGATACCAAGCTGTGAAACCTGCACAACAGACAAATAACATTTAATATACTACTCACTCAATTTATTTAATAACAATTATTTAACTCAGTTCAGCGTTGTATTATTTACTTGCCAACAGTGATTACCAGAAGTAAATATAAAAAGTTGAGTATAAAATAGAAACTTCAAAAAGAACCTTACTTAGGTATTTAGGAATCAGTTCACTGCAACAACTATTGATTTCAGGATCCATTGCTATTCTTTATGGCCATTAAGAAACATGAATATTTGTACAGTTCAAAATGATGTTCACATTTCTCAGTTTAGTTTCAAATTCAATCTACATGTAGTTTTAGAAAGCAAATCTTTCTTTTTTTCACTGCTTTAAAATAAACTGCAACTGGCGGTGGACTTAAACATTGGGGATTCATTCAATAGATTGTGGAAATCTATTCATAGAACACAATTAATTTATACTTTGCGAGAGCAAAAATTTTACTTTAATTTGTATTAGCTTTTATGACAAGACTATGTATCACAGAGGTAGAAACTGGCTAGAATAATTAGTAAGGAAGTAGAGAAAACTACACTGGTGTCAAGATTTGAACTAGCTCACTTTGTCTTGATAAGAGTTTGTAGAAGACCTTCAAAAACAGACAACCCTCACATAACATGTTGGACTAAAAAATATGGAAATATCAGGAGTCATTTGTGCAATGATGGCATGACAAAAGAATGGGTTGCTAGCTATTTAAAAGGACATAGGCAAAATGTTGTAATTTAACAAAAAGTAGATCGAGTTGAATATGTGCAAAGATCAAGACAATTGGTAGTGAATAGAGGAGTGCCCCAGGGCTCTGTCCTGGGCCCTTTTCTTAGTATCTTTTTTCCGAATGACTTTCCTCGTTTTATAAATGACAACAACATCAAAACCATTATGTACGCAGATGACACAACACTACTGTTTAGAAATGGCACAGCACAAGAAGTACATTAAGATATTCTGTTATCAACAGACAAAGCTCTACAATATTGCCTAAAAAATAGCTAGGATTAAACCCCTCTAAGAAGATACAGATAAATTTTAGCAGAATACTGGAGCACATACCTAAACGCCTGATATTTCAGTTGAAAAAAAGTTTAAACTCCTCGGTCTCACTATTGAGGCTAATCTCACCTGGATAGATCATATAAAAAACTTAACAAAGAAGCTTTTATCCGAGATCCATGTGGGGAAAAGGATGAAATGAACTGCAAGCAGCTAAGACAGAATATTTTGCTTTAGTGAATCCCTATCTCAGGTATGGGTTGATATCATGGAGAGGCATCTGAAACTAACCTTAACAATATCCTGGCACTTAAGTTGAAAGCCATTGGGGCTCTCATGGACCTTGACCTCACAGATGGCTGCAGAGAAGCCTTTAAATCACTAAAGCTACCAACTTTCATAGCACTTTACATCAGTGCAGTTGTCCTATACACTGACCAGCTGGACCTTCCCAGGAATGGAGATTTTAACCCATAACAGACCAGAAGAGCAACAGATTTTAGCCTTCCTGCACACCATACCACGCAGTTCAGTAAGAAACCATCCTATATCGGCCGCAAGATCATCAATGCCTCAAGACCTCAAGACTATGAAAGGAAACCCACTAAAACAGGGACTGCGAGACTGGCTGGTGGAACGACCTGTTTACTCAATAAAAGAGTTCTTGAATCTCTTATAAAGATAGAAGACCAGAAAATACTTTTAAGCAAGAGATTTAAAAAAAACATGACGCCTAATGTCAAAACTTACAGAGTACTATGACAATTAAAAATTTAACATGTTTACATGGAACAAAAAATGACTAGGAATTTAAAAGTACATTACATGATATAAGTTACACGATTGTTGTTGTAAACTACCTAAAGTGCACCATGAGTGCTGGCCTACCTGTTATAAAGTTCACGGCGAACTGCTAGTGTACACTGGTTGGACAGACAAAGTGTTGACGCTGCAGCAAACACAATGTTGTACAACAAGACGATCTTGAAGTTGCCGAGCCACTCTATCTGTCCGTACTCCCCCATCAGATCAAAGTTGGTTATACCTGTAATAGTTACAAATAATAATGACTATGTCAATTGATTTGATTGAATACAGATATTATTGTGAATATAAAGTACAGGGTGACACAAAGGAACCGGACGTTTTTTAAACAGCTGTTCCATCGTTGTTGCACGTGGTAGGAAGATTGAAGTTATGTCATTACCTTCAGTGAGGCTTGCCATTTTTGTTGAAATGGCTCAGTGGACCCTAGACCATCGCGTTTTCGCATACGATACTTTGGTCCGAAATGGTGAATCCGTCATCAAATCCAGCGGGAATTTAGTCGACATTTTAATATTGAACTCTATGGAACGGTCCAAGCCGAAATACGCTCTTAAGATGGGTTTCAGGGTTCCGAACAACGGGAATATAACAAGAAAGAAACCACCAGGCCTTGTTAGAACTTCGAAAACACCCGAAAACATCGCCAGAAAGAGAGCAGTATTGAATGAATGTTTCCTAACAAGGTGATTTCTTGCTTTGGTGACATGCCGTGGCCACCAAGATCACCCGGCTTGACCACTAGTGATTATATCCTTTGGAGGTTTCTTAAGGAGCGTGTTCATGCTCAAAAACCACGCACTCTAGGGGATTTGAAGTTTGCAATCACAGAAGATATCAATGGCATTGAACCTCCTGACCCGAGTTTCAGATGATTTTCAGACCAGAATGAACATTTGTAGATAAGTACATGGCCACCATATGCATGACGTCATTTTCAAAAAATGACGGTTTTATAACAAATGGCAAACGTTTACCTCACTATGTACAGTATTAAAACTAGTTTATTCCTTTTAACTACTGTGTACTACTCATTTAAAAAACGTCCGTTTCCTTTGTGTCACCCTGTATTTCATTATTTTACCAGGACCTTGAAAATTAAACACTTGCTTAATCTAAAAAATGTATATTAATCCTCTAGCACTTGCACATTAATCCTCCATTAATTTTAAATAAAGAGAAAACATCAACTGTAGTATTTAGTCTTAGAGAGATCCCTGAGATGCCAAATGAACATTTGCATCCAAAGTTTTTGTGACTAACTTTTGATACTATAAATTGGCAATATCATGTTCATTTGGTGAAGGGAAGACTTAGTTCTAGTGTGTTTGCTATGAAATGTGGTGAATTGAATCAGAATGCTTTAATATGGACTATTTCATAGCCATTTAACGTATGGTTTGATTGTTTAGGGATCTCCACATGCAAATTGTCATAATATGTTCTTTTATATATATATCATGTTAGTTTCCAGACTGTACTATTGTTGTTGTACTTGGACTGTACTGAGTTTAACTGTACTGTACCGTATAGATTGAGTGCTCGGTCACTTTGAATAAACCCATGCCAACGTTAACATGTTCATCATCATTTAACGAACCTCGACCTGCGATCCATATCACATGGCGCAGTCGGTAAAATTTAATTATGTGAGTCTTAAAAGTATGTTTGAATTTAACACAGTTATTTTTAATTATTGAGACAAGACGTTGAAGCTTTATAATCATGCCGAAAACAGGAGAAGAGGAGGAAAAAACATCCATCGTCGTGCAAAGTTCGACTACACCTTCAATACGCCTACCATCAGAATTGACATGGTCAGGTAATATGTCAGAAAATTGGTCATTTTTCAAACAAAAATTTAAAATCTACATGGTTGCTAGCAAAAGTGAAAAAGAGACTAGTGATTATCAAATCGCTCTTTTACTGTCAGTCATTGGTGATAGTGCTCTGAAAATCTACAACAATTTTCAGTATTCAACAGGAGAAGACAAGCACAAGTTAGAGACTGTAATATCTAAGTTTGATAATTATTTTATACCCACTAAAAACGTAACTTATGAACGTCATATTTTCTTTTTGCGTGAGCAAAACCTTGATGAAAATTTAGACTCTTTTGTAACTGATCTTAGGGATTTGTCTAGTTCATGTGACTTTGGCCAGTTAACAGACAGTTTAATCAAAGACAAACTCATTTTGGGTATTAGAAATAGAACATTGAAAGACCGACTTTTGTAAACTAAGGCCAGGCGCACACAGGCGATTTTGAGTCGCGCAACAGTTGCCCGACTAATCGGGGGACTGTTGCGCAACCCACTCGGAGACTCTGAAGTCTAGCGACAGTTGAGCTGGAGTGCACACACAGGCAACTTTTTAGTCGTGAATCTAAAGTCTAAAGTTAGACATTAAATTTGTTAACAGCGTTAACATTACCGAATGGATTTCAATGATACAGCCGTAGTATGTGCTTTGTTGTTGAAGTTGAGATTTTAGATTTTATCCTCTTGTGTTAGGTTGTTCCAATCTTTAGTGACTGCCAAGGACACTTCATCCCACAACTTCTTCTTCAAATTAATATCCGAACAGTCTTTCAATGACTTTAAATATAAAGGCGGCCTCTTGTCAACTTAATTAATTAATTGTTTGACATTCTCATCACGGAACTCGTATTTAAGTAATTTTCTAAAAACTTCACACAACAAAAAGAGAGCAAACACTAGAGACAGATCTGCCCACCAGTAGTTGAATTCCTCGGGTGAGACTACGCCACAGCGACAATTTAGTTGCATGTGTGCGCATCTACACTTGGTTCAATGGATACAAAACCTGGAGCGACAGTCCCGCAACAATTGAGTCGCAGAGCAGTCACTGGCAAATTGGGTCCGGGAACATCGGTTGCAACAGTTGCGCGACTGTCCCTAGACTGTTTCCTTGGTGTGCGCACTCCAATTTAAAACAATGTTGAACATTTTAGTCGAGCAACTGTTGCGCGACTCAAAATCGCCTGTGTGCGCCTGGCCTTAAGACCTAGATTTAAATCAAGCTTTGGAAATATGTAGGGCTTCAGAAACTGCTAGCAATCAATTAGGAGATATTTGCTCAGACACTAGATCGGCAAGTATAGACGTGCACAAAATTGCAAGCAAGGATAGCAAGAAAGGGCACCATGTGACGTCACGATCAAACAGCTTCATACGCAATCGTAGCAGACCGACTTAGACTTAAACACTGTAGGTAAATGCTCCCTTGATGTTAAACACAAAGATGAAGTACATAGTATAGAGTTTTTTGTTGTAAATAGTAAATCGCCTTGCATTTTGGGGTTGTCCGATTGTGTCAAACTGAACCTCATAAAAAGGGTTGACAATGTAAAAGGTAATAAAGGCTCAAATGAAGGTCCTGGGTCTTCTCATTGTATTCTTGATGAATACCCAGACTTGATGTCTGGTGTTGGATGTATAAAAGGTGAACATGAAATTCAGTTAAAGGAAGGTGCTCTTCCAGTTATTCATGCATGTGTCATAATATGTTCTTTTATATATATATCATGTTAGTTTCCAGACTGTACTATTGTTGTTGTACTTGGACTGTACTGAGTTTAACTGTACTGTACCGTCTAGATTGAGTCCTCGGTCACTTTGAATAAACCCATGCCAACGTTAACATGTTCATCATCATTAAACCTCGACCTGCGATCCATATCACACAAATGAAGTTTTTACTATGCAAAAAAAGTTCTTAGAGTCATTGCTGGTGTAAATATGTGTCATAGCTGTAAAAATCTATTAAAGGAGTTTTAATTTTTTTACCAATTTGCAATTAAACCCTGTATTTTGTTTAATTGCAATAACACCAAGAGTTGCTCATGCCAGATGCCAAGCAATTAAATATTAAATATTTGTTAAAACAAAGTTAAAATTAAGGAAATTGTACTGGTTAAGGTTTATTATTCCATCCCAGACTTTGGGTTAGTAATTGTACAGTTGTGTTGTTATTGTAATTGTCTATGTTTTATGTATAATATTTGTATAACTGTCTAAGTAAATTGAGTTGGTATTTACTGTAATTACTGTACTGTTATTATAAGTATTTATTTATGTAAATTACAAGACATCAGTTACTGCTATAAGCACTTAATGTAACGTTTATTTTTGAGTCAATAAATTGATTTGATTTGAAAATTGGTGTTATACTGAAGAAGACAGGGTTTTGAGATTCAAAATTTCTTTCTGGTTTTGACCATGACTAGTTCTTATATATGATTCTATGCAAAGATTTTTTTCGCTGTACTGAAGTTTTTGATTGGATATAGGCCTACTACACCAAAATGCCCAGAGTGAGGCAGAACCAGTCGACCATACAAATATCTTATCCCTCAAGTCAATTGTGTTCACTAGGGAGTGAAGTGACTGGTGACTGGTGATCTAGTCAGTGAGTCATACTCCGGCTCTACTATCTCTATTTTTTTATTGGAGAAAATATACAAATTTGATGTTATAAATTAATTTATTCTCCTGGTAATTTTGATTCCAAACTTGAATCTGTGAATTTTTATGGACGATCTGCAAGTTTATATTCAAACTAAAAGTACTGTAATTAAAAAAAATTAAATATCACTATCAGTTTGGTATAAAAATGAACAGAATATTAAAATGTACGTTTATAACACCAGATTTGTATATTATTTTCTTCAAATATAGAGATAGTAGAGCCAAAAGTATGTCTCCCTAACGGCCTCCTGTGCAGTCTGCAACACTGGGTGCTCACAATAGACTTGAGTGACAAGGCCAAGACTATTAGTAGGGTCGGCTGGTTCTGCCTCACTCTGGCCTGCAGTATAGTTTACAATAATATCATTTGAGATGGGGACGCCACCTAGGTATGTTTATAAACCTGATGAGTGTAGAATGGCTAACCAAGATCAGCTGTTTCATTAGACAGGACCATTATGAAGGCCCAAATGATCAAGGACATCAGACAAGATCAATACTGACCAAGAGTTCGCGCCAGGAGGGGCAGAGCTGAGCTGAGTACAAGCAGCAAGATACAGTTGGCCAGTAGATGGTAGAAGGGGGTGTTGTTCTGACAGGGGGTAAGTCTTCGCAGTAGAGGGAGAGAGTACAGTCCCACAACTGAGGTGGCAGCTAGGTAGAGGATCAGAACTACCTCCAACACAGCCCCTACTGGTCCCAGCTTGGACAAAGATGTCAGGCCAAGAGTGAATTGCTGCAAACATAAACAAAAAAAATTGTTTGGTAGAAATATAGAACTGTTAAACAGTTATTTTTGCAACTAGTGTGCAAAGTGGCATTTTAAAACAATGTAAAAAATTTCCACTTTTATCATGTTAAAAAAATCACTATTCTTATGAATTGCTCATTATATTTTGTCCATTAGACTATTGAGTGACAACTAAAAAATCTTATTTCAGTAGTGACACAATATAATCAAACATTGAAGTTAGTATGTTCATTAACTGAGCTACACTGTTGAGAAGGCACGTTAAAAATAACATTGCAAACTTGAAAACTCAGGAAACAAAAAATACTATCAGTTTACGTTTGCATATTGTTGATCTTCAAAATACTACTTCAGGTTTTTTTTTCAACTAAAACCTTGTTTTGTTGTTTTTAGAGCATTTTAGTATTACAAATTAATAAAATAATAACATTTACACATACATTAACATACACATACATTAATTACATTAACACATAACATTTCCTAAGGATTGTAATTCGATTAAAATAAACTTAGCTTTAATTTTCTTCCGATTAGTTGTTATTCAGAGTGAGCATATAAGCAAAGTAAAATGTTGAGAAATAAACTGTTTTAGAAAAAATTAAAGTAATCAAAATGCTTCTTAAATGTCAACTGTGGACAGGACAAATATACGGTTTAAAACTAAGGACGGTTTAAAATTAAGTCAGTTAGGAAATTAAATTACTGTAAACATGAAAGTGAGACAAATATATTGAAAACAAAAGTTTTTCATGCTCTTCTTCACTCTGAAAAAGATTGCTGTTTTCTAGAGGAAACCAGGAAACATTCACAAACTGGGAAAACACTTAAAAGAATACTGAGAAGAATGTCATGTTTATTCTTAAACAATTCCCATCAGCTGTGAATATTTTCATGTTCACTTCTATCTGGGAGCAGCACTGTACAACACTGCAGCATAGCATTTACGTAGGCATTATTCGTACACTACAGTCTCTATTGTACATAACAAATCTATTATTTTTCAGTGTCAGTAATGCCAAAATTTCTTTCATAATTACTTACCATTGTGCATGAAATGTTATGACTGTTATGAGTTATAAATATCCAGAATGCATCCAAAACATCGGCCAGTAATTTAACCGGTTTAACAACACATTTATCTTCCGATTCTATCATCTACTTTAACTGTGGAAGCCTAACTTCTAGTTGAGACATCAGAATTGACTGAATTCTCTACAACTGATATACTGTATAGTAAACTCCTGATTGTTGACATGAGAATTAACCACACTGAAGATTATACAAGACCGCAAAAAAATTGAAATAAAAAATATACAATGGAAGTTAAAAGCACATTATACAGTGAAAACCCAGATATTAGCGGAAAAAGGTGCATCATCTCACGTACAGACTGAGACTATAGACTTATTGTTGTTCACTTTGCCGACCACCGATGAGTCATTAATTATATCTGATAAGTGATAAGTTACATTTTGTGTGGGTTTTGATTTTTGTTATTACTAGGCCTATATGAAATAGGCTTTCGGTTAGCTTTTATTATGTAAATAGACGTGGGTGAAATAAATTTAAAAGGTATATAGACAGAATTTAAAAATGTTGTATTATTACCTAAACCTGTATTAACACGTTGAGTGCCGGCTACGTTATTTAACGTAGTGCGGGACTGGCACGCGGGGCAGACTACGTTTAACTATGTAGCATTCCTAACTCTATAAAGTATTGATCCAGTGTGAGCTCAGCTTCGCACGGGGAACGTTGTTTCACTTGCCGCTTGTTGTGCCAGTTTTATACTTCAATCCTGAATAATTTGTTTTCAGATCTGACAATTTCATTGCTGGTGGAGACTGTTCAAAATTTAGTTTAGTGTGGGGTTTTGTCTTGGAATTAGTAAAATTGAATTGAATAACGACAATTACTGTAGTTTAGCATTGTGGAAGGAACCTAACCTCAAAATTTAGGTTTTTTACCCTGCCTTTTCCTTCCATTTGGTAATACTGAGGGCCTGCTAGCAGTTTTGTTTAGTGCTGCTATCTGTTGGGTTCTTGTAAAACTATGACCACAACGACTGGAAGGCAACACATGCTACAATATGCCTCTCATTTGGATTAAACTAAGTTTTTTTTAAACATGTTTGGCGCACTCAACCGCACAGCGCATTAGCCACGTGCCATTGTGCAACTGCACTGAACGCGTTAAAGCTATACTATAATAAACTATTATCTTATCTTATCTAACAGGGGCAGGCCAAGACCATAAAGCACTTCATCCGAAATCAAATTATTGCGCACTTCAGACAATTGTTTTCTTGTAGACCTTACAAATTAAGGTGTCCAATGAATGCCTGTAACTTCCCGATAAGTTCATCCTCAGGAAGATATCTTCCTCTAGCCAGATTACCAAGAGTTGTCATTCTAGCATCAGAGAGCTCGTTACAGTCAAAGAGTAAGTGATCGGCTGTCTCTTCTAACCTATCACAGTGCCTACAGATCGGTTCACTATCAAATAAGCCCATCTGTTGTAAATGTTTCCTGAATCGCCCATGACCAGTTATCAGTTCTACAGTTAATTTGATTCTTCGTCTATCTAGTCTCAAAAGGTCAGAGGCAACCTTTTTAGAAGGCCTAAACAGAATAAGCTTGCTGACCCTAAGAAGGGGAGTGTCGAGCCAGCGTTTACGATGCTTTTCTTTGGCCCATGACGCAATCGAAGAACATGCACTGTTTCGTGAAATGCCACAGAAGGGTTGTGGGCCTATCATTGTTGTCGCTGAGGCAGCATTTGCTAGTCTATCTGCCGCTTCATTTCCTTCAATGCCTGAGTGTCCAGGCACCTAGCAGAGCGTAAGGTTTCTCCTACCCAATTCAGACACAGAAGCAAGACAGTCCCACACGAGCCTTGAGTTGAATATAGTTAACTATACATTCAAAGTCAATGTTTCTTACTTCCCACACATTTTAGGTTAGGTTTGCACTATCCACAATTTAAATTATCTATTATAACTCAGCCAATAATTACCATGGATAATCGGGAGTCTACTATATTAAGCGGTGAATGTCCACAAATAGATTTTTAAGTATTCTTGTACAGAACTCATGACAAACTTAACTACTATACATTTACACAACAATTAAAAATGTATAAAACTGTGAGACAGATACAGGATACATACCGATGAATGGCTACAGGCACAAGTGAGCCAAAAAATAACAGTGGGACACGGGTAGAAATGCTGGGGACATGCTGCACTATTGAATTGTAGAAAGTGTTACCATTAGTTAAACAAACATGTTAAAGCTGGTTAGCAGAACTTACCCTGGTGCTGATGGGAAGAGCCTTGATGCCTATCAGCAGCTCCACTGCATTTTGCCAAACCATTAGCACAGTGATAGCAGTGAGACACAGCAAACACAACATACACACAGGGTATACCACGTTACGCTGAAGTACCCACGTGTGGCGCTGCATGTCTACGTCAAACAACACACGCTCTTCATTTTTTCTCTCTAAAAAAGAGGAAAAGGGAGAAGGAAAGCAGAAGGTATTAGGAAACAGTAGGATATGGTAAAAGGTATTGTGGCTAAGAAGTTTTTTATGGTAGGTAGATCAACCATTATGACAGGGTAACGAGGAGAGGAGTTTGTCATGATAATCATTGAGATACAAGTAAATGTTTAGGAAACAACATTTTATATTTCACCTGTCACCATGTAACACACATCGTCGGTTATATAGGATGGTTGACAATTCATAGTTTAGAACAGGCACTGCAATGGTGAAGATCAAACAGTGATTAGAGTGACCCTATTTGCTATTTAGATTCCCAATGATAAATAAAACTAGATCCAAAACTAAAACTAAGATCATGCTAATGCTATTTTTAATAAGAGTTTCTACTGAATTAAAAATCAGTTGAATGGAGGATATTTACACACATAAGTTTAAATTACAACCAAGCCTTTTTTAAATTATTTAATCTCATTTTATGAGTGTAACATAGAGCACAAGAGCCTAGGTTTTTATGATTTTTGAGAGGATAGCAGGCTTAGCTGAATGGTAAAGAGTACAAACTGGTACAGGAAACACAAAACTTTACACTTTGTGTAGTGTAAAGTTTTGTGTTTTTCCTGTGTCAGTTTTGACTCTTTCCTATTCAGGTAAGCCTGCTATCCTCTCAAAAAATCCTAATCTCATTTGATAATAGTTAATGCTAGTCAATCTATTGCATACCAAGTTTTTTCCTTTGGTGAGTAAGTTCTTCTACTTTCTCAGTTAACCCTACCAACAAAGCACCATTGATTAGCCGCAACACTTTTTCTGGGGACTTAGAATTCATTGGTACGGGACTCAAGTAATTTCCAGTCTTTTTAGCTGTCTCCAACCTAAAAAATGTAAAAAGCAGTCATTAGTTTTTCACAAGAACACAATACATTCGTTGCGTATAATAAAAATTAAATCAACTTGACTCTGAGGTAACAGGACTTTTTGTCAGTCCTGTGAAACACCGGTTTAACCGTTCCCGGACAGGCGAAATCGTGACATAGAACGGGAAAAAATTATAGGAAAAAATTAAAAATTAATTTTCCTTATTTGTGTTTTGTTTTATAAGTATACATAAAATAAACACAATGGAACACTTCATACTGTTAAAATAATTTTTTACTCGTATTTAACTATGAGGATATCCGCTACCCGTCTTTGAAGATATGACCATGAAAATAAAGAACAATATGTAAACAATAAATAAAGACAACGTAGTGTTGAGCGCGAAACTTCGAGGGGGGAGCGTAGGAGAGGTGGGTAGTGCGCAGGAGAGGGGGTGACACGGGAGAGGGGCGAGTGTGGGAGAGAGCGCAGCCATGGAGAGAGCAGGAAAGTGGCGCCTTGGTACCGCGAAACATCTGATCAAGCACCTGCCAGTCTGTGTGAAGAGAAGGTGGATATATCCGCTTCCCATCCGGAACATCAAAAAACATAAGCGGATATATCCGCCACACATCATTTATCGCCAAAGACTTAGGCGGATATATCCGTCACCCGTCCGTGAAGGATTAACATTAGGACGGCCATTCAATGTTTGTCTACTTGAGTGTTAAGTTTATGCGTTTCCTGATGAGTGCTGGACAGTTTTACATGAGTGAAGCCCAAAAGTATTCTCAAGACAGAGAAAACCTGTGTATATATTTCACTTGAAAGTAGAATACTGTACTTTTCTTAGAATTGATTATGGTTGTAGTACAATACTAACTGAAAAAAATTTAAAAGTAAATTTAAAATAGCGCTAATGTTGTGAAAAGAACCATATACCTTAAATTTGAATGTCTGTTGTTGTTTATTATAATACTACAATCATTTACTCAGCTCTATAGGTCCTGGTTACTTCAAGAATCACCAGTAATTTGAGGAAGCACTAAAAATTTCACTTAGAGCGTATATGGCCTAGAACTGAATTAGAATTTGTGTGATTGCTGGCTTAATGTGTGTAATTTTGTAAGTTATTTTAAGTGTAGACTGTTTTGTAATATGTATATGCAGGTTGAGCATATGAAAGGGCCAAAATAAAGTATTTTTACGAAGGTAATTTAGCAGTTTAGTCATGATTTGGTATCTAACAGAAATCTACCATGGTAATTCACTAAAAATATATCTTTGTCAAAGTGATTGTGTCTACCTTGTTTTGTAGACATTTTCCTCCAAGCTTGCAATGTAGAACTCCTCGTGAAGATCTCTGAGAAATTGCGGTTTAACAAGAAGATTAGAAACAACACTAAACAGCCTTGCCAGACCCAGGGGAGTGCACACTGAAATCATACAAATGCATTTATTACATAATTGATTTATTGACTGATTCACATAGTTTTCCAGTGTTCTGCCATCATTAGACCATAGATGATTATACAGTTTATACAGTGTGGTAAATAGTTGTGGAACTATTGATTTATTCCTAAACCATTAGATTAGACCATCGATGTATAATACTCTCTACTGGATAGACGCTTTGTAGTGGGAAAACAGTCCATGCCCAAACTCAAACATCTTTATTTTTTACAGTTGTTACAAACTGCATAATAGCGTCAACAAAATTTCTCTTAAACAATATTTTCTTATTGATCAAATCTAAAAACTAAAGATCATTGTTTTCTTAAAAAGCCTTCAACACTGTAACAACACCGTGACAAAAGAAGACTCTTAACCCCTTTGCCAAATTTGTCCACACTATTTTCCATCTTCAGGGGAGCGGGCAGTGCATTGAGCAGTTGAATGGCATTGCAAAATAAATTATAAAAAAAAGAAGTTTTTTGTTTGGAATGTCTAAACCAGCTTCTCAAACCATAGGAGATAGGGTGAGACAGATTTTTAAAAAGGTCAAAATTTTTCTTAACAAATATAAGACAGTTTAAGATATAGATGGACGGAAAAGTAATAATTTTATAGTTAGCAAAAAGTGTTTTACAGGAAAATTTACGACGCTTCTTAAAAACAGGTCTGATAAGCGGATATATCCGCCACACGTCATTTATCGCCAAAGACTTAGACGGATATATCCGTCACCCGTCCGTACTTCCTTTGTGTATTTCTTTGTGTGTATTTCCTTTTGTGTCCGGCTTTCTTTTGTTGTTTAAAACTCTTTTAGAATTATTTAGGAATGTCCCCAAACTGCAACTAAATATGAAAGAAAAGGAAAAACCAGTCCGTAGTAAGCCACCACTAGAACTTTAGAGTCCAAAATGTTGCAAAATTTCTTATTAAGAATATATTATAACTCAATTTATTACAAACATAATCTATGTGAGGTTAGAATTTCAACTGGCTGTCGATGTGAACACCCAGGAACTTAGTTTCTGAACAGGACGGAATGAAATGATCGTTGTCTATGGAAATTGCCAAGGGTACAGTGTTTTCTTTGTTTCTGATATAAAACTCGATCATTTGAGTTTTGGCACTGTTTACAAACAAGTTATTGCAGCTAAACCAATGTAATATTGAGCTGATCTGACCAATCGCTTTCATCCTGAGGTCGCGCACGCATGCTGCAGACAACGACAATGAGGTGTCATTAGCAAACAAACATACCCTACCCTCAGAGTCAGGCACACAACTTGGCAGGTCATTAATAAAAAGGATGAATAAGACTGGACCAAGCACGGAGCCCTGAGGAACCCCTGCAGTGAGTGATTGCCAGGGGAGGTGAAAATGTAGACTTTGAACAGTTTGTCATCAATGAAAGGAATTTGAACTGCCTGAGTTCTGCCGGTCAGATAAGATTCTATCCAGGAGTGAGCCACACCACTTATCCCGAGTGAGCAAAGTTTGGCCAATAAGAAGCCGTGATCTACCGTATCGAAGGCTTTGCTAAGATCGAAGAAGATTCCAGATGTAGCCTTTCCTGAATCAAGGGATTGAGTCAAAGATGAGACTAGAAAGCGAATGGCATCGACTGTATGTCCTATTTTTTGTGAAGCCAAATTGATTTGGGGAAGGAATATTGTATTTATCAATAAAAGATATCAGCCTAGAAAGAAAAATCTTTTCAAATATCTTTGAAACAAGGGAAATAGGACGATCATTGTTTATATCAACCTTTTTACCCTTTTTGTGAAGGGGGCGAACAATTGCATGTTGTAGTTCAGTCGGAAACACCCCTTCATTGAACAAGGAATTGATGAGATGAGTGATCTTATCTTTATATGAAGAAAGGCAGTGGTTTTCTGAAACCGTTTTAGTACTAATTGCATGTTATAAACAAATCTTACAGCAAAGAAAAAAAAAAAAAAAAAAAATCTGACCCATTCCTTTACCTATACCATTGAACTTACACACATATTGACGATTACAAACTGCTAAACAATACATAACACAGGAAACTGTGGAGTTAACAGTGGTGGATTAATAAAATTAGTTGTATGAAACTTTTACAACTACTGTCCAGGTAGTACAAAGTCTGTATTAATGAGGTTCGGACCAAAGAGAGTTTGCTGCAGTTAGATTATGATACAACTTTAGTATGCATAACGCGGGCTTTCCTAGCTGCCGAATAAGGCTGTGTTTTATGGCCCCAACACTTAGCACAAGGGTCAGGTACAGCTGTTATCCAAGCTGCCAATTCAATATGTGCTATACCATGAAAACAATGGTCTTAGGACATTCATAATGCCGCAGCCATATTCAGCAGCTAAATTTGAAAGCTAGGAAAACCTTTATAGACAATAGACAATTTCTTTATTGACATATTCTTTGAGAATAGTACAAGCGTCAATGATTGGAAACAGTTACAATGGATAGTGGTTAGAATAGAATTAAAAGCTGAGTAATTATTGATTTAAAAAAAGTGCTACTATATGTTATGTGAACCTCTATGTAGCCAGCGCATTTCAACTCAATATGATGGAACTTAATGAATACCGATTGCAAATAACAGCAAATGATAGCAAATTTGTTGTTCAGTTCCTGCAGACTTGTAATGTCAAAATCTGCCTGCAGTGTACTACCTGACCAAAGGTGCAGCCCAAAATGAATACGTCCATTCTGTCAATTTCCAGGTGGGTTTCTTCCACTAACTCTGTCACATAAAGGTGAATTACAAAAGAACTAAATATGCAAGTGACAACTGAGATGGAATTTGAAACCCCTTGGTCAAAGAGACAACGTCTTGGATTGCTTGTTCATTAGACCTAGTGGCCGACTGAACTATTAATGTTGGTAAACCAAATAAGCGTAGGCCTAGTAGTTCTAGTGTATGTCTTGCAGTTAGCAAGAAGCACACATTAGGCAGTTTTCGGCTGTTTATAGCCATGCTAAATGCAGAACAAAAAGATGCTAGGATCAAAAGGACTTACATAATAGCATGAGTACTCCAAAGAACGATATGCACGAGTACAGAAACGGAAGATAGTAGCTGCCAAGATCTGGAACAATATTTCAGATTATTATACAGATTAGGATACCTAACTCAAAAGTTCAGCAATGGCCATTTTAGAAGTAGCCTTTTCTTAAAATTATGCTTCTTTGGGATAATGATGTTTACGTAAAAATATTTTGAGAGATCTTATGTTATTGCAGCTATTGTTACTCTCAAATATAAAGATGAATAAACACAAATAACAATTTGATCAAACTGAATTGGCTAAAAAAGCAGAACATTAAATATCTAAACCTGCATACAAAGCCAATTTACAGTTGCGTTATTGAATTTATCCAATGTTGACAAAGGAAATTAATCTACACCCATGCCTTACACTTACACTACGTATGAATAACATTGGACTCTATGAGAACTTTAAGTTTGTTGCTATGAGTAACACACAAATATGTTTTTTTTTTTGTTGAATCTTAAAAACCCTACCATGAAATGAGAATTTTACCAAATTATATGTAGACAGGGTGTTTATTTTCATAAACAAACAATGTTAGATAAGCCTGCACCCAAACAGAAGTTTACCCTAATTAATCTACTTTATCCTCTCCCCACTGAGACAAAATGGGAGAACATACTGGGTTTAGCCCTTTGAATATCTCAGTGAGTGTGATAGTTTTAGAATAGTAACGTAATGAACTGCACGTTTGAGCTGAATTAAATGGTAAAAAACTTTTGAAATGTTAAACAATTTCAAAAAAATTAACAGTTTACAACCCATTAAAATATATGTTGCTTATTTTATGAAGGCTTTTAGATACATACATATACAATTTTGTTGAGTGTAGTTTTTGGCTTCTGGGGACTCTTAAAAACAAAAGTTTGAGGTCCGGAACCTGGGTCTTACCATGATTTTTAAAGTTATAACTACTTCCCTATTGAAATTTGCTTTACCTAAAAAAAAAGATATACGTCTAATAACACTAGTAATAATATATTTACACTTATACTGTTGACTCACAAGACGGTAAATGCATATGAAAGATGGTAAGTGGTGTGGTGATCAATTTTGATTGGACACTCCAATCATCATCAGACCCAATAGGTGAATGTCAGAAGAATGTCAAGTAGACTTGACTTGACACTAAGAAAACTAACTACAAAGGATCGTTTTGACAGTATCAATATAATTTAAACCACTTTATAGTTCATTCAATTATGTTATTTTTGAAAAAAAAATTACTTCAACTGGTCCATATAGATGAAAAGTTTACTACAACTGGTCCATACAGATGAAAAGTTTACTGCAACTGGCCCGTATAGATGAAAGGTTTACTGCAACTGGTCCATAGATGAAAAGTTTACTACAACTGGTCCATATAGATGAAAAGTTTACTGTAACTGGTCCATACAGATGAAAAGTTTACTGCAACTGGCCCGTATAGATGAAAGGTTTACTGCAACTGGTCCATAGATGAAAAGTTTACTGCAAATAGTCTATATAGATGAAAAGTTTACTACAACTGGTCCATATAAATGAAAAGTTTACTGCAACTGGTCCATATAGATGAAAAGTTTCCTACAACTGGTACATATAGATGAAAAGTTTACTACAACTGGCCCGTATGGATGAAAAGTTTACAACAACTGGTGCATATAGATAAAAAGTTTACTTCAACTGGTCCATATATAGATAAACATTTACTACAACTACTGGTCCATAAAGATGAAAAGTTTACTTCAACTGGTCCATTCTTTGTTTGAAGTTCATTCAAATGTCCGCAATAAACCTTTGAAGAACTGGTCCATATAGATAAAAATTTACTACAACTGGTCCATCCATTTACTTCAGTATCTAAAGGTAAACCGATATAAACAATCGATACTCACTGAAAAAAGTTTGGATGTCAGCATTGTCTTTGTCAATGAGTGAGGCCACAACATAGGTGAGTCCCAGGACTATTGCCATCAACAGAGAGAGAACTGCACAAGTTTCATACAACCTTGACACCACACCCTGAAACATCAATACATTTACAACTTTTAGATCAAACAAGAACCACAGTAGAACCCCAACTAAACGGATAAATTGGGAGTATTGGGACTAAACTACACCCGGATATCAAAAATCCAGATGTGTTCTATCACAACAGTTAAACGTGATGCTGAAGTTTCTGACTTAAATCTGTAAACACTGCATGAAAATTCACCTTTAGCCTCATTGTTTTCCCAGTTTTAAAAAAAATTCAGAATTGTACATCAAAATTTCAGTTGTAAGATTCCTAAAGATATTAATTTTTTTAACAAGTCATCAACTGCCTGGATCACAGTTTTTATGTCGTATATCAACGTTTTACATTCACGCGTAACTGACAACATGATGTCCGACGCGCACTAAATAATCTCAATATTATATTATAATATAAGGTCATATAAGGCCTGGCTTACATGACAGAACAAGACAAACAAACAAGGAAGATGGATTTTCACATCCCAACAAGAATAAAAAACAGCTGACTTGCCCAGTATGGCATAAATCTTTGAGTAATTGAGACAATTCCTGAGAACTTCTAAATATAGGCTAAAGTTAAACTTTGAGTTATTGAAGCTTGTGAACGAGAAACTTTGAGTAGTAGAGGTTTAGTATTACAGATCATAAAACTTCAAAATTTGACTTATCAAGGTTTTAGTGGTTTACACAACGATTGCGTAAAGATAGTGTTAACGACACAAGTAGAAAATTTAAGTTTTTTTTTTTTAAAATTTCTAAGAGTGTCGTTAACACCATTTACGCGAGATGCATATACACTATTTACCTACGACAGTGTTTTAATTACTAAAAATCACTACTCATAACTTCCAAGAGAGGTTATGTTTTCGTTTATAACCTCTGATTGCCACTGACAGTGATGCAACAAAACATTGTACCAAACTCTAATTGCACCACTCAACAATTAAATTGGCCTGAACAGCTGATTAGTTGAAGTTCAAATCATTACAATTTCACTTCTTCTCTCGCAATCCTTGAACCTCATTGGTCCATTACCCGTGTTGTTACGTAAAACTATGCTGTTATGAAAGTAAACAATGCTGTTATGAGAAACTGTTCAATTCTAAGAACTGAACTGAAACGGCTACTTTAAAAAATGGTCGTCGGTAAAATATTTATAACCTTCGATTTATAAAGGTTTCTAGCATTGCCATTTACCTGACCATTTTCAAAGGGATTATCAAACCTTTGAGGTATCAAGTAATTCCAGATATCAAGGTTAGAGTTAACGAGGTTCTATTGTAGGCTAAGTATGTACTGGTAAGGCACTACAACCACCGATTGGAACGACAAAATGGACAATATGTTTTTCTATGGTCGGGACAGTCTTGCCGTGTGATATGACACAGTTAGCACACAATAAAATATTAAAATTTCCACTAACTGCAAAAAAATGTTCTGCACTAATTTATATATTGTTTCTCCTTAAGATGATCTGAATAGCCGGGGATCAGGATCATTTGAGTTAAACTGTACCGTACTCTATTTTAAATTTAAAGTTATGGTCCTAAATTAACTTTTGGTGTTAATCAGGGCAAATTAGGATTTTAAGAAATATAAATAATATAATAGACAATTGTGTAACCATGATACAACAATGTTAAAGCAATGGCAACCAAAGAGTTATTATAAACATTGTTGTGTAGCCATCTTTTGTAAAAAATAGCTGTGCTCTTTTGATTTGTAAAACGCAACATGTAAAAACTGTAGTTCTTTGAAAAGATTTAACAATGTAGGGGTAAAAACTTTCTGCTTTTTTAAAATTAGAATTATTTCTTATAGTGTAGTAGGAATAAAAATGCTTGGTAAGATAATTTTTTGGTCCTACTTGCCTCATATAATGGCAATAAAGTCAGACATATTTCAAACAAGTGCACTTTGTTTAATCCCGTTCATTCAATTGTTGAAAATAGTAAAAGAGTACAGCTACTAATCTCTTTATTTTATAGTTTTCTTGAAAGTATTGGCACATTTTCTACTCTACTTAGAATACAAGTAGAACTTTGTAGCATGTTTAATAAAAATTATAGGCAATATTTTTATTCCAGGTAAACCAAAGAGTTGTGGGTCTAAGTATGTACTGGTATGGCACTACAACCACTGATTGTAGGCTAAGTATCAACAGCCCTTTGAACAAAATTAAATAATCTAATTTTCAACAATTCAACATAAATACTGTTTTTTTTTAGAAAAAAGTTTATTTCTTTAAACCATATAATAAGTACTGAAGGTGGAATTTTCCGGTATGCACTCAAGTTTCATATGTGAAGCCTCACACAGGAACACCAAATTTCATCACTTTTGGTACAGGTTCTGAATGATACTTTTCATCATGATGTTACAGATTGTTAAACAGTAAAACAGCTGATTTCAATTACAGAAACAAAAGGTCAAGAGAGCAAGTGAAAATCAGCGGATCGTTTTACCTTGCTGTAAATTTGAGCTTGGGAAAAAATATTTTCATTTATATCAGATGTTATTGAAAATAGATACTGTACTGTAGATGAAAAGATTAACAGACCATTAGCATTCAATTCTGACAATGTATCCAAGTTAAAAACATATCTCATCTGTATTTTAGAGTTCCTGTACTTAGTTATACCGACTAAAATTGTTAACAGCAAAATTTATGGCTATATGTAATCCTAAAACTGTAAACGGAATTTGATGTTACCCTTCTGTTGCCTGTGAACCCTTCAGATTCAGTAAAGAGGTAGGCGAAAGGCAGAAGAATGAAGAGCGAGACATTGGAAAATAAAAAGACAAGGTTCCACAAACCTGAAAACCAAACATAAATTAGTTCTAAACAATAGCAAATCTTTTGGTAAAACTACAGTACTGGGAAAATAACTTACAATGAATTTTAAGAGAGGAATGTATTCAATGTACACTGTACTCATCTGGACAGTAAACTCTGTTGGGATGAACATGTAAACAACTTGTAAAAAAACTTGCTCGTGACACCTGTTTGTTGAGAAAACTGAAAACCTGTGTTAATTCTAATGTGCTTTTTATGGTTTATTTTGGATTTTTTCGTGTATCTTATTTATGGTAAAACATTATGGGGCAATTCACCTTCAGCAAAAAAGTGTTTGTTTGAAAAAAAAAACAATTAGAGTCATCTGTGGCCTGTCAAATGGTAATGAGTCATGCAGAACAGACTTTCCTGAACTTACTATACTTACTCAACCTTGTCTGTTTACTACAATCTTGTCTTTGTTAAAAAAAAAAAAAAAAAAAAACACCCATATTTTCAAAAACCTCTTCTGTTCATTCTCACTAGTATTAGACTTAATAAGTATTAAAAGAGCTATAGTTGCCATCACATTTGAATGTATAATAAACTGCCAACCAATGTAAAAATGTTACCACATAAGAAATTTACCAATGTTATTAGCAAGTGGCTAAAATAAAGGCATTTTATTTTATTTTCTATTAAAGAGGTTGGTGACCTCCTTTAACCTTGCATTTGCCCGTCCACATAAGACTATTTGCCTGTGCGTGGAACGTATCCAGCATAGCAAGAGTGAGCCGGTACAGTACGAAGGTTAACCGTACTGATAAAATGTTTGCAGCAGTGATCAGGATCCAAACCCACGACATCGCTGCCTTGGGTCCAAAGTCCGTGACGCAACCGACTGAGCCACCAACTCACCTAAAGACTCGCCTATTATACCACAGAAGAGTACCTGAGCTGTGACACTCGAGATATTATCTGTTGGTTTTTGTTAATACTTTGACGACACCTATTGTATATTGTATAATTAAAGATGAATAAATTCTTTATTCTTGAAGATTTGTTTTTTGGAAATGCTCGAAATAACAATCTAAATTAAAAATATTAGCTACTGCATTTATTTTTAGTTTTACCATAGATTGACCATTTATAGATTTTCTATACATAATAATCAAATTTGTCTTCACATGTTCCATTCTGTATAAGAGGATTTATTTCACAAATTTCTTATCTTCAGTTTGAAATAATATTATTGAACTTTGAAACTAAATTTCCGTTTAAGTTATTGTATCACATTTGAAAATAAAGTTGACATGACTCTAATATTGTAAAAAAATGTTAGGTTTTTGAATATAATTGGTTAGTTCGATAAAAAAAATATATATATATACAGTAGACTCCCTCTTATCCGGACTACTCGGGACCGAGACCAGTCCGGATAAAGATTTTTCCAGTTAAACCGACGTTCCCAAAGAGTCGTTAAAACGGACCGTTTAAATGCATACTGTATACAGTATTTGACTTAAATTTAGGAGAGCATTGAATTCAGACACGTGATTACTGGTCTAAAATCTTTCCCACAAGAACGGTCGTTTCAGTACCGCCCACTTCCTGCCGATCCACTCCGGTTAAACCGATGTGCTGATAAAAATTGTCTCGTTAAAGAGATGTAATTTCTGCCGAGTGTAGTCCAGTTAAACCGATGTCCGGTTAAAAGGTGTCCGGATAAGAGGGAGTCTACTGTATATTAAAAACACTTGACAGCCTTAATGGGCTTAGTTGTTTTCTTTGAATGGTATGACAAGTTTAATTTTTACCTGGAACTAGGTTATTTTAAGTTATTATTAATGTACGTACATTTATTCTAAATGAGGAAATATTTTATTAAAAGTTTGATTTTAAAAACCATTACAAAAAAAAGGACAAAGTACAATACTATCCATCGACTGAGCCTGTATCATTGTTTATCCAGCCAGCAGAGAATGAATTACTAGAGACATCTGGGAGAAGTAGCATACTCGTAGCCTTGTTGGCTCTAATCCATGACCCAAAGCCAAACATTTTTCTGTTTGATCTCATTAACAGATTGTGGGGATTATTAAACAAAATAAACCACCAATAATAAATTGCCTTAATATTATACCCTTGATGGCGACGTAAAGCTAACACTGAATAGTAAAGTTTGCAATTAGAATGCAAATTTTACCAGTAATTTAAAGAGAGGGATAAATTAACACATTCTTCAATATTGTATGTATGATAAAATTAAGATAAAAGCTTGTATTTATATTACCAAGTACCTCTTTCAAACTAGTATAATTCATCAGTAGGCCCTAAAGTGACAAGCTCAAGTTTAACATCCGAGGCAAAGTTGGGGTTGGAAAATAAGCGAGAGTCAAAAATACACGTTTGGTCTATGTGGAGAACTATATTTTGTCAACAAAATGTTGTACATTTATAAGTCAGCTCCTAAAATTGTTTAAGTCTTGTTTTGGAGCACAAACAACTGTTACTGATCCATTGAACTATTTTTTTATATTTTCTTAGTATGAAGGAAGTTAGATGCATCAGGTATTATTCCTCCAGAGCAGTAGGAAACTCAAGTTCAAATTATAAAATATCTGTACATTTAAATTAGTCAAAATGTTAATAAGGGGGTAGTTATTGTAGCCAGAGCGGTGAGCATTGTGCAGAAGTTTCTATATCTACAGGGTCTTCCAGCGTGAGCTTTGTAGTACATGACGGCGAGGGGGGAAATGAGTAAGGGGGTTTAGGAGTGTGACGGCCTGGCATATTTGCCTCATTTTGTTGTTATTTGTTAACTTTGAGCTTAAGCTAATTGGCCTAACTCCCTAAACCTGGCCCGTTGGCTATCTCCGAATATTTGCTAGGTTGATGTGTCAACCATATCTAGCAAATATTGTAGTTTATTTAACTTCATATAAGTCTCCAAGTGAACCTTAAAACTCATACTCCAATTCATTTTATTACTTTGTAGCCCTACAATAATCCTAACCAGACGTCGTGGCTTGGCCGGATATACCTTGGAATGCGCTGACTTTGCAGTGCTTGTGGATCTCGATAAGCAATGTTACATTTCTAGACTCGTTTCTCGCTTCAATTAGTTTCATTAGTGCCTGTTGTAATCAATTGGGCGCAGCACTAGTCGGACAGCCATTGTTACATTGAATCATGGGCTGAGCGCTCAGCGTGCGCTGATTGGCTGACGATGGTCATGTAACCACGCTGACGCTTCTGTACCGACAACGCCGAAGCCTCAGATTGCGCCGAGATGTAGGGTCCTAAGGTCGGGTCCGCGCCGGCGGTCTCACCCTTTCTTTCTCTTACTCCTTTCTTCTAAGTCCGTGTATGTTCTAAATTCAGTATTTTAAAATTCTTTAATATTTTGTCAGTCGCAATTACGCATTGTTAGTTGTTTTCTCTTGTATCATTGTAATTGGACGTAATTATGTAAAGTTTCATTATTTGATAATTAATAAATTAGCTGATCCCTATTCGTGAGTTAAATTGGTCTCTCCTGTTCCCAACTGGTACGAAGACTACAAGAGATGGTGTCGACCTGCGACAGGGGAAGCGAAGATGTTGGATTTTGCCCTATACATCAGCAACTAATGCTAGATAATCGTTAAGTAGACCATTTAACTACTAGTTTCACAATACTAGATCTAGTTTCCTCCGTACTATACTTCTCTGCGCATACTCAAACAAAATTCTTAAAGCAGATGATTTTGCAAGTTTGGTTGAGCTTTATGTGCTACAATTATTTTTAAAATTAAGGTAAAATTCAATTCATTTGTTCACGGCATATACTAGTTTACAAAATGATTCCATAATTTTTACACACATTTTTGCAATTAACAAGATGACAATAACATTGCAAGCTACAAGCAGGTATATAAAACAAACAACAACTTAATTATTAACAATTAATTACAGGACTAACACTCCAAAAAAACATATATGATAGACAATTTAATAAAAGTACTATAAAGGGCAACAAAAAAGAGAAAAACAAAACCATCCAAAAGACGGGCAAAGAGCCAAATTGAGACTGAAAAATACAATGAAACAAAAAAAAAACATTTCACGTTATTAAAACAAACAATGTGAAAAGCATTGGTAACAATAATAAAAACAGTGACATCTAAAATTTGAAAGTTATTACAAAAGAGAAAAAAAATCTCTGAAAAGCAATAACAGATATACAGAGTGACAATTAAGTCTTAGGACGACTTAATATCTTTAAAACGAAAAGAGATATCACATCCAAATATGGCATATCATTACCGGTACTAGTAAGCTTCTTTTTTGTATACATGGTGATCGGATGTCACCTATGGGGGACGGCCTATAGAGGGTAAGTTTACAATCTTAAAGGTAAGCATAGGTTGATGTGTAGATTAAATTAAAGGTGTTGTTAAACTAAAAACAATGCTGCAAACCAGGCCTCAAATGGACAACCGTGTCAAAAATGGTTGTGATATCTCTTTTCGTTTTAAAGATATAAAGTCGTCCTAATACTTAATTGTCACCCTGTATACTTAAAAGTAAAAGATATTTGTTGTATGCTATAATGGGTATGCTAAACTCCAATTACGTTTTAAATAGTGGTGTAAATCCAAACTAGTTTGGTCTTGTAATGTAGAGACATGGACTGACCTTGTACAAGGGAATGATTGAGCCACTTAACATAGTAGCTGGTTGGATAGTGCAGCAGAACCTCATTACTGGCTATGGAGAAAGGCAAGAGCATAGTTGCACACAAACATATAGAGAAGGAGAATGTTGCAAGCCACAAACTGAAACAAAACACATCACTGACACATTACAAACTGAAACAAACGTACAGGGTTAGTTTTAAATGAGTTCCCCCCAACTTTTTTCTACATTTCTTAAGATATTAACTCCGGACCTTGTCAGATCATTTTAGAGTAGAAAGTACTTAATTTTTACTAGGTATACATTTTTGGCCTCCATCTTGGGTCCGCCATATTGGATACAAAAAATTATTTTCAAATGTAAAGGTGGAGTTGTGACCCATTGTTTCAAATTAGATTTTTATGCTAAATACAATGCTGCAATCTGTTTTTCAAAATCTTCCATTACAAAGTTATTAGGAATTTCTGTATAAATTTTATTGGCCGAAAGAAAATTAATAATTTGTTAAAATGAAGTCAATTTGACCTTACAATAATCAGAGTCTTAACTCTTAATCTTTGTTTTTTTCTAGCAAATATAGGAGATTGGGGGCGAATTCTAACATTGTGTCATATAAAAATGTATACGAAAATTATTTTTGAATATTCCTACAGTGTTAGCAAAACGGGAGTGCCGATGGAGACCAGGTCAAGTCCCTTCAAAAGCACGCACCCCCACAGGTCTCCATCGGCACTCCCGCTTTGCTATCACTATAAACCTTTTAACGGATTAAGATTATGAAAAACAGATTGTAGCATCGTATTCAGCGTAAAAATGTGGTTTAAAACAATTGATCAACAACCCCACCTTTACATTTTAAAATAATTTTTTGTATCCAATATGGCGGATCCAAGATGGCGGCTGAAAATGTCCAATTCGTCAAAAAGAAGCAAATATGACCCGAAAATGTTGAGTGGTAGATTTCTTTCCTTTTCTAGCAAATTATTGAGACTAGGGGCACATTAACATTAGGTTATAAACGAAATGGTTCAAAAATAAATTTTTGAAAATTCGTTATAACTTTTCAACGGATCAATATTTTGAAAAACGGATTAAGGCATTGTACTCAGCATAAAATTCTAGTTTGAAATGACGAGTCACAGCCTTACCTTTACATTAAAAAACTTTGTATCCATTATGGCGGATCCAAGATAGCAGCCAAAAATGTATACCCAGTCAAAATGAAGTACTTACTAGTCTACAATGATCTGACGTGGTGCGAAGTTGATATCTTAAGAAATATAGAAAAAATTAGGGGGTGAGCTCATTTAAAACTCACCCTGTATAACAGACTTATGTACAATCTTACACAGTTCACATTTTCAAATTCTTAACATAAAACATTATTTAATAAAACACACCAACATTGAATTAGTCAATTTGGTAGAAGTTAGTTGTAGGCCTACAATAATTTATCTCAAACCTTTAACTAGATACCGGCATTCTCTGAGTTAGTATAAAAAACCCCATATGATCAATTATGATCAAAAACAGATGTGATTTTCTTTTTAAAACATTCCGATGTAGTAGGAGTAAACATCAACAGAAGAAATACGAGGCACGTTTTTATTTAAGTACTGTTTTTGAATTTCTCCGTTCCAGTGCTGCGATTGGCATTTTTGACATTTTTGCTGTGAATGGGTATCTATTGGTAAGCCCTAGCCGGAAATTCAAGAACAATCGGCCGTGTTCACATCCGGTTTCGAGCATTTAAAGTGGTACCGCCAATTGAGACTGCCGCCGACTGTGAAGTGCACGCTGTAATTAGATTTTTAAGTGCTAAAGGTGTGAAAGCCATGGAAAATCATTGACAGATTAGTGAAGTGTATGGCGAGAACACTATGAGTGACATAATGGTACGCAAGTGGGTAAGGGCATTTAAATACAGCCCCACCAACGTTCATGATGAGTAACACACTGGGCGGCGTCATTACTGTCCCCGTACCCAGTGCGTTGTTCATCATGAACGTTGGTGGGGCCGTCTTTAAATGTCCTTACCTACTTGCATACCATTTCGTCAGTCATAATGATCTCGCTATACATTTCACTAATCTGTCGATGATTTTCAATGGCTTTCACACCTTTAGCCCTTAAAAAGCTAATTACAGCGTCCACTTTTAACAGTCGGCGGCAGTCTTAATTGGCGGCACCATTTTGAATGCTCATAACCGGATGTAAACATGGCCGATTGTTCTCGAATTGCCGGCTAGGGCTTACCAATAGATGCCCATTCACAGCGCAAATGTCGAAAATGCCAATCGCAGCGCTGGAACGGAGAAATTTAAAAACGGTACTTACTTAAAAACATGCCTCGTATTTATGAAAATAAACAATGGAAAGATTGTAATAAAATAATAAGTATAATGATGCTAATTAGTCAATTCCTTTAACATTATAAGTGAACCATTATAAATCAATTAATAAAATTAAAAATCATTTGAGGCATCCAATAACAGTAATATTTAGACCTTTCTGAATCATTGGTTGAACAGTACTCCAATCACCTTACTATTAAAATTATATTGGAGGAAACAAGCCACTGAAAGTTGTCATTAGGCCATCAGCCAAGGCTAGTAGCCAAAGAGAATATTCCAATCAGAATAAGAATATCAGAACTACTGTCTATTGGACTGCTGCAAGAAGAAAAAACTAGTTCTACAGCAGGAAATGTTGTCCATTCCTGTCTTATGAGCAAACTTGACAAATGAATAACTTTGTGATATTCTATAACACTTGGATAGACAGACAGTGTCATGATGCACTCGTAAAACGTTCTCACTACTACCAAATGCAGGGAAACAAATTATGGCTTTGGAGGTCTTGTGATGGCAGGAATACTACGGGGATATTTGTTTTAATAGCATACATTAAAGTTTGCATCTCTGTCAAATCACTGATATAGGATTACCTATCCTTACACGTGTGTTGTCATACAATAACTGATATGGACATGACGGTCACATTTCAGGATGGAGATATAAAACTAGAGCACTTACTAGGGTACCGTTCATTTTAAATTTAGTTTTGTTCAATTGCACGGGTAGTTGTACATTTCAATATTAAATTACATAATATAGTCTAATATAAGAAATAAAAATTGCGTCACAATCTGGAAGGTAAAAAGCTGTTTGAGGAACTTTGTACAATCAGCTTGTGCAATCTTAGCACTTGGATGCTGTGATTATTGGAATAAAAATGTGTGGGGAGGGTTCTAGAGTAACTCTCTGTCCACATAGTAGGCAGGTATGACTGCTGATACTCATTCAGTAAGCCTTATGGCACACAGAGAAATATTCTGCAGGTTTCTCCTCAAAAGTTAAAGAAATTTACTCACCAATAGGCCTACACTCATCATAAGCGAATTTCCATTTGTTTGAATTGATTTTGAATCAAATCTATTTAAATAGCATTATGTTTAACGAGTACCTAGGTTTGCTGCTACAAGGAAACTAATAAAGTGTGCTTTTTTTATTAAAATATTATTAGCTTAGTATAAAATAAATAAATTGGCCAAGTTTGATCAAAATTTATCCATAAACAAGCAAATGACGACATTTTACAATATTCTCCATAAGAATAACATAGAAATTTTAAATTTACAATTTTTTGCATTTTCCAGTAATTGTACCAAACACTTTGACATAGGTACTAAATTATTTCTTTTTTCAAGGTTTAGAGAGAAATTGAGAAATTTTGTGTTTTGAGGGTCAAAAATGAGATAAACCATTTTTTACCTCATAGACCCCCCCCCCTTGTTAAACCCCATTTCCATGGTCCGATCATGCTGGTTCGCGAACTCATTTAAGTTTATCCCGCCTTACACATTTAAACCAAATTTTATCAAAATCGGACAAAAAGTACTCAAAGTTATTCGTGTCCACGGACGTATATACACATATATAAAAATTTGAACAAATGATGTTTTTGGCCTCTGGGGACATCAAAATGAAAAAGTTAATCGCTCCTGGGCCTAGGTCTTACCGTGCCACCTACGGTAATAGCTACTTCCCTATAGGGAAATTCGATAAAATGAAAATAATTTAAGGCTTGTGGTTTGCCCATAGTTGCCTCTATTCAAATAGATATAAAGCTTGATATGAACACTAAATAAAATACCAACCTTATCCTATGAACAGTATAGTCATCTTCATCAATAGGAAAGAAATCATCATGATGTTTTTCCCTGAATTTGTTAATTATAAAGTAGCTTAAGGCGTAGAGAGCAATGAACAACAGCAGGAATATCTGAAAAATAAAAGAGGAAATAACACTACTGCTATACTTTGGCTCTAAACCATTTATAACTCAACATAGAGTTGTAGTTCTAATGGTTAGAGAGCAGGACTTCGGTCCAGGGTTCAAATCCCTCCAAATCACCAATGGATTTTATGTTATAGGTGATAGCGCCGCAACCCCTAGGTCTAGCCTGAAGTAATGTGCAAAACAATTATGGACTCTGTGCCTAGCGTCCTAGGGGAAAAAATGTTAATATTATAAATAAATAAATGGCTGTTTTTTATCAAGCTGTTTTTCAGTTTATAAACCTATTATCTACAATTTAGGTATATTATTACCTTACTTCACCTTATCCTAAAGCAACTTAAGTCAACCAACAGAAAATTAAATTTATATACTTCCTCATTTAAACATAAAATATGTATTTCTAGACTATGCCATAGTTTTATCACATAAACCACCGCCGAAGAAAACCTGCAGAAGAAGCAAATTTCCATTTACCTGGCTAGATTTCCACTAAAATATTCCCGTTATTGCTAGATTTATTTCTGATTTGAATTACATTATTCAGATTTATTTCCTAGCTAAACAACATTAATTTTAGTGAGTAGGCTACTTATGTTTGCTGCTACTGGGAAGGAATTAAGGTGTGTTTCTATTGAAATGTTGATAGCTGAGTATGAAATAAACAAAATTGCCAAATTTGATTTAAATATATCCATAAACAAGCCAACTACAACACTTTATTTATTCTACATAAGAATAACAAGGGAGTTTCATGCACTTTTTTGAAATTCCTCCATAACCATTAGGCATACAATCACGCTTCAATATACGAGGCCTAAATTATTTACATTTTTAAGGTCTACGATATGGATAGAAATAAATTGAGAAATTTGATCTTTTTAGGGTTAAAATGGGGAAAAGATTCTACCGCATAAACCCCCGTTCCTATAGTCTGATCATGGTGGTTCACAAACTCGTTTGAATAAACGTAGGTTTACACGTCTGGATCATGGGATCATTTTTGCTCTAATTATCGCGCTTTAATTACTATAACAAGTAAATGTGATGATGATATTTCGGGTGTGGTCATATTAGACGAGGGTTGTGAAAGACGACTTCAGGAATGTTTACCTAATTGGTAACCTTCGTGGGCTTGGAGCTTCATTGACCCATGAACCCAAGCATTATGTAACACAGAATTTCATTGAAAGGATGAAATTATCTTTTTAGAAGAAATATTCTAAAAGTTGTTCACCCAAAATAGAGACTGTGCAAATAGTGAATATGATTTCAATACAATAAATTAACATATAGACAACATTTTACTGAAATTTAAATTTATACGAGATTTTTTTAAATAAAAAACAGATATGTTAATTAGATAAAAAAAAGGTTCATGTCTTTTTTGATTGCTTAACTGAAACCTTTTTATCAATATCTCTTTAAAATATAATTTTGAACCTGACTAAACCAGCTACATGTTTAGGCATACAGACTAGTGCTAGTCCAGTGACATGAGGTAATCTGGTTATGAAAACATTTAGGCCTAATCAAGTCCAGGATACCAGGTAATCAGTAGTAAGCAGTGTGATAACTATTGACAAGATAACATTTGACCATGAGACCAAGCATTCCACAAGCATGATAGTTATGTTCTTTGTTCATTTGCATACCTGTTAGAATACAGGCAATAATATCAATGATATCAATCAAAATATGAAACTGCGGGCAGAAGACTAGTTTTTACTTTTAGGCTTTTATATGGCAGTGACATTATGGCAGTGATATGTTCCTCAAGGCTACCGAGTATTATATCTAAGTTTTCTTTATTCATATCTTTGACATTATTCAAACCAAATGAAATTACAATTGCCTATATTATAAACAAATCGAAGACAAACAATTGATAAAGCAGCTTAAATTAAACAGAGAAAGGCTTTGTTTTACCTAGACCATTTTATAAATTTAGAAACATCTTAAATCTAAAAATTAAGTCAACAATCAACATTCCCCACTATTTATAGTATGTATACAAATTATTAGGAATGAATGATCTTAAAACTTTTTAGATAATAAAAAATACTCTGAAGTATGATTTATAAAATCTGAGTAGGTACAGAAACAAAAATCTATGACCGAAAATGACTTCAATTGTATTGAAGTAAAGTATCCTATTTAGTCAAACATTCATTAACACAAAACTATAAAAAAAATTGCCTCTGATGCTGAAATGGATTTGATCTAACTACATCGGGCAGTTTCCTGTGATATTTTGCCATACTGACAATATCTTTAGTAGATTTAGATTATTTGTATTGGGAACAAAGATAATTGTCAGGATTAGTGTTATATTAGTTAGTTGTTATATAATACTGACTCGTGCCAGTAAATAGTTTCTTTAAGTTTAAAGTGGGCACTGTTTTTAATTTGTTATTGAGTTATTTCATTTATAAATTTTGTTAAATACAAATAGTAGCTAGTAACAAACTGCATTTCTATTTTTAATTTGTATATACTGAACAAGGCTACAACATACAATTGTTTGATCTGACAAGTTAGGATAACTTTGCTTCTACATAAGATGAAATGTGGCTGAAAGCCAACTATTTGTATACAATTGACCTACTAACTCTCTTGTCTGGGGCCTCTTGTTATCTGGATGGACAGAAAATGTGTAATGTTTTCAAGATTATTCAGAAAATTCAAATTTCTGAAATAAATTAGCCAATTGGAGATCTTGATCATTTTACAATGGTTTGCATAATATTTTTTGGTGTTTTCTTTTGTTTTCATAGGGTCTATATGTTAATTAATAGATTCTGGTTTTTCCATAACAAATAAATAGAAACAAGTGCAGCATAAAAGCAAACAAGTAAATATGATAACATTATATTCAGAAAAACTTTTATAACACGTTACTAATTAATTATGTCATCTTAAAAATTGACAATAAATTAAAATATAAATGTCAGAAGGTCAAAACTGTAATATCCCAACTAAAAGAAAACTTGCCAAACATTGTCCAATAAATTATAATATTAACAACAAGTTGTCTTTTTAACAGTTGAAAGTTTGTCTCAATGCTGACAGTTGTTGCAACAAAACAGAGATGAACCATCAAATCATTAAATTGCCTGAGTTGTTCGGTTTAATCGATTTAGAAAATATGTGGATTCAATATGTAGTAGTTTCACTATTTGTTACACACTGTTTGTCATAGTAAATGGTTGATTTGTTTTTTACACGTCACATTTAAATTCCTAATATTACCAAGGATTAGTCTCTTATATTACATTTATTTATTTTATTATATTTATTTACAACATCACAATACATTAAATAAAATTGGCAGGTGAATAGTCAAATAAAATAAGTACTAATATATCTAGATGTCTTAAACTAAAGAACATTTTTTGAATTCACTATAAGATATCGTAAATTAGTGATGCAATTATCAGCCTGACGTATGTATGGTTCAAAAGATGAATTGATAGAAGAGTGGCAGTGGCACACTTTGACCAACACAAGCAAACCTCACTTAGTTGTCAATGACCTAATGCCACAATTGTGACTCATCAGTAATCTCTAACACTTTTTAGTGCTAAGATTTCTTTAGCCTACCTCAAATAAGTGGTACAAAATACTTATGAATTAAATATATGTAAATAATGTTCACCATCATGTATAAAATGATTTCCCTAAACTCATAAAATGATTAAAAATAAAATGTATCGATGCAAATACTTGGTTGGTAAAACCACAGACTACAGACCAAATACAGTACTGTAATAGTTGTCCATAGTCTGTGGTAAACATAGCGATGGCTGTAAATAGTATGTTTGATATAACCACAAACAAAAAAATAGTTAGAAAAACTTTCTTCTATTACAATTTTAAAACAGTTGCCATCAAACTTTTTTATCCCTTAATCAAATCAAAACTGTTGCATGTGTTTAATAATGAAAATGCAATTTATAAAACTTGAATTAATTTCCTTTAGAATGTGAAGTGAGTTTATGTATTTTAATTCCCACGACTTTTAATAATTAAAAAATACACCCACCTCAGCAAACCTGCAGACTTAACGAATTTCAATTCGTCTGATTGGATTTTTACGCGAATATTTCCATAAACAAGACATATTTATTATTAAAATTAACAATTTAATATACCTGTCCAGTGACCACTCACCAAGGTCATGAACAGTAATGTGATATTTTTGTAAACACCCAAACTAATTTTAGTTCCTGGTGGCTAATCTTGTAACTTCTACACTAAAAATAGTCCCTGGATCTGAATCAATGAAATTGAGTTATTTAATCTACGGGAGCTTCATTGAAAACTAGAGATATTAAAAATAAATCTAAGCAGTACACAAAATAAAACCAAATCTTAAGATTGGTTATGCAGAGAATATTAAGGTTGTAAAAAACATTAGTACCTCACCTACTTTTGCAAGCAAAATGGGCCTTCAGGTCTGTGCGTTGGAATACATATAAAGTATAGTGAGAAGTTGATCATCTTATGTTCTTATAAGCCCATTTTTTTACATACTCAGGGTGGGAAATTGCCTACGGGCCAACACGGTTTGGGGGAGCAAAGGGGACATGAAATGCAAATATTGGTAAACAATTTTACATGCACGGTATGCAGCGAGCACAGCAGTAACTACAGGTGTCAGAGCATTCTGTACATTGTGTGAGAAGTGGGTCGTAAAATTGTCTCTACTGCAATCAAACCATATGATGAGAGTGGGGAGAGGGGGGAGAATTGGAGAACACTGACTATATACATTACAGATGTAAGGCCAGATGAATAAAGTAAGCAGCACAGAAAGAATGGGACAGGTACTGTACTTTTATTAATTATTCTTCAAAGATAAAGATGTCTGAAGAAGTTACATGCTTTTTGAATGCTCTGGAGAGGAGATGGAAAAGAGAAGAGAGACAGACAAGAAGTATGACTCATAGACACATTGAGTGGTCAAGCAGGCATAACAGTGCAGAAATGAGGTCACAGACCCTGCCTCAGGCTGTCACACAAATGTCATTACCATCTACCTCAGGAATGTAATGTGGGGGAACAAGGATTTGTTGAACATATTTACGGTATATTTCAACTTTATGAGGAATCTGTTATTTTTGTTAGTTTTGTTTGAATTCAAAATGGAATTAGAAGGCAAAACCCGTACTTAAAAATTCTGTGTTTAAGAGACCGCCATACTCTTTCCTAATTAATGTCACAATTTTTTATACAGAAACATGCTTATGGTTTCATTTATCACTAATAATACATTTAAGTACTAAAGTTTATATGTAGGCTAACATAGAGAAGAATGACTATTTACATTTCAACAAGCCTTTAACTAGGTTAAGACTATACAACAATTCAAATTCATGTTTAAAGGTTATCTTTGAGCATACTAGGCCCTACTCTTTCTTTTATTCAACTGTCATTGCTTGGGCTGGTTGAGAGCGGTCATGGTTCAGAACCTGTGGACAATACAGCAGGATGGGAGTTGGCTGAGCTTCTGTCTCTGATTACCAGATAACAGTCAAGCCTTTTGGGTTCAAGTAAAACATGGAAATAGACAATACAAAATATATAGGGTGTCCCACAAAGAGGTTTAAAAACGTTTGATTTTATATTAGTCTACTTGCCCATTTATGCCCAAAACATTTTGAATTTTTACACAATTTATAAAATAGGCCTGGGTTTTTAAAATATGCTGGGAAAATTTCAGCTCCCTAACCCTTGCAGGAACAAAATGGTGGCATAATATTGAAAAAAGATGTTAAACAGATTAAAAAATTGTGTTTTTGGTTTTATAAAATATTCTTACTATCACATTCTAGGGAAATAAGGCTTTTTTAAATCAGTAAACTAGAACATAGCCTAATAAAAAACCTAATAGTAGGCTAGAGTCCAAAATTATTCAAACTGTAATCCATTCACAGCGACACACTATGTTTGTATGTATGTACATGATATCTTCTTTTCCCTAATTTAATTTAGAATAAAATGTTTATAACAGTTTTTTATTTAGTGACTGTTAGTCTTTTACCTCATGTCTGGTTACTCAGAAACAGCAAAATTTGTCCATCTTCTGGATTTGAACCCATAACTTATAGGAATTCAGTCTTGCAAGGTAAGGGTATTGTACTACATATTTAAAGATAGGCCTCGCCTATTTTGTGTTTAAATAGAAAATATAGCCTATATGTTTGGACCTATAGCCTATATGTGACACATGTCTTCAGTGAAAGTTTTTATAAATATTTAAACATAAAACTCGACAAAGTGCCTTTAAATAGGCTACTCGATACATTTGGAGGTTATCAATGTGACACCTATCTTAGAGGGTTAATTGCCAATTTTTTTTTGTCTCACATTCCAGTGTAAAACATAAAAGCAGGCCCGTTTTTGACAATGTCAGCGCCCTAGGTGGGCCTACAACTATACTCTGCGCGCGATAACTTTTCACTTGGGACGTGCACAACTTGGCAACGCTGCAGGGCTCGCTACCCCATCCTATACCTGTCACATATCGAGCCAAAGCGACAAGAAGCGGGCGCTCGCCTCGGCGGTGCGACGTTGCCGATACAAAATTCAAATGGAACACCAAAAAACCCAAGTGCAAAGTTATCGCGCGCAGACTATAATAGTAGCGCCCCTTTGCAATATAGGCTATATAAAAGGGTGACCACTAACCGAGTAATCCGGGAATTGTGCATGGGTTTTTTAAAACCGGGAATTGTGCATGAATGTTGTATTTCAACCTGAAATTGTCAATTTACTGCGATTGTGCATGACAACAGTGGCCTTTACGTGACCGCAGGAGACGAGAATATGTCTACACATGGCCGAGAGGGATGATCAGGACTTTGCCACAATCGCATAAGACGATGATAATTTCTAGACAACTGCGGGTAACAGTCAGAATTTTGCCACGACCGCGGAAGACGATGATGATCTTCACACGACTGCGGTACCTATATGATTAACATTTTGCCACAATCGCAGGAAGCGAAAACTCACGTCTTCACAACCGGAGGAGACGATTACGATCTCTTCATTACCGAAGGAGATACATAATGATATCAGCCGTGAGGGATGATCAGAATTTTACCGTGATCGCGCAAGGCGATGTTCCACACAACTGAGGGAAAAGATCAGAATTTTGCCACAATCGCGGTAGACGATGATTAGGATGTCATGAGAAATATTTAGAATTTGGCCAGGAGACGATAATGATGTCAACACGGCCGCGAGGGATTATCAGTGGTTTAACTTACCACGATCGCATGCAAATACAATCACCAAATTAGGTAATTCTGAGCAATTACTTGGTCAACCCCAATTTTTTTCATACTTTACTACGGTCATCAGGATGTTCTTCGAAAACAAGAAACATATAATTTAAGCCCCGCAAGGCCATCGTACAGGTTGCAAAGCGATAAGAACTTTCAAATTCCAAGCGATAACAGTGGTTTGCGAGAGACACGCGGAAGGCCAGTTGTGACAGTACCGTTATGGCTATGGCTAGTGGTTCCTCCGATAATCCTTTTTTATTGGACGGGTGAAACACGTTACTTAGTTTCACGGTTTTAAGTGAAGATCAGGACCACGATCGCATGCAAATACAATCACCAAATTATTTTATTATTTTCCAATTTTTGGCGCCCTCCAAAAAAGCCAATTGCCTCGCGCCCTAGGCACGTGCCTACCATGCATATTCGGTAAATCGGCCCTGCATTTAAGGATTAGCTGACACCAGAAACTAGGTCTACTCCAATACTGTCCAAACCGACAGCCGATGGCCTACCTGCATCGTCTCCACTTGACTTGTCCAAACCGCTACAGTTAGTAGGTTAGTAGGTATGATACATATATATATATATATATATATAAGTGTAGGATTTAACATAAAATTGTTTCCCCTTTAAGTGAAAATGTTGACAACATCAGAGCAATTGGGTCTGCGCCTAACCAAGGGATGGATCTTTAGTTGGAAATGTTGTCTCAGTTGAAAGGTTGTTTCAACTTAATTAGGACTAGGGGGTTAATTCGTTATGATAGCATAAGTTTAAACATCAAATATTAGTAGGCCTAGGGTAATTCGTTCAAGCAAGTGCCAGTACAAGAGTCATTTATTCATCCCAACGATGTCTCCATTTAATACAGTTTGGTACTTAAGTACCAGTCATCAAGGTAGTGTAGAAAAGTGTGGAGGAAGCATAAGTTAAGACAATAAAGAATGAATAGGTTAGGTTGAAGGTACTCACAATGTACTCTCTAACAGTGTTGTGGAACATCTGCTCCCTTAAGTCAGGTTCTAGATCTTCTTCTTCCATGATTACCTTTGTTCAACTTCAATATTATATTTCACCACTAAAAAAGTCATGTCACCAAGTAGATATAGTAAGATCACAAAATATGAACTCATGTTTATCACAGATACAAAATGTCCATTATAATGCCCAAACACAATTTTGGCCAACCTTCTGTTGGATCTGATAGGAAATTAATTCACTCCCTACACTAAACATGAGTTTACACATATCATGAATGTATGTTTCATACATTCAGAACAAACATTTTACCCTATCTTAGTCCAACCACAAAACCTCAATGAGTTAGGCTATGTTACCTAGGTTACGTTTACATCAGTCTGTGCCATAACAAATTAGTTTTGGATAATTAATTAAAAGGTTGATATGTTTAAAAATATAAGATAAAATTAACTAAAAAAAATAATTTGAATTCACCACTACTCCAGTTCGCGAACTAAAATGAAAAACAAAAATAAAATAATTTAGGTCTCATATTATTATTCTTCGTCTCTTGCTTGACGCGAAGACTGCTGAGAAGACAACAATAAACGAACAGAACAGTCAACTAAATGACATCTGACATCAGGTCCACAACAGCGACAGTGCAGTACAGCAGACAATACAGACGAAAAGAAACCAGTATTCAACGGATCATTGAGCACATACGTATTTTTATATGATATAAAAATATATTTATATGTTATAAAATATATACATATATTTTTATTTTATCTGTGATTTTTATCTACAATGTCAATTATCCAACACTAAAAACTGTTATTGATGGCTAGCTTGTCTGTATTATGTATTTAGGTATGAATACTGTAATAATTTTATCTTGCCTGTAAACCTTATATTGATGTAATTCGCATGCATTTATATTGTTTGTTACTTAGCTTGTTCTACTAATTGACAAGATCTAATGAAATGAAATGGTTTATTTGCTGTTTACCAATAACATGAAATAGGCCTTATCATACAGTTAATCATTCGTTACCTTTGACTACCTAAGTTTTATTTTTCACACCAATTGTTAAGTCTTCTTCTAATTTTTAAATTGGTTTTGATCTGCTTATTTATTATTGTTTGCTTATAAGACTGACTTGTATGTACCGGTACCATAAATTGTACGTATTGTAAAAACTGTGTTTACCGTAGAAAATAAATAAATGGAATGAAATGAAAATGCAATCAATGGATGAAATGAGGTCAAGAACCCAGACAGCAAACTTTATCCCAGGGACATCGCATAGTAATCCCATATGTCCTGAGAATTTCTCGGGATATGTACGCTAGCCTCAGGATATCCCGCAAAATCCCAGGACGAGTACGATATCCACAGGATATCCTACACTGTAATGTCCCGGGATTTGTAAGTTAACCTCAGGATATCCTGTAAAGTCCCGGGATATGTACGAATGCCATAGGATATCCCAGAATGTCCCATGACATCCCGGGACATGTACAAAATCCACTGGATATCCTGTAATGTCCCGTAATGTCCCGGTAACAAACTGAAGATAAAACTACTACCACTTATAAAATGTATATCTAAATTTAAATGTTCAACAAGGCCAAGGCCAGTATATAATAATTTGTTTTATTCACTACCATTTTCAGAAACTAGGTTTCCATCTTCAGGCTGTGTTTACACTAGTACAAAAAGTAAATATTTACTTAATAAATTAATTTTAAACAAAGTTAAAACAGATTATTTAAAGGATATTGGAAAAATAAAAATAATATTAGAAAAATTTATCTTTTGGATATATTACAGTGTTGTCAAGGGCTGACTTTACTTTACTGACATATTACTACCACTGAGTTCAGGAAAACTAAAATTCTATCATAGTTGTGTGAAACGTGTATTTAATTCTAACTTTAAATTAATAAAATAATCTAAAACAAATTTTAACCATATAACGATCAGTTATAACAGTGCTAATATAATGGTAATTAAATAATCTATTCAAATACCAGTATCCTCTCCAACTACCAGAAAAGCAATTCGACTACTTGAGGCCTAAACAGAATCATATTTAATCAATTTACTCAACTGATAATTAAGCTTTTCATACTAAATCTATATTATTATGTGTTTTTTATGTTCAGGCCCAGACCACACTTTGTTCCAGGGACATCCCATAGTAGTCCCATATGTCCTGAGAATGTCCTGAGAATGTCCTGAGGACTGCCCTGGGATGACCTCGGATGTCCCACAGATATGCTGTGAGCTTATCCGTAGGACATCCCTGGGAGGGGACATTACGCATTCCTGCGGATATCCTGGGATATCCCAGGTTGACCATAGGACTACTATGGGATATCTTGCATATCCTGTCGCAATATCCGTGGGATGTCCTGAGGAGAAAGTGTGCTGTCTGGGAACATAAGTCCAAGGCTGCTCAAGTCAAGGCTGAACGAGTGGTTGCTGAATCACCCTTTATACAGCATCAACGCATCGAGTGGAGGAAACAGCTGAAATTGAAGAGCTCTTTTCCAAAAGGAGCTAAGTCAAAATTAAGTAAATTTTTCAGGAAATGATTTTTTAGTTGTTGGCAATATTTATAGCAATATTGTTTAAGTAGGACTGGAAGTTAAAATTCATTATGTTTAAGATATTTTGTTGTATACTTCATTAAGAGTTACTATGAATAACTTTTTTTTTTTTTATAAAAAAGTAGGATTTTTCCAATAAGTGCTTGATCAATGACTTAGAGCTTTTTGGAAAGAATTTTATGTATTGATTGTTGATAATAATGAAACACTGTCATACAAAAGTTAAGTTGGTAAGTTAGGATGTACAATAAAACACTAAAATTTTTTATATGCAAACCATTATTATTTAATGTAAAATAATAATATTTCAACTATATAAAATGAAAGTAAACTTATTACCCTAAATGAATATACATAGTTATAAAAGAAAGTATACATAAATAAATATTTTAATTTTGTTACAGTTATAGTTGTTATTGTTAGTAGTTATTGTTATAGTTGTGAAAATCAGAGTTATTTGGAAAATTTGATAAATGTTGTCTTATATACAAAATCAAACTATATATGTATATACTGGGAAAAGTAAGAATTTTATGATTTTTTAAAATACTCTTTACAGGATTTTTTTCCTTTAAGTCCAAAAATAATTCTCTTTTGCATTTTATTTTTTTAACATCCACTAGTAACCTAGGTTAGAGCTATTCTGTGGTTAATCATCAGTTATGTGTCAACCCTTGTACTGTGCACAATCTTTAACCACAATTTTCTAGACGAGCGACAAGCACCAAGAACAAGCCTGACACCTATATGTGTACAGAAAACCTGAACAGTAGTTTTAGTATTTTAAATGCATGAAAATATGTGTTTTTTTTAATATTCTTAGAGCTTAGACTGAAACTGGAGGCAAAACTGAACATAATAACTTAATCTGTTAACATATACAGTAGGTCGTTTCAACTATTAGTATAAATTTGTTGACTACTGTTGTATAACATAACAATAAATAATAAATAAATAATTTATTCTGAGGATAACCATTTTAAGGTTAGTAAAGAAGGCATGGATGTCTAGCCATTAGTGTATGTGACTTGTATATTGGATGTCCAGGTTCAAATCCCTGCATAAATGTTAAAATATGTTGAGCTATCTATATGCTGGAATTCTCTATTGAAACTCTGTTAAAAAAACGTTTGCTTGATACTTATTTTTCCCTACAACCTTTATGAAGATTTGGAACTACTGTAATCAACAAAATGCGCAATTACTAGAGTAAAAATTAAAATTACTGTAATACAATTTATATGACAAGTCATATATGTAGGAAAAAATCTGTTCTCCATTAAAAAGATTGTAATTATTGGAATATACTATACCAGCCATATTTATCCATTGTAAATGGATTGATGTACTTTCTATGAGTTCTTCTTTTCGTTGTTTGACTATGTTTCTATGTACACCTGTTTCTATGTAACAAGGCACAGGGCGCTAAGGTGAATGTTTGACATATCTTCCTACCAGGTGATTTTCTTAACAGAACTACAGGTTTAACTTGACCTTAGAAGTAGAGTGGTTAGAAGTATAGGTATTTTTTATTTTGTCAGTGGCAGTGATTGTAGGGACAGACAAGGGTTTGTAATGAGTAGTATTCCATCAATTTATCACTATATTCTTCTGAAAATCCCCCGTGTACTTTAATTACGATTATGTAGTGGAACCTTGATTACCTTCAATCTCCGTCATCCCAAAAGTGTGTATTTAGCTTTTTTACTATACACTTTTGCAGCATTGGAAATTTATAATAAAATACAAAGTATATATTAGCAAGCATGTATGTACTGTAAATAAAATAAAACTATGTGTCATTCACGTGTTAACTGTGTTACTAATTTATAAAACCATTGTAATCCTTCAAACTGTAGTAATTAATTGATACGATAAAGAAATTTCCGTTACAGCTGTCTTTTCAAATCAAATCAAATAATTTATTAACATATACAAATAAACATTACGTAAAATGCTAATTGTAGTAACTGGTGTCTCGTCCATTAATTATAATCTCAATCTTTTTGTACATAAATACTTATGATACTTATAAAAAAATACCTTATCTACTTGTACATAGTTAGGGAAAAATATTTATACAACAAAACATACAATACAAATATAATAACAAGGGGACAAATACAATAACAACAACACAAATGTAAGATGATCAACCCATGTAAGTGTCTGGTAAGAAGTCTAGAGTGGAATGATAAACATTATCCAATAGATTTTTTTTTATTATAACTTTAAAATCATTTACTGCCAATTGTTGAATTCATCCAGCAAATAGTTGTATAGCCTTAGGCCTGTACTAAAAGGAATTTTTTTCTAATGTTGTTATCCTATGTATTGGATAACTGCCTGTAGAGGTTCTTGTTTCTATAGCGGTGTATTTTTTTTTTATTAAAAAAATTCTCAGAATATTTTTCATGGACATAATTTAAGTTTTCCTACGCAAAAAGACTGGAAAAAGTAGGTATAGACTGATTTTTAAATGCTAAAATTAAAGTGTTTTTTTTTACAAAACGCTCTAATTTTAGTGTTTCTCATAGTTCTAACGGATCTTTTTTGCATTGGAAATAAGATGCAAAATAAATAGCTAACTATTCAGTTAATTGACACAGTCCTGATTCTACAGGTGACCGTTATAGAGGTTTTAATGAATAGGGTGGATTGCAGTAAAGTGATTTTGGACATTTTTTTTCAAATTCTATTAATTAGTGATTAGTAACTAGTAGTAAATCATTCCAAATAAACTCTTGTCAAACAATAAACCAAGTATTAATAAAAATCAACTCGGCCTTCCCTTATTGAGTTTTCCGCCCTCCCCATGCGTTTTGGGATGACGTGTATTTTTTTATTTTTCAGCCAATTATTGCTGTGCTGTAGGGGTATACTTTTTGTTTGCACTTTTTGGTTAGACAAGATAAATGTATTCCGAACAACAGGGAATGTGACACTGCACTATGACATCTGAACATCAGACAAATATAATCCTCATCTCCTTTAGTTACCTATAAAACTTCACCACTCTCCCTTTTCTTCAACCAAAAGCGCCGGGATCCAGTGTGAAAATAAATATTATTTTAATGTGTTCCACCCCAAAACTTAAACTTATTTAAGCTTAGTTAATTTGTCCATTTAGTTTTTCAAGTGGAGCCCTGCCTCCTGTACCATTTTGCTGACTTCCATGCTCATTAAGCAGTAGATTGACTCAAATCAAATGCCAAAAAAAGGTTTCTTAGGAGAGGAGAAAACGTTGATGCATTGTAGATTAAAAAAATATTATGTAACATATTTAATATATTATCTATTTGAGTCAATCCATGGACTAAAATCCATCTGCTCTAGATCCCCACACAAAGTAATCTTGTTTGATCTGTAACAAAGAATATGATGACAACACAAATACAATCATAAAAACAGTGGAATTGTAATAAAGAGTATCCTATACACCTAGACAAGCAAATGAAAGATATGTCTCAACCTCTTTATTAAAAAAGTATTTAGAACATTAAATGTAGCCCACATATTATTTCTGATTTATGAAGCTTATCTCAATTTGACCAGCGATATAGATAGTGTCCCATGACTTGGATCTATTGGCTGCAAATATAAGTAGGAATTTAAAAGTTAGTAGGTTTATACTTTTAAATAAGTTTAAAGTTTGTCTTTTCAAACTATTTCATATAGAAAATCCAATAGAAGAACCACATTATTCTGTTTTGGTTCCAGTTCCCGTTGCATAGCCAGTGGTATAGCAGGTATTTAAATTATATAATCCTTTCCAATAACATAATGTTTTAATATAATTTTTATAGGTATACTTGCTAGGTATTATAGGTATTATAGGTATTGCTAGGTTATAGGTATTATACTTGCTGTACATACCTAGAATTTGGTTGCTTGAAGGCTTCTGGTTGCATTGACAGAACATCCGTTACAAGACACGCCACCTTTGACAGACTCATCTTTTCAACCTCAACCAGTTGAGCTGATGAGAAAAATTCAAAAATATAAGATTGACTTACAGTACTTGTTCTAGCTCTAATAATTTATCGAATGCTCTAGGGCTAAGCAACTGATTAAATAAGCTTTTATTTACTTATGAAATTGGAGCATATTAATATGCTCTTTAGTTTGCTGAGTACATACATCTTAAGGGGGTTTGCTTTGTTTTCAGTTTCGTTAATATAGAAGTAACTAACCAATCAGATATGAATAACTACTAAAAGTGAGTCATTGAGTTTTTATTACAATTTGGTATTCATGACAAATGTTTGACCTTGCACAAAAATGAATTATTGATAACTTGTACTGTTTGGAGAGCAATAGTCGTCCTTTATTAATTTTAACTACTAATTAGTAGTTAAAATTTGTATTGATTTTACCTAGGATGTATCTGAACAGTTTCTCATGATACTATATAACATAATAATTAATAACAATTAATTCCTATTCAGTTTATACTTTGAAGCTAAAAGAAAACCTCAACATTTAAAATACTTACCAGATGTGAAGGCACCTGGATTATTTTGGAAGGTGTAGAAGAAGCGATCGCCGTCCTTCCACCGCCGGAACTGTTCACTGATGATGCATTGTAGTAAGGGACCGACAATAGCTCCAGGCACCACATTCTCCAGTATAGCTCCCACATACAGGTCTATATCATCTACTGTTATGTATATACGTCTGAGAAACTTGGCTGCCTGCACACAGAATAGTGGTCACTTAAGTTAGAAGTGCATTGTAAAATGTTCATATAGTAAAGATCCTGCACTAAAAAAACAGCTGATCTTAGGTACACACAACAATGCTACAAAGCTACACAAGGCATCACTTCATTCTGTACTCATCCTTTGATCATATTTGGATTTAAATACAGGGTGTCACAAAAAAGTGTGATGGGCTATACAGGACCTAATTCTACATGCAAAAATAAGTCAAAAATGAAGAATAAAATTTTTTGGATTTCGGCATAGTTTAGCCGTAATCCGCCATTTTGTTTTTGGGGAAAGTATTTATTATTTCAAAATCCCTTTGAGATATTTTTACGAAACTTGGCAAAATTGTTTACACTATAGTAAGTAACATTTATAAAAAAATTATTATTTTAGCTTTCCAAATTTCAAAATGGCGGCCGTTTGAATTTTTTAATGCCAAATTTCATGAAAACCGGTACCTAAATCAAAATTTTGTAAGACACAAAAGTTTTAGTATTTATTATGACAAATCCAACAAAACAAAAATGAATAAAATCGGTTCATAAATAAAGAAGCTGTGTTTATTTTAGTACTTTAGACTGAAATTATAAATATTAAAATGTATTAAATGTAATGTAATAATTTATGTAACGTATTAAGTAATTTCAGTCTAAATTACTAAAATAAACACAGCTTCTTTATTTATGAACCGATTTTATTCATTTTTGTTTTGTTGGATTTGTCATAATAAATACTAAAACTTTTGTGTCTTACAACATTTTCATTTAGGTACCGGTTTTCATGAAATTTGGCATTAAAAAACTCAAACGGCCGCCATTTTGAAATTTGGAAAGCTAAAGTAATAATTTTTTTTATAAATGTTACTTACTATAGTGTAAACAATTTTGCCAAGTTTCGTAAAAATATCTCAAAGGGATTTTGAAATAATAAATATTTTCCCCAAAAAACAAAATGGCGGATTACGGCTAAACTAAGCCGAAATCAAAAAAAAATTATTCTTCATTTTTGACTTATTTTTGCATGTAGAATTAGGTCCTGTATAGCCCATCACACTTTTTTGTGACACCCTGTATAAGCCAAGTAAGTCCCCTATCGTAACTGGTGATAGTAATACATTTTCTGTCCATCCCACATTAAAAAAGAGGAAAGTTGAAGACCAAAGCTTTACCTGCATTAGCGAAAAATCTTGGGCAATCCTGAGGAAAATGTCTATTTGGGAAAATATCATGGCGACTTGTATCCAGTGTTAATAAGTCCTCTGGGGACCATTGGTGGCAGGGGCGGGGCTCGTGGGGACCATGCCCCTCTTTAGAAACTAAATTTAACTTTCACAATGCACAATGTTTAAGTTTAAACAGATTTTAGCAACACAAGTGTGTTTTAAACGTTCTTTTAAAGATGATACCATCTATGGACATCCAACAAATTATTTTTCATCAAGAGCTTTGCATTAACTTGTTTGTGGGGAAGGGCCTTTTTCCTCCTGGTATAAGATCTTAGTTTGCCTTACAAAAGAAAATTCATGCGGGCGCCCACGGAAAATGCTGCATACCCCACGGCCAAATAGGTTCTACAACTTGGGAAGATTTACCTTTGAAGACATATGTTGCCGTAGATCTCGGAAGCTAGTGAATGTAGAAAGACCGCAGGCGAGTCTAGCCATGTTGTAAGGGGGAAGTCCGTGATCTCGACCTCTCATAACATCAGATGCTACTAAGTCCACTCCCACCCCTTCCTTAGTCTTAAACAGCAGCTCCGTGACCTACGACATAAGTCATATAAAAAAATAATTCCAAAAAACGAAATTCCTTTGTTTTTATTTTTTAGTAAGGTTTGGGCCATCAGTATCTAATTTCAACCTTGTACTGATTTATTTTTTCTAATTTTGCTACCTACAGATGGACTAAATAAGATGTTTATAGATTCTGAAGCAAACTGAAATGCTGATTATCAATGATAAAAGGTGTGTAACAACTGACTACATTTACAGCTCTAGCGCTTCTCAAATTTACTCCTTCTGGCAATCCCTGGATGTGGATCTCAATGTGGATGTCAAAACATGGATGTGGTCTCATAATGTGTCAAAATGTCTCTATGTATACATTCCAATTCTATTAAAAAAAGTTTTAATTCAGTACAAAAGACCATTATTTTTTTAGTGAAAATATACACAACATTAATTGAACTTAAAATGTGCCTGATAATGAACACCAATAGTCAATTCCGATAGAATTGATGAAATAAATATGCAGCTACAGAAGGCGAATTGAGGGATTTATCTACATTTGTGAGGGAAATATTAGCAACAATTCCATTATATACAACATATTTAACTGTATTACACCATATTTCAGAATCAATGTAATATGTAAATCTGATAAGCTTTTTTTAAACTCTTTTTATCATTTAAATAAGTTTTTTTACTACTTTAAATTATTTTTAAAACTTGTAATACTGCAACCTCAGATATGAAGCACTGATTGATTACAAAGTATTTAATTAACGTAAAAACGCAAGGATTTTTAAAAATCGTTTTCCAAGCAATGTCTTGGTTAATGTGTTTGTTTCAACACATATAGTTTCTTAAAGAGTATTTATAATATCTCAAAGATTTGGAATAAACATAATTACCTCTTTAGTAAATCCTTGATTCATCTTTTGAGCTGGTTGAAACATAAGGCCCCTAACGAAATTTTCAAATGCATTATCCTCCTGAATTAAATCTGGCTTGAAAAACACATCACTTAGACGAAACGTTTTAATGCGCTTCCGTCGCTCATCAAATAATCTATGGAGTGATAACAATTTCTAGGTTAGTTTAAATGTCATAATAAAAGATTTCCTGTAACAGTGAAAGCTCTTATGTACAATAAACACGTAATCAATATATTCTATATATTTGAGTAATAAACCAAAAACTACATTTTCCCATATAAAATATGAATTCTTTATTTGAAGTTCATTGTTGGTGATGGTGAGTTAATGCTGTTCAAAGGTTTATTGCGGACATTTTCCATCACAATGGTAAAAATCAATACACAACGTTTCGGGATCTGGAATCTGATCCCGTCCTCAGGTGAAAAAACTTAACTAACACATTACAACTAACAATACACAAACGCCCAACCTAAGTTGGAATACACTACAGAGGGCAGCAGTAAAAAATATGCACTGTATACTGTATAGCAGTCAAGTCATGATACAACATGCGAATAATAACCAATCACAAAACACTATAGTCTATAAAAGGTGTAGTGTGAACTAGTGCCGGATTTAGGGTACTTGCGGCCCTAGGCCAAATTACTTGAGCGGCCCTCCCCCTGTGGTGAAAATTCCTTGCGATCGCGGCAAAGTCGTGTTAAAAACATCACCTGTGGTCTGCGATCATGAGGACATCATCATTGCCACCCGCTACCGCAGTAAAATCGTGAAAATCTCCCGCGGGCCATAATCACCGGGACATCATCATCGACTGCGATCGCGGAAAAGTCGTGTTAAAAACATCTCCCGTGGTTTGCGATCATGAGGACATCATCATTGTCACCCGCGGCCGTGCCGAAATCGTAAACATCCCCCTCGGGAAGCCATCGCTGGGACGTTCTCATTGACACTCCCAGCCGCGGCGAAATCATTAACATCTCCCGTGGGGCGCAATCATTATCATCAACACTCGCGGCCGCTGGGAAATCATGAACATCTGCCGCGGGCTGCAATCACGGGGACATCATCATCGACACTGTGACAGTGGCTAATTTTTGAACGTCTCCCGCAAGCCGCAATCACGGGGACATCATTCATTGACAACTCACGACGTCAGCGAATTCTAACGTCTCCTGCAGGCTGCGATCATGAGGACACATCACCGTCTCTAGCGGCCTTGGCTAAATCGTGAACATCTCTCTTGGTCCGTGGAGACATCATTATGGTCACCTGTGATCGCGGCAAACTGGTGGTTTAAAATAAATTATTTTATTTATCTAAAAAAAAACCTTTTTCTCTATCCTCTGCGGCCTCCTTTTGCTTGCGGCCTAATCGGCCTAGTGATAAATCCGGCACTGGTGTGAACAGCTCACACAATAGAACACTAATAGCACCGTTCGCAATGACTCCACCAATGAGACATTATATATGGGAAAATGTAGTTTTTGGTTTCACTTAAATCACTTTGGATCACTTAAATACTAAAAGAAATAGACAATAGGTATAGATTGGAAAGTTGTTCATCTTAACAACTCGCTTAAAATTATATGTTACTTTACATATGTTCCCATTTGATTCTTTTGATTTACAGGGCTAAAAAGGTGTGTTTACCAGGTTACGAATTTTCAATCAGAACGGAAATTTGTTAAGTGGTTTTGAAAATACAGGGTATTACGTCAGTAGGGTATGTGAAACATTCACAAAAATGACACAATTTTGAAACTAATATAGAGATAATTGAGTTCTGTTTGCACCAAAATTTTGCTCTAAGCAAGACCTTTCTACAAATATACAATGTGATGTAGGTTGACGTAAGGAAATTTCAAGATTCAAACCCGTTACCTTCATTTCTGGAACACCCTGAGCTTGGATGTTCTAAGTATTTTAAATGGATTCTTTGTATGTGATTTAGGGAGCAATAATTTTATTTCGCCCTCCTAGGTTAAAACGTAAAAGTATGTGTACGGGTGGTCTGCTTATTCACCCTCTATAGTACAACTATACAAAAAATCATAATTATAAATACGGTATTTACACTCAACAGCAAAAGCAGGTAGCATAATTATCAAGTTTGTTTCAATTGAAAAAGATAAATGAAGTTGATTCCACCATGGAGTTACTCACTGTACGTCTGGAGGTATCATGGTGTGGAAGGCGCGGAAGGCAGCCGAGGTGAAACTTACTAGAGTTCCGGGATTGAGAAACTTGTCATACTGGTCCAGCACTAAGCCAGGGCCTGATAGTTTCTGGCTCTTCATCTCAGTGGGGCCTGCCAATCATTACTACATACATCAGTATGTCAGCAGGAGTAAATACATACAATTTGTGTGGTGTGACTAACTGTTTATATATTTATTTTAGACATTTCAGAAAATAAAGAAACTATGTTACTGGTAATCCAATTATTTGCTGTGGCCACTACTTTCAGTTCACTGTGAAGCCATCATCAAACTTTACAAGGACGGGATCGCTTCTTCCGAAGGTCATCATATTTTACAAACATTTAAAAACAAACACACAATACACGTATATTGAGTTTTTACATCATGAACTGCTGGAGTTTACGTCCAAGACTATGTTCTTGTGTTGATTTTTAAATGTTCGTGAAATATGAAGACCTTTAGAAAAAGTGATCCTGTCCTTGTAACGCCTGATGTTGGCATCACATTGAGCCGAAACTAGTTGCTACAGAAACCAATTGGATTATGAGTAATACAGGTATTTTATAGTATATCTTGGCAATCCAGAGGCCACCCAAGACTTTGGATTGTGTTTTAATATGGATGTACTAATCATGTGCTAATCAAACATGTGTGCTAATCAATGTATGTAATGGGTTTGTCAAAATGTTTTTGTAGTATGTAATACTTACAAAAGGTAGGTGATTTTTCACTGCCTAAAGACATTAAAGTGATGTTTAATTAAATTGATACTGTAAACTTTCATGAAAAGTATGTTATATCATGAAAAGATATTGTTTATAACACAATAATTAATTTAATGTTCCTCTAAGCCCAGCTGCCATTAATTGACCATTGGAATTCCAGAAATGACAACAAAACAAAAAAAAACAACAAAAACAAGAAAACAAGAATGCCAACTAAAAAAATTAAAAAATGGATGTCAGTAAAAAGTATCCAAATAAGACATCACATTCTTTGAGTATCAAATTCTGATTAGTGATTAATCCATAGACCTAGTTGAGTTATAAAACTACTCTACTGATTATCCATTAGTGATTGACAGACTCTTTCGTCAAATTTATTCACATCAATCACTTAAAGTTAAAAATTTATTTTTTTTTATAATTTTGGTTTATTATGTTCAGAAGCAAATGTAACAGTTTCATTAATTTAAAATTAAATGAAATGTTTGAGGCTGCTGATTTGTGTAGAGGCTATATTGATATCTGGATTGGCCTCCTCTTACTTGCTTATGTTTTAAGACTTTTTAGTGCACTACTGCCATATTAGCCCATACCCTACTCTCATTCTATTTAGACCTTCTACTCCTACAATAATATAAAAATCAATCCCCTTTTTGCCATCATCTGCACATTAATTTACAATACACAGTCTATCAATGTCTCAATTCAACGATGTCCATTACAAATCCAAAACTGTCAACAGCCATGTAATGGGAATAGGCTCACTACCTCTGTAAGTAGTTAAAGGTTATAATAAAATGATAAATAACATGATTTGTTAAGATGCTAACTTATGATCATCGGAAGGTACTCAGTGTAAGTGATTCTCTGTGTTATGGCAGACACTATCTTGCGAGCCTCCTGGTATAGAGTCTCGTCGGACCAATGAGGATTGAGCGACTGAAGCTGTCTCGCGATGTGGTTGTGTAGCCGACAAAACATCACTTGTACCACAGCCAACTGTGGGTTCTGGTTAACCCTATCATCACCTGTAAAATCATCACTTATTAGGACATATTCAGTCATTCAGACTTACTTATTGTAGAGTACGGTGGACAGTTATAAATGATATCTTTAGAAAAAATTTAAATGATGGGATATGGTAACAGAATTTACATAGCATACCCATTCATCAAGCAAGGTACAGTAATTGAATATGGTAATAGAGCTACTTGAGTGTGAGAATACATTTTTATAATAATTATAAAATGGAGTGAGATCATAATCATAATTATTACCTGTAAATGTTAAATTCATTAAACTGCTAATTTACTTATATGCTCCGGAAATGAGTTAATATTACTTTTAAAAATTGTATCTGTTCTAAAAAAAGGCATGAGTTAGAACACGGTTAAGCTAATTAGATTGCACCTCATTTTGCCTTATTTATAACTACAAATCGTAATATTTTGGCTGTATTTATTCAATATTTTTTAACTTTGGGCAAATTTTAAATGCTAAATAAAAGTGTTCAACATTTTTTCATAAAGTTAGCCATTTCTATGAAATTTAATTTAACGAAATTAAAATGGCTGCCATTGAAGAAGTCAAGTTGAATTAGACCAAGTTAATTTGTTTTCCAACATGGATCTCTTTTACCTCAACGTACCTCAACATACTACATAGGAAGTTTAATAAAGATTGGTAAGAACAATATAAAGGTAAAAACATTTATTAAAAAAATACAAAATGGAGGATATCTGGTTAACGAATCGTTTTTGGTAAAAGTCTCCTTCATGATTTTCTCTTTATTTTGACCCATAGAACCATTTCTCAAAGTTGGGCTGTTTACTTACAGGACACATTGTATAATAAAGGGGAAAAACAAAAATAAACTGAATGACTGAATACGATAAAATTAAAAATCAGTACAGTTTTGAACTAAAAATTACATAATGCCCTAAGGTAACATAATAGCGAGCTGAGCTGATATGGTGTTCACCAGCCTGAGAAAAGTCCGAAGGTTTTTGATGGTTTGAAACAGAACTCAGCTGTTCTTGATCATTGGGCATTTGACAAAACAGTCCTGCTGGCTGAAGAACCAGCTGATTTTAGCGAGAAACAAGCAAAACTGTTATCTAATTTATTCATGACTCATTCTTCATTCACCTTCACCTTAAAATACACACCCTGGTATATGTTGGCGTACTAAATATCTAATCCAACATAAACACTGTATGTGGTAAATTTGACTTGCCTGTATCATAACACACTGAGCTGTGGGGGCAGTTACGGCCCCGCTGTGCCAACTCAGGCAAATACTCTGCCCCATTGACTATCTGGGAACGAAGCAAGCCTCCACTGAATGTACGCAGCCTACTGGCCACCCTGTCAGTAGAACCATACAAGAAGGAAGCATCCACGTAGTGGGTCACATCTGAAATCTAATCAAGTTTTAAAACTAATAATAAGATGTGTGTTTAACAATTTCAATAACTTATAAATAGATAGCTGTAATTGGTTAGTATTTAGTTATATTGTTTTTTGTTTCAATAAGCTCTTAAGAACAGCAAATTCTCCACTATTCAACCCTACCTGTCGACGATTGAGTACTTAAGGTTGTGTGCTATTCCCATATAGTATGTGCACTGTTGAGGGTACGTCGAGACAACCACGTGCACCGCTCCTAGCTATACTCAGAAGACTTGTGTCAAGCTATAGGAAGGTATCTGCACTGTTGAGGGCACGTTGAGACATCACCGTACACCGCTCCCAGCCATACTCAGAAGACGTGTGTCAAGCTATAGGAAGGTACCTGCACTGTTGAGGGCACATTGAGACAACCCCGTACACTGCTCCCAGCGATACTCAGAAGACTTGCGTCAAGCTATAGGAAGATACCTGCACTGTTGAGGGCACGTTGAGACAACCCCGTACACTGCTCCCAGCGATACTCAGAAGACGTGTGTCAAGCTATAGGAAGGTACCTGCACTGTTGAGGGCACGTTGAGACAACCCCGTACACTGCTCCCAGCCATACTCAGAAGACTTGCGTCAAGCTATAGGAAGGTACCTGCACTTGTCTGTACTTTACCTTTTTCCACTTGCTGGATAACCCATGGAATTAAAACACCACACAGTCCATCAACCTTTCATATGCATACCATTCTCTAAAAGAACTTTTGTATTTTGAAATATTCCAATGTTATATATAGTTTCAAACATTTTCATAGTTTTCTTTGTTATCCGACCTTTCTGCCAATACAATCTTGCTGTGCTTGGTTTAGATAAGATAATAAATACTCTATGGCCTTAGGTGGTGCGGGGTCCAGTGCTAACATTCGTAGTGGGACCCCTTACTAACAAAAAAATAGTATCCCAACAATAATAGAAAACTAATAAAATTATCAATGTAGATAATATTATTATTTAATCTCCCCGCCTGTTTCTTCTTTCATAACAATTGAAGTAAAATTTACGGACTTTTCATTTTTTTTTTATTTTGTACCCGGGCTTTGTGTGGCCACAACCATCACACATGCCTGAGGTCAGCTCTGCTCTATTGTATAGTAATATTCCACTAGTCAAAACTTTAAAACTAAAGAGTTATTTACTAAGAAAAATATCATCGTTGTTACTTTATTTTGCATACAGATTTAGTGTACAACATGTAGATAAATTAGATGATAATCAAACAGTAGAGTAATTCATACTAACGAACTGGGATGGGGTAATTATGCAGTTCTTATCATCAGTTATCATGGACCTCATGAAGTTGAGGCAGGACACTTTGAATCTGGAGTAGAAGCGGTCATTGGCAGTGACAGATATTGGGATGCAGTTCTCAGGCATGATGACTGAAGGCAAAGGCTTATGATCACTGCTGCAGCATAGGCATTGGGCAACATTGAAATCTGTAACAATGTAAAACTAAGTATTACTCCAAATTAGTTGATAAATTAGTCGCAACGATGATTTTCAGATTTTGTCATAAGTTTACAAAAACTTGCTGCATAGCTGCTTTGAGAGCACCCTGTCCCTACTCCATCTAGCTCTTTTAAAACTTACTGATGTCAAGATTATTTACAATGTTTCATTGATATAGATTACTTTGAAACCTCTAACAACTCTGACATTACATGGATTTAAAACAATTTGGGTCTAGAGAGTGCTATAAAATTAAGTAGTAAACATAAATACAGGTGATAATGAAAAAGAGAATAAATTAATAAAGGGAATCGGAGATTTAATTAAATAGAGATCATCCTTTGCTATAGTTCTCTCAATGTTTAAGACACAAACTAAGGATTACCAATTTGTACATAGGTTGATCGTATACTTTAGAAACGATCATCAGATTTGTAATTTTACTACTAGCAGGTCAATTTTCCTGATGGCTCTAAAACTGGATACAGCATGCCATAGAATCTGCCCAGAGAAACCTTTGTTCATCTTCATTAGTAGACTTTCACATGTGGATTCACAAAATTCCATTGTGGTTTATAGCATCAGTGGATTCATTAAACTCCTGTTCAACCCTATCATTAGAACTTCATTTATGGCTTGGCCTGGGTTTACCTGGTTGTTGATCTAGGACCCTGGCTGTGTCATGAGAGACTAATTGACCCCAAGTCATGACTGCGTAGGTGGCTATTGGGTCTGGCACTGACGATGAGGACAACACATTTGACAACAAAGAGCGAGTACTAGGCAAAGACACACTCCCACTAGTGCGTAAACTATGCTTCCCTGTCAACAAACAAACATACTTCAGAGTACTAGGCAAAGACACACTCCCACTTGTGCGTAAACTATGCTTCTCTGTCAACAAACAAACATACTTCAGATGTTAGAGTACTAGGCAAAGACACAATCCCACTTGTGCGTAAACTATGCTTCCCTGTCAACAAACAAACATACTTCAGATGTTAGAGTACTAGGCAAAGACACAATCCCACTTGTGCGTAGACTATGCTTCTCTGTCAACAAACAAACATACTTCAGATGTTAGAAAAACAGAATAGAGTGAAACATCAGTCGATGTTTTCACAGACCTGCGGTTTGCATGTGAGTGATGCACTATGGACCTAAGAGATAATGCGTTCCTCTCCACCTAAATTGTGGGCGAATTTTTATCTTTCTTGCGCCCCCAACAAATCTAAAACCTCTTGCGCCCCTGGGCCCGGGCCCATTTGTAAAAGCCGGGTAAAGGCCCTGTGTTTTCGTAACAGCATTTTTAAGTGGAATACATAAAAAGTTTGTAAAAAACACTGACTAGCTTTTTGATGGTTCCTAAATGGACCCAGCTATCCTAGATCATTGGGCTTTTAAACAATGATGGATTATTTGAAAAATAAACAGATGACGTTAGCAAAAAATCTATCATCTCATTCATTCGACACACATCCTTCTCTTATCTTAGCATTAAATATGCACCCTGAGGGTGTGTTGGCTCGGCTTAAAATAAAGCATATGAATCTTGTACTCTTGATTTTATTCAAAATTCACAATTAATTTTCTTTCAGGTACAACATTTAAAATATAATAAAAGAATATGTTGAATTTGAATATAATATTTTGGTAGGCACAGTCTCTAAACAATTTTCCAAAGGAGGGATTCTTCCCAAATCTCTGGATGAAATAAGATAATTGATTTCCCCAGATGCCCTTTATCTATATCAAGCCAGTAAAACTGGGTGGATATAAGAAAATAGGCAATTTATATGTGTGTGCATATTTTAAATGAGTAACACAGTACTTATTACATAAAATATGGTAAAAGATTATTTTATACTATAAAAGTATTTTATAGTATAAAATAAAACAAACAAACAAAAATACTCTGATTATTGGATAATTATAGACTTTCCTCACAAATATATTTTAATTAATTGAATTTAGGCCTATTTTATGTTTTTGGAAATTCGTTATCCATTTTTGCTGTATACTGTATACCAGTAGTAAGGCAAAATTTTGTAAGAACTAAGTCTGTGGATGGGCATTTGTCTTACCATCACTATAAAATGCAGGGAATATCCTGACAAGAGTGGCACCAGACAATCCCCACTGAGGGAAGGCCAGGTTGTTACACGACCCATCTATAGTGCGGAACTTTGCATTCTTGTTACATGGAGTGACTCTGATGCAGGCGTCACCAACGTCCTGTTGTATTTGAGAAAGAAATTGTTGTTTTCCATTGGCTTTTCTGTAAACATTGATAATCATAATGATTTATCATTATAAATCTATAGCCACATTCTTTGTCGATTTTTTATGAGAATATTCTATTGTAAGAAATGTTTAATATGCTAAGGGGTATTGCTAAATTATTGTAATGGGAAGCAAGCTGGCCTAGTGGTAGAGCGCAGGACTTTGGACCCTGAGGTCCCAGGTTCTAATCCCGCCAAATCACCAATATATTTTATCTAAGTGATTATGCCGCAACCCCTAGGTATAGCCTGAAGTAATATGAAAAAAGATCCTGGCTAGTGCCTAGCGTCCTAGGACAAAAGATATTACTCCCACAGTTGTAAACTGCAGCATGAAGAAAATACAATCGATCCTGGAAAATATATTTGTTTTCTATCGGAAAGTAGTAGTTTGAATATACTAGGAAGTATGTGTTGGTTTCCCCAGTTCCCTATGTAGTTTAGAATATTGCATCTAATACTGTGGTTTGGTATCAGCTTGATTGAACATATTGATCAAATAGCAACAAATGGCATTTTTTGTAAACTTTGACCCTTATAGCTAGGGGCTAGGGTTACCACCTCTGGTTAGGAAAAAATTGCCAACCCCCCCCCCTCCACCAGATTAACATAGGCATAAACACGGACATAAAAAATCTGTATTCACATCAGTTGTGATAGACCTTTGATATTTATGAACATTTGAAATGTATCTTCATATAATTAAAGTGTATGACCCAATACCTTAGATATAGATGAACTTTAGGTATAGTGGTAGAGTACTTAGACAAAATAGTTATATCAAGGTACATTTTAACATTCAATTACAATTCTTTTAGATAAGGGCTATTAATTATGAGAAGGTACAAAGCATGCAAATGTTCAAACAGTTAATGCAAGGGCAAAATTAACTGAGAAGTGAAATTTGCTGCACATTTTATGTGCATGTCTAACTATACCTATAGTTATATTTACAAAAAAATAATATTTTAATTAATAAGCAAAACAGTAAAAATGTCAAGTAGGCCTACCAGCTACACTCCCACTCCCCATCCTTCTATGTTTTGGCTCATATTCATTACATGTATTATTTTAAACCCACTGGAAATGATCTTTGCCAGCAGGCGAGGTGCCAATCCCCCCCAAACCCAGAGGCGCAACCCCCCCCCCCAAGCCAAAGGAGTAGTCCCCCCAATTTATGCTGCCGTCTATTTAAATCCACCCTCCACCTGCCAATGTATCTGGCAATTTCCCCTTTACCTCATAAAACGAGCATTTCAAGTATTTAGTAAACTTGAGGTAAAGAAAAACAAACCTGCTGATAATCAATATTAAATGTTTAATAGGAAACGTCATTTAACAATACATCATTATATCTAACTAACGGACAAATTAGAAGTTTTTCAATTTACAATTCAGAAACTGTATTGTCAGCCAACATGTGCTCCATATACTCGGTGAATTACTCTACTCCAACACAGTATTGTAACTGTACAATATATTAGTTGGCGTTAATTTTTACAGGGCTTAAGAATTCAAACAGCTTTAAGAGCATTTTGACAAAAAGTATCTGGTTTCAAAATTCTAGGCAGAGAGTCACGAAATAGGGCAGACTTGTTGCTCGCCACTCCCAGGCTGCCTTCTACAAAAATCGCCGGGCAAAATACACAAAATACCTTAATTGCCACTAGCACAAAAGGTTTTTGTGACGAAGTAATCTTATAATTCATTTTGATAGCCCCAGGATTTATGACTAATAGTGGTAGAAACGCATCTTGTCAGACAATCCTTAATAATATACAGGGTGTTGAAAATGTCTGGAACCAACATTATATCTGGTGAGTGGTTAAAGAAAAACGACTGATATTTTGTGTACGGATATACTATGGTTTTGCCTATCTTTTGGTGCCGTATGAAATTTTTTACCACTTATAGGGAACGTCCTGTGGAGGATGCAGTAAAAAGTTTTAATGGAAGCCTATGGTAAATGATACATCATTTTAAAGGCCAATTTTTTCTGAGTAAGGAGCCGCAAGTTTCATCTCAAAAGGACCACCCTAGCAAAAATGGCGACTGTTTGAAATTTAAAAACCCACTCATAGGGAATGTCCTGTGGAGGATGCAGTAAAAGGTTTTAATGGAAGCCTATGGTAAATGATACATCATTTTAAAGGTAATTTTTTCTGAGTAAGGAGCCACAAGTTTCATCTTAAAAGGACCACCCTAGCAAAAATGGCGACTGTTTGAAGTTTTTGAAAATAATTGAAAGCTTAATTGGTATTTATGTTAAAAATAAGTTTAGTAAAACAACAGAAACAATTTATTAAATGTTTTTTTAGTCACTTTTCAGTTCACCACGTTATAAACTACTGTACTTCGTAACTGGCTTGTAATAGCATTTAAAGGAAACAAATACAGTACGGACCATTTAAATAGCAATGTTTTTAAATTTCAAACAGTCGCCATTTTTGCTAGGGTGGTCCTTTTGAGATGAAACTTGTGGTTCCTTACTCAGAAAAAAATTGCCTTTAAAATGATGTATCATTTACCATATGCTTCCATTTAAACTTTTTACTGCATCCTCCACAGGACGTTCCCTATAAGTGGTAAAAAATTTCATAAGGCACCAAAAGATAGGTAAAACCATAGTATATCCGTACACAAAATATCAGTTGTTTTTCTTTAACCACTCACCAGATATAATGTTGGTTCCAGACATTTTCAACACCCATGTACGGTAGTGTCGTATTTTACTTGCTACATATGTTTTGGCGGTTCTTTAACATATTTAGACTTCCATATGTAACATACACCATCGTCAGACTTACAAAAGGATCGACTTCTGGAGGTGTCGTCAGAATATGTTACAAACATTTAACACAAAACACGAAACGATTACAGATTGGCCTATCAATTCATGCGAGGACATTGCTGCGGGCAGGACTGGAAGTAAACTGAATCAGGTTATGACAGGACGTGGTCTCTGGATTGTTGTCTGCGTTTTCAACAGATGTTAGGACTAATTGTAGTGACAGAGGAGAGTGTTGAAAATATAATGGGAATCATAATTGAGTTTTCCATTCAAAACTATTGACAATAATAACCAATTTTTATGCTGGATATAAATGATGGTCTCGAAATTCTACATTACTGCGTGAAAAGAAATTTATTAAATACTTTGGAAGAGTTTGGAATACCGGTATAAAAATAAATAAAACTAGAGACAGTACACAATTTTGGAGTGAAAACACTCAATTAATTATGAATCCCATTATTTTCAACCCTCTTCTCAGTCACTACAACAATAGTCCAATATCAGCTGTTGGAAACGCACAAAACAGACGACAATCCAGAGACCACGTCGGTCCGTCATAACCTGAACTGATTCAGTTTACTTCACTTCCAGTCCTGCCCATGCCAATGTACTCTTGTGCATTGATAGGCATATCTGTAATCGTTTTTTGTGTTTTGTGTTAAATGTTTGTAACGTACGACACATCCAGAAGTGGATCTTTTTAAAGGCCTAAGACTGACGATGGTGGAGTTAAAGAACCACCAAAACATATGTAGCAAGTAAAAGTCAGCGAACACAGAATAAAAAAAGTCGACACTAGTACATTAAGCAGGATTGTCTGATAAGGTGCGTTTTACCATTCTTAGAAGCAATCTTAATTACGAATGGCAGAATGTTGTTGGTGTATATATATATTTTAATGCAGCTTTAAAAGAAGCAGAAATCGCTTTTGCAAGGAAATCAAGCAAAACTGATGATAAGCATTGCTCTGAAAGTCAAACCTCAGACGACACCTTGCTTAGCTGCATCACTCAAAGTCATACCTCAATTAACAAGCCCGAACCTATGTTAAACAATTTAAATCTTACCATGGACGATTTTCAAAACATTGTACAAAATTTTGATACCGAAGAGAATGATTTGGAAAGTTCTCTTAACCTAGCAGCGGAGGTTGGAAATGCTCTCCTTGAAGAAAACAATAAACTTAGAGAGGATGTTCACAAGCTGAGTCTCGAAAATGCCAAACTGTCTTTTCAAGTAACAAAAATAAAAAATGGAAATGAAGCAGCAGCTTGGGAAGAAAAAATAGACACACTATTAGACCAAAATGAAAGATTGTTAATGAAAAACAACTCGTTAGTGGAAACCATCAATAATCTTGAAAAACAGCTCGACAATGAGAAGATGCTTCGCAGAGACTTAGAACACACCTTTGAAGAATTGGACAAGGAAAAAGAAGACACATTAAAAAAATATGAACAAGAAACTCAACAACTTAAACAGAACATAAAAGATCTGACACAAAAACACAATGAAGTTAAGCTGGATGAAAAAGAGGAAAATCTGGTTAGTACAAAGCCTGCTGTAGCCCAGACCCATCAATGTATAGCTGGTCACAGTCCTTTCCTCTTAGCTGAACTTGCTCAAATTAAAATGAAACAAAATCAAATGGAACACGTCATTAACACCCTGAAAATGCAGATGAACAAAGAGATTTCTAATACCATTTCTCCGACAACTCATACAAATCCTTCCATTCCAACACCAAGTTCATTAAAAAATAAAAGGGCTCAAAGAAATCATAACAGAACTAACATATTCAGCGTATCCCTGCAAAATGCTAAATACCTAGAACAAACAAATCACAAACTTGCTACTGACTGCCGAGAAATAACCAGCAAAACCTTCAAAAACACAACGTGGAGAGCCAGACAAACTCCAACAAAAAAACTGCAAATTGAAACAACAACCGGGAGAGTCAGACAAACTCCTACTAAAAAACTGCCAACCGAGACTACAACAGGGAGAGTCAGACAAACTCCTACTAAAAAACTGCCAACCGAGACTACAACAGGGAGAGTCAGACAAACTCCTACGAAAAAACTGTCATCTGAGACCTCAACGGAACAAGTATCAACAGGGGGAACCAGCCAAACCCCGCCACAAAAACTGTCACAAGTGTCACAAACAGTAAAAGCTCAAGAAAGCCTGAAAGAGACTAAAAATAAAAATAAACTTCCACCCCTAAATGCTAAGCCAAAGAGCAAAGACGAGGATTACAATGATTTCTTTGTAAAAAATATAGGATTTTATTCAGAACATATGAAGAAGCATTATGGATATTTAGTAAAAAGGGAGGCTGCATCGCTACAGGATAATAACTTTGTTTTTTCCTCACCTTCTCAGATTATTCCAACGCAGCCTGATTTTACTTTAAGAAAACTGCAAAAATCAGCAGAGACAAGAGAAACGCAACCTGACTGTTTTTTAGACAATCGAGTCAGGATGTAAACTCCAAACTCATCCTGCTGCACCAAAATACACAGGAAGTCTCAAATAAAATAAATAGACTACAGCACCTTTTAGAAGAAACCAAACCTGTTTGGTAACATAGTAATTCTGACAGAACATGGACTGAAACCTGAGACAATAAGTAGCACCGTCATAGCTACTGGATTCTGCCTCAAGGCTCACTATAGTAGAATAGAACACAGAAAAGGAGGTGTTTGCATTCTTGTAAAAGAAAGCCTTGAGAGCAGCACAGTAGCCATAGATGTTTCCAAGTACTGTAAAGAACTGTTATTTGAAGCAGCTCTTATAAAAATAAAATTCAAGAACTCAAATCTGTTTGTACTGGGAACCTACAGACCCCCAAACGGAGACCTTGAGGAATCATTAAACACCTTTACAGAACTAATTGAGGAAACAAAAATTGAAAATTCCCCTCTTATCATCATGGGAGATATTAACGTTGATTTGTGTAACCCAAACAGGAAACACATTATCTTAAATGAAACTCTTGCTATGCACAACATCCAGAGACTACAGCTTCCACCTACGAGAATAACAAATCTAACACAAACCTCCATTGACTGGATATGTACAAATATGGACACAAACCAACTCACTCCAGAAATCATCAATGCAGGACTTTCGGATCATACTGCTCAACTCTGTACTGTAAACTTCAAATCACACATCAACTCAAGTTATCCTGCCCAAATTGGACGCTGCCTAAAAAATAAAAACCTGCAAGACCTCAAGTATCTTCTCAGTCAAGAAAACTGGCTTAGTGTTACCTCAATAAACAATGCCGAAGAAGCTTTTAAAACTTTTAGTAACATAGTGAGAGTAGCTATGGATGCAGCCTGCCCCCAAAAGAAGATAAAAATACAAAGAAAACATAAACTAAAATTCTCCATGGACCCAGAAGCAGTGAGACTTAAAGCCGAATTTCTTAAAGCTCTAAGAAAGTTTGAGGTGACGGGAAATCCAGATGACAGAAGGGTTTCTATTGAAAATAAAAAGAACTATGACCTGTACTTGAAAACAATGCGGAAAAAGGTTAACTCTGACCAGTTGATGAAAGCTGAAAATAAATCTAAAGCTATCTGGGAAACAATAAACACAGTGTGGTCCAAAAAGGAAACATCCCTAAATGAAATAACCCTTCAAGTAGATGGCCAACTCATAAGTAATGTGACCCATGTTGCAGAGCATTTGAATACATTTTTTACACAAGTAGGAGAAAAAACAGTAGAGAAACAAAAACACCTAAAGACCACAGCTCAAACTCCTGACGTAACTCAAACAGGTCCACTGTTTTCCTCCTTTCAAAGCACAGACGAGAAGGAAGTTAAAATGATTATAAACAAACTTAAAGCAAAAAACTCGTCTGGAATTGATGAAATCTCGTCAAAAATACTTAAGCATTGCTGCAATGAACTAGCACTACCATTGGCTGATTTGATAAATAAGTCCCTAAAACAAGGCATCTTTCCTTCACTACTTAAAATAACTAAAGTATACCCAAAATTTAAAAAAGGTAGCACATTAGAAGCAAGCAACTACAGACCAATTTCCCTCGTTTCCACCTTCTCCAAAATATACGAAAAAGTTGTTTTAAAAAGACTTTTAGACCACTGCACAAATCACAACCTACTAAACAACCTTCAACATGGATTTACAAAAGGGAAATCCACAACAACAGCAATAATTCAGATGGTTGAGTCCCTGATTGACAGCCTAGATGAAGGAAATCTAACAACAGGAATCTTTCTTGATTTCAGTAAGGCATTTGACTGCCTTGACCACCAGCTAATCATTAAAAAGCTGGATTCCCTGGGGGTATCAGGGATAGTAAGAGAATGGTTTCAAAGCTACCTTACAGACAGGAGTCAGTTTGTAGAACTAAGGCACAGAGATAACAGCCTAATAAGAAAAACAAGATCAAATTTTCAACCAATAAATCGAGGAGTTCCCCAAGGTTCAGTTATGGGTCCGGTACTGTTTATTCTTTTTACCAACGATTTGCCGCAACAAATAGGAGACGCCTGCCTTACTCTTATGTATGCTGATGACACAACCTTAGTGTTTAATGAACCACTAGCTGAAAATCTAGAAGTAAAATCCTATGTGTCACTCAGTATGGCCTACCAATACTGCTATAACAATGATCTCGCAGTAAACACGTCTAAAACAACTCAAATAGCTTTTGGCCGTAAATCTCAAGAAGTGCCACGACTCCCAGATGTAGAAGTGGAAGATGAAGCTAAGTTTTTGGGCATCACACTCGACAAGAATTTAACCTGGACCCCTCATGTGGACAATATATGTAAAAAATTAAGTTCAACCATCTATGCTCTTAAACATATAAAAAATGCAACAGATGACATGACAACAAAAGTAGCATACTTTGCACTTTTCGAGTCGCATATGAGATATGGACTTGTAGCATGGGGTGGAACCTCTGCCACTAACATGCAAAGAGTTCTCAGAAAACAAAAAAAAGGCAGTCAGAATAACTGCAGGACTCCACAGACTCGACAGCTGCAGGGAAGCATTCAGGTCACTCAAAGTACTTACCCTTGTAGCACTCTACATCCAGGAAGTTGTGTTATTTGCAGTAAGAAATAACCCTACAAGGCGTGGCGAAATGCACCAACACAACCTGAGAAACACCATGCAGTACAACCTTCCACAACATCGCACGGCACAGTTTGAAAAGAAACCTTCATACGCAGGAATGAAAATCTACAACAGGCTACCTCCAGATCTAAGAAGCAAGTCAGAAGATGACCTCAAACCAGCTTTGCATCAATGGCTCATTAATCGACCTTTCTATTCCTTAGAAGAATACCGTCAACAGGTCTTTGACTAAACAACACCTCAACCAAACATTTAGAAAAAATTGTAAATTGACGCTACTACTATTCTTAATGAATGTGTAAATAAAGATTATTTGTCTATTGTCTATTGTCTATTGTGTTGATAGTGAGCTACTTAGAAAAAGTTTTTCAGTCTGATTATACAAAATTCTACATTCATTATGACAGCTAACAAAAAAAATCCCCGCCCCCAAAATCTCCACAAAGAAGTCCCCCCCCCCAAAAATTCCTGTGGTGCAAACGCGCCACGGTCCCCCCCCTCTGGACACCCCTGTTTGCCAGAATAGATCAAATGTTTATGGTAAATTTCTTCAAAAAAGAAAGGTGTAAAATGTAAAAGTATATATGTTTTCTGATTATCCACCTAAAGTACAACATGAACCTGTTACTGAAGAACTCCTGCGCAGTGGTGGTAGTCCGAGGCCCCGGTGAGACTGAGTACAAGGAGGCGAGGCGGAAAGGGTCACCCTCGTGATTCATTACATCGTTGAAGAACTCAGGGGTGTCTGGTCGAACTCGAGGACAAGTGGCACTGATTAGTTGACCTGTCAGAATTTAGGATTAAGACTTGGAAGTTGGATTTACCGATTGAAAATCCCTATGTAAGTGCTTTATCATAAGCAACCCAATTTGATAACTCGAGCTGTCTTTACTGATTCACTCTGCATTAGTAACGCTCTTACTAAAACATGTGTTTTTGTCTGGGAAATTACATTTAAAAAGTACAAATATTTAATTTAATAAAATAATGAGGTATATAATTGATTACATACATTTAAAATATGCAAGACATGAAGTTGACAGTAATAAGTCAGCTAGTAAACTCTTTCCACCGATGAGTTTTGTGTTTGCCACTACTTTCGCTGCAGCAGCTAACCTAAGTACTTGTTAAACCTAATGTTATTCAAAACAGGGAATAGATCTAACATGTTTAAAGAAACATTTTAGCAGAAATTCAATCAAGCAAATGGAAATTTGATAAGTCTACAGGTTTGTTGCTACAGGGGTATTAGAGGATCGGCTGGTTTAAGTCATTAATGTTATGTTTCGTTACCTTTTTTCTGCTCATCACGAAGAATGCCCTGACAGTTTAACAAAGTTACAGTTTTGGCTCAATCTACAAAAGTAAAGTTTAGAGGCGTTATAAATCAAGAAACACTCAAACAATTTAAATAAATACTCTGGCCGAGAAAGTATGATGTTTGGACACCACTAATTAGCGATCGAAAATGCCGATGTATTGGGAAGAATGACTAACAAGGAGGACAACGACAGCTCCAGCTGCCTAGAACCACTAACCCCAGCGTGACTTGAACACCCCTTTAGCCACTGTTGAAGAATATGCAATACTAACAACAAGGTGCTGATATAATCTGTATTCCTGTACCCTACGCTCGTAGTAGCACCAGATACCTGTTCCGGCTAACTGTTCGATTATGACTTTCTGTTTAACAGCCTTTAGTTGTAAGTGTTTGTCTGTGGCTCGGCCCGGTAGGACTCAAAGACCAAGATTGTAGTGTTTGTGTTAGTGACCCTGGAAGCCTTATTTTCTAATTTAATTTATCTTTAACTTAATATAATGTCAAATATTTAAATATTATCATAACTAATTTATGAGGCTCTGAAAGAGAGTATACAAATCATGGATATATGAGCTACTGTATCAAAAAAATATTATATTGACAGAATTATGTTTTGCAATAAGCTATATCAAACTATAATACTCTTTGACTTGAGATTAAAAATAATGGCAATGCAAATACACTAATTATTAATCAGAATCAATCAACAATAAATACAATATTATGATAAGTGTAATTCTGATATTTAGTTCATTATACTTGAACCTAATATAAAATTAGCATTTACATGTTTAAGATTATATAACATTTCATACTCACGGGGTTGTTTTAGCCTCTTTTTGGTGTGGACTTTGAATGATGAGATAAAAACACAAAATAACACAAAAATAACTGTTTGAAGACAGGGACTCATAGCAGTGGCAGGAAGAGAGCATGGAGAAGTGGCACATGCCTACTTGTTATCAGAAACTGGGTACTTACTAATTGGGGAAGGTGTAGGAACTATTTTCCTGTTCCTTGGTTTGTTATCACCAGCACATTGATATGCAAAAGCTTACTTGTGTTTGCAGCCTTGAAAACAATTAGAAACTCATAGAAAACAATAAGTATTGTATTAATTAAATAGTTCTGTCATTGACTAAATAATGTCTAAAAAAATGGATTGGATTGATTGCATTTCCTATATTTTTTAAATTCATTAGATATGACTAAAGAATATCTCAGAATGAATAGATTCGATTTTTCGCATGTACTGTATTGTTTTCTACATTATTCCATAAATATAATGAAGGATTGGGAACATTGTTCAAGTTATGTTAACATGACATTATGACATTAAGTAAATGCTATCAACACAAAATAAGTTAACATAAATGATTAACTTAATATCACAATGACAAATAAGGCATTGGGCATGAATTAATTTTAAAACTTGTTTGTTCAATTGATCTTCTTAATCCAATGCAATATAAAGGGTGAAATAAAGCTTGAAGTATATTGATTAAGATTGTATGCACGTATGAAAAGGACCGTTTATTTCACTTAACTAAATAAATACTTAGTATCGAACTCTAGATAGACTATATTTTATTTGTACTTTTTGTGCCAGTAAATAAATTTGATTTTTTATCTCTTAAATTACTAAAACTTACTGATTTTAAGAAAAAGTGAAGAAAACTTTTATTTTGCATTTAAAATGCACTAAATGCATCAAGTTAAGAAAAATTTACAATAATTGGCTGAAAAATTACCTTTTTTAATTTGTTTTTGACCCATATAAAACCTCATTTTAGGTCTACACTTTTTGTATTTACTTACAGGACACCTTTTATAGTTAATGATACAAAATTTATTAAAATTGTTTGCAGTTAGATATTTTATCAATCAAAATATAAAATGAAGGATACACTGTTTTTTTACAAGGGATATTGTATCAACCATTTTAGCCTCTGGATTGCTCAGGGTGAATAAAAAGTCAAGACCCCCCCATCTAATATTTTTCCAAGTAAATATACAGAGATATCCTTTTGGTGGTCGAGCAATCTTAGCAGAAAGTTTCATTTTATCATTTTGAAATTTTTGAGTGTCCCCCCAAAAGGGGGGATTTTGGGGGCAACTCAAATATTTTAAATGTAAACCCCCTTCAAGTGACACCTCATTTTGAAGTGTTTACAAAAACTTAAAGAGTGGTGAAAACTAGAGGTCGCTATCTTTTCTCTATCCAAAATGGTAGCCCGTCAAATGTTGTGGAAAATCAACGGTAAAATTGTTAATATTGGCTGCCATTTTGGATAGAGAAGAGATAGAGACCTCTAGTTTTCACCATTCTTTAAGTTTTTGCAAACACTTCAAAATGAGGTGTCACTTGATAGGGGTTTCTATTGAATCATTTTTAGTTGTCCCCCGAATCCCCACTTTTGGGGGGACACTCAAAAATTTTAAATGTAAACCCCCTTCAAGTGACACCTCATTTTGAAGTGTTTGCAAAAACTTAAAGAATGGTGAAAACCAGAGCTCGCTATCTCTTCTCTGTCCAAAATGGCAGCCAATATTAACAATTTTACCGTTGATTTTCCACAACATTTGACGGGCTACCATTTTGGATAGAGAAGAGATAGCGACCTCTAGTTTTCATCATTCTTTAAGTTTTTGTAAACACTTCAAAATGAGGTGTCACTTGAAGGGGGGTTGCATTTAAAATATTTGAGTTGCCCCCCAAATCCCCCCTTTTGGGGGGACACTCAAAAATTTCAAAATGATAAAATGAAACTTCCTGCTAAGATTGCTCGACCACCAAAAGGATATCTCTGTATATTTACTTGGAAAAATATTAGATGGGGGGGTCTTGACTTTTTATTCACCCTGTATACAACAAATTAATTGATATTATAAGGCCTTACCTTAGCAATGCTGCTATTTAGGATTCCTAAATAGGATTGCTAAGGTAAAGTCTTAAAATATCAATTAAGGATATTACATGTACATATTTTATAAATATGCACATTTATATATTATAGTATATTATATTAAAAGGGTAACATATTCCCATTGTTGTTGATGGTAGGAAATAAACTGGTAAAGAAACAAAAATGTATATAAAAAACTATAAAACTTTATTTGCAACCATCAGTAGGCCTACAAATTGTCTACATCAATATTCTTTCTTTCAATTTACTTCGTCAGACTCTCCCTGGATATAAAAGGATTTAAATAAACATTAGCGATTCGTCGCAACTAGGCTAAATCTACCAAGGCATCAGGTGATATAGCAATTTAAATCATTTAAACATTTTCTGAAAGTTTCAATTGGTTTTTGCTGAAAAAATCAACAAAAGAAAATTAATACTTTGAAAGTTTCTATTTAAGTGTTTTCATACAAGAAACCTTTGTGACATTTTATGTATGTAATTAAACTAATTTATTTAAAATATTAACACATTATCTTAGTTAAGTTAGGATAAGTTGGTTATTTAAAAAAAAAAATTGTTCGTTTGATTTTAGATGGATTCCCTACAGTAGGTATTCATTTTTTGATTCGTAACTTGTTCATTTTGTATGTTCAGTAAATTAAAACTAATGAACACATGTTTAATAATTTACACAATACAAACAAAAAGAAAATACTAACATATTTCATACCTGAGTTGTAAAGTTTAGTTTCTAAACATAAGTTTTTATAGGTACAAAGTAATTAATCATATATACACAATACTCACAATCACATACAAATGTTACGCTCTGAGTTAAATGGACGGTTCATTTCCAATGTTAAAAGCTACAGTCCCAATCTTCTCAATTCATTAATGATTCCCCCTTGATTGAAAAATATTTTCTCCCATAACTGTAAATTTAAACCTTAATTATAGTAATTAATATTAAAAATATTATCTGTATTTAATCATAGTTTAAAAAAGTCTTTATTCACATTTCCATTTGAAGTATAATATTCAAGGGTGTGTTTATGACACAGGATAAACCATAAAGAGAAGACATATTTTACAGACCAGTAGTTCTGGTTTGGAATTAATTAATGTTTATATTTTTTTCTCTGATTCTTCCACAGAGTTGGTTTGTTGGTCTGCTCAGTTTGTCACAAGATTACACAAATTTGAAGGTGAAACAAATAATTTATGTGTAGCACTTTTTTGAGTTGTTATGTTGTAAACAGATCTTTCTCTAATATTTAATTTAACTTGCAACCGACCGGTCCCTGATCACAGATCAATCCTTTATAGGTTAAATTATTGAAAACTTTGAAAACCTCCTTCCTTTCCTTTGTGGAGTAGGAAATATGAAATCTTGAAGTGTATCTCAACTGAAGTATGGTAGGTAACTAAATTACTTTAAGTGAGACCATAAGTACTCATCAAATGCCCAGTGGTATAAAACACATAAATCAATATTGTTTCACCTTTTATATTGCACCATCTCAAACAAACCTAACACTGAGGAATAAGGAATCTAGCCATCTGCTTACAACAACAGCTATCCTGAATCTTCAACATTAAGTTCAATCTTCAACCTTAAGTTCAATCTTCAACCTACTCAAATCCAATCATTCTTCAAGAGCTACCCCGTATTTGTACCATTTCTTTCTCCCTCATTGTCTTTATATTCAATAACAGAAACTACTAATATACTTGGCATTCAGCTTTGCACTATAGCCTTTCAACTCAATTTTGTCCTCTGAGTTCAGGGATGGAGAAACTTATACAAAATTACATAGTTTGAATCGTCCCTCGAATTGAAATGTTTTCAATAAACAATGCAAAAATCTATAAACATAAAAAATCAATTACTAGTTATTTAAAATAGTTTAACGGGCATTGACTATTAGTTGTTTAAATTTCTAATGATACTCAGTCACATTACTGTAGTTTGATCAACAGGTAGACACCAATCCCACCTTTCCTTCTGCTGTTTGGATGGTCACCAATCCAAACCTTTTGTCTGTTGTATTTGATCTAGAGTCAACTTCTTCTCTCTCTGAGTAGGGATACTTGGGAATCATAAAACTCACAATACTGCCAGCTGTAAGAAAAGCTTTTCTAAATTAAAACAATAAACTGCCTATTTAAAAGTTGTATAGAAAATATACAACTTATCAATACTGTCACTGAGTGAGATCTAATGATTAAAATATTGACAATTACACTTAAAAAAAAAAAACTTTGATGACATGAAACAAAACAGGTTGATATGAAAAGAAGTGTCCAATTAATTTGACAATGAAAATAGTTACCATACCAGTATTGGGTTGGTTCTATAAAACATAGTTATGTCATGGTGTTGTTATTTAGACCTGTTTGATCCAACAGTTACAATACATATTTAAATAAATAGGGTACAGCTCGTAACATCTAAGCTGGCACTTGGCCAATCACTACTAGTAACTAGTTCAAAAACATTATGTCCTGTCATGCGACCGTCTTCACGACCCATATGAAGGCCCTCAAGTACATAATACCGGTCTTTTCTCTACCTCCACCCTCCGCTTACACTGCCCGCGCTAGGTCAAGTGCCAGCTTAGATATCACGAGCTGTACCTCTTTTTGTTTTAATTACTTGTTGTGGGTAAAATATCACTGGATTACTGAAGGTGCCAGATTAAGGCATAGTCGGATCAATGACAGTCTACAATACTACAAAACAACTAAGATGTAAACATTTGTTGAGGCTTTAGCTTTTGATTTTTATTTTTAAATAAATGTAAATATATTTTGTATAACACAACTGTTGTGAATATTGTAATGGAAATACAAAAATCGTTGGGAGGAACGATCGTGTTCCAACATCTAAAACTTTTAAGGACACCCCAAGATCTGAACATGTTACATTCCAACCAGTTAAAAATATTAGTCTAGAGAGTCTAGAGAGTACGATTAATCTGTGGTTGAAATATCCAATCATCTATCTCACACCTCCAAAAAGTCAACAATAAAACAAACTTACCGAATAAAACTAGTGCACAGAGGAAAATAGGGATGGTACAGGAAATGTCCAGAAGTTGACCAAATGCCAAGTTGCTAAGCATTCCTCCCAATCTTCCTGCCAGAACTGAAAAGCACACACCCATACCACTGCAACACAACAATCAATCCACTCATCATTTTGAAATGAAATAAGAAACATTTAAGTCATTTTTATTTATTATGGGTATGAAATCCATAGCTATGGATCAATGGAGTCAATGTTGTTTCATGATGTTAGTTGACTTTTTGCTAACAACTCAAGTTCTTCTAGTTTCAACATTATTCATTGGAATTTTTATTTTCATCAATTTAGAAGTTTTTAGTTTAACTATGCGGACAAATAAAGATGCAAAATTTCTGTATGAATGTTCGTAAGAGATATTTTATAGTGCTGTAATATGCTATTGCGATGGGGGTACGTTACACATTGTTTATTTTATTTTGAGTTTCCTGCTGATATTAAGCCAAACCGTGCATTTAGCCATATCTGAACTTTAGAACAACTCACGTACAATCAATGGCAGCGACATACAAATTCTTATTGACAACCATGCATATCTATACCACACAACCACACAAATACTATATATAAAAAAAACCTAAATCCAGTTATGCCAAACATTAAATATTGAAATCGCACAACTACACATCTATTGATAAATAGTTTAAGTATTACCAAAATCATTTCTGGAGATACATAATAAATATATAGATAATGATATATCAATTATAGAGTCAACTGAAAGTACAAAATTTATTGTTATAGAATCAAACTAAGAATTTGTGCGATTTAGTTCACATTCGATCTGCCTTGCTGCTATTTCAATAAGACTGTCTACTCATTCACTAGTTACTTACCTTATATTTGGTGGAAACATATCAACAACCAACGAGTTGTACACAACATTAGCTGTTCCAACGGTGAGTTGGAATGCTGAGGCGATTATAAGGTCAGTCATAAGATCTGTGGTGAAGTAAATTATTACCACACACAGCCCAGACATTGCCATTAGGAGAACTGAGAACAAAATTCATACAATTACTACTCACACTAGACACCCAATAGCGTTATCCAAGTTGAATTTCACATTAAACATATGTTGAGATTTTTTGTAAAACAAATTTAATGTTTAATGTTATGTAACCACATTCAATTCTTTTTGGCACACACACCTTTTGGCATTTTTCTCCCATCAATTATAGTTTTATCCATAGAAACAAGGTTGCATAGCTGTATTGTTATGTAATTTGTTTACCTACGACCATATTTTAAAGTAGCCGTTTCAGTTCAGAGTTCTTAGAATTGAAAAGTTTCTCATAACAGCATTGTTTACTTTCATAACAGCATAGTTTTAGTTTTACTCATAACAACACGGATAACGGACCAATGAGGTTCAAGGATTGAGAGAGAAGAAGTAAAATTGTAATCATTCGAACTTCAACTAATCAGCTGTTCAGGCCAATTTAATTATTGAGTGGTGCAATTAGTGTTTTGGTACAATGTTTCGTTACATCACACTGTCAGTGGCAATGAGAGGCTATAAACGAAAACATCACCTCTCTTAGAAGTTATGAGTAGTGATTTTTAGTGATTAAAACACTGTCGTAGATAAAGTAGTGTACGCAACTCGTGTAAATAGTGTTAACGCAATCGTTGCATAAACTGCTATAAAATATGTTGAAATTTCTATTTACTATTCTATTTCTATTTCTATTTTATTTAGCAATAAACCTAATACACTTGAAATAAGCGAAGGCTTTTTAACCCATTGGGGAAGGAATTAATGCGCTACCTGCAGCACCCTCTGGCGGCAATTAATTTTACCGAGTTTGTAGACTTTTACTCTAACTGCTATAGAAAGAAAACCTTAGGTAATAAATTGTTAATTCTTTCACCATGTTGTTCACAGTAAAATTGTCTACAGAAAAGTGGTAATTGGATAGTCAAAGTTCTAAACTAAAAAAATATATATATATAATGATTATAAAAATAAAAATTTTAAAAATAATTTTTTGAAAGTAAACTTGATATACAAATTCCAAGATTAATCCAGACACCAAATAACACTACTATTATAAAGGTCAATCGATTCCCTACGTAGAAAAATCAAAAGTTGTGTACTTTTATAAGTGTAATAACATTAAAAAAAAATTTTTGTTTACCTTACCGCAGCTGATTTTTGGTGATATGTGGTTCCCATGGCAACACAAAATTGTTTGTTATTTGCTAAAATAAATGAATAAATACACAAATCAAGAAGCAAGATATTTATAAACATTAAAATAGTAAGAAGAAACAAAAAGGGTGAAAAATAATAATAACTAAATAAAAAATGGCGCTGCCTAGCGGTGACACGAGTGGCTTAAATAAGTCGGCCGCCGGGCCTGCAGCGGCCGTACGAGTAACGCTCGTAAGTCGGCGCCAATGGGTTAAACCATAAATGAACTTTTACAATGCAAGCTGAATGAACTTTTACATATAGATAAGCTAAAGTTTGTATAAGCTAATCAGTACTAACTAAACAAGAATAAAATACCTCCTTAGCCTTACTTAATTGTATTTTGGTTTCCCAATTCTGTTTTCTCCTAGAGTAGTGTTGAGATAACTGTACCTGGTAAAGTTCTGCGATGCAGGCGGCCTGCTAGAACACCTGAGATGATGTTTCCCAGAAGACCAATGACTCCCATAACTAAGGACTTAATAAACACCGATGTATCCACATCAGTACCGTTGCAGAAGGGTTGTTCTGGGGACTGGACAGTGGAGGATGCTGGGCCAGCTGAACAGATTGTCGCTGGATTGTTGGGGAAGTGATCCAGATGAACAGTAATTCTATTAAACAGCTCAGGCAGCCACAGTCCCAGTCCATAATATCTGAAATGGCAAAGATGATTTAACACAGTGAATTGAAATTTTAGTTTGCTCTGATAAAGTTAAGATGCTACGAACACATGGGATTAAACATAACACTTTAAATTGTTTAGGTAATTTAAGAGAGGATAATATAGACACTGACCTCGTACCAACATGCTGTGAACTTGTTACAAACAGTGAAACAGCTGATCCAATTAAGTAAAAGTCAAAACCAATATAGTAATCTATATATATTGGAACATCCGTATCGATTAGTGTTAACGATACGAGTTGAAAATTTAAGGTACGAGCCTTGGCGAGTGCCTTAAAAACTTCTACGAGTGTCGTTAACACTATTTCTGCGAGTTGTGTGCACTACTTTACCTACGACGGTGTTTTAATTATTAAAAATCACTACTCATAACTTCTAAGAGAGGTTATGTTTTTGTTTATAACCTCTAATTGCCACTGACATTGATGCAACGAAACATTGTATCAAATACTAATTGCACCAATCAACAATTAAATTGGCCTGAACAGCTGATTAGTTGAGTTTCGAATCATTACAATTTTGCTTCTCCTCTCTCAATCCTTGAACCTCATTGGTCCGTTATCCGTGTTGTTATGAGTAAAACTATGCTGTTATGAATGTAAACAATGCTGTTATGAGATACTTTTCAATTCTAAGAACTGTACTGAAACGGCTACTTTAAAAAACGGTCGTAGGTAAAATTGTTTGCCATGTTGTTACCTTTTTAAAAATGCAAAATGACTGTTGTAACTTGACAAGAATGCTTATATCATGATATCAGAGTCAGAGTTGCAAAGGTAAACAGCTTTGTTGAGCTAGATCCTGGAAAATTATGGAACAACAAGTACATAATATAGAGGTACTATGTTAAACAACCGAGGCTAACTTACAACCTCGAGGGATCAAGCACCAAGTCTGAAGATCAAGCTCAAGCCTAGCATTTACGATAGCAGTGTTTTGGCTATTGCAAAATGTGTCACGCTTTCTCTGAGATTGACAACAATAACGTTTCCGTGATCCCGGAAGATGATGCACATGTTTCTGTGACCATAAGGGGTGGTACACATTTGGACGTGATTGCAGAGAATGATGATTATATTTTCGTAACCGCCAGAGATATTCAAGATTTTGCTGTGATCGCGGATGATAATGATGATGTTTCCTTGACTGCGGGAGATATTTAGGATTAAATTGAATTGAATTGAAAATGTCTTTATTCATATAATATACAGTGGTATACATTGAATGGCGTCATTATGCTAAAATACAGCTAACAACTTTATTTAATTTACAATTCCTCCATAAGCCATAAGGTACCTATTTAAACCAAAAATTGATCGGAAACAAAACAAAAAGTATGGTTGTCAGAGTTCATCAAATTTTTTATATAATGGTTTATTTGTTAAATGCAGTTTTAATTTTTTCTAAAAAAATTTTACATTATCAACGTTTCTCAATTCCACAGGTAACCGTAGTAAAAACTTAGCACCCGCATTTAATGTTTTTTTTATTATAAAACTCTAACCTGTGGAAATCAATGGCTTCAAAGGATCTTTCCGCCTTCGCGAAAGACGATGTAGATGTCTATAGGATTTCAATAATCTTCATATTTGTGGGACTGCAGGAGACACCGATGATGTCCACACAACCATGTGATAGTCTTGATTTTGTTGCAATCATGGAGGACAATGACAATTTTCTGTTATCGATAGATAGATTTATGATTTGCCACGATCACGCGAGACGATGATGATGTATATACAACCACAGGAGATAATCTTGATTTTGACACAATCATTGAAGACGATAATGTCCACATCATCGACACTAAACCGCAAAATAAAAGAAACTGCTATTATCAGATTAATGTGGGAGTGAGCTGGTCTAGTGGAAGAGAGCGGGGCTTCAGTGTCCAAGGTCCTGGGTTCAAATCTAGCCAATCACCAATGGATTTTATCAATGTGATAGTGCTGCAACCCTCTAGAACTAGCCTGAAGTAATGTGTAAAACAGTTCCGGGCTAGAGCTAGCGTCTTAGGATGTGAAGATGGGACATAAAAAAAAAACTATTACCTAAATGTGACCACAAAATTTGCAGCTCAGCCGGTGAGTATTTATCAGAGGCTGGCAATGTGGAATGTGTTCAACTTTTGGTGCCAATGCAGCGGCGACTAGCAGATCATGTGATCTCTCGCACTCATTGGCGCTAGCCAGCAGCGTAGTCTGAAAACCTCTAGAATCATGCCAGCGGTGACCAAAGTATGATCTTCTAATTCTAGCATTTCTTGTAATTTATGTGGTGATACTCATGAAACGTTTCTGTCCGTTTCTGAGTCCTCTTCTTTAAACTCTTTCAACAGTCTTGAAGACTGCACCTCAAAAATTTCAAAATTAAAGCCCCATCAAGTGATACCTCATTTTAAAGGCAATCAGTTAAAAATAATATAGGTCAAAACTAAAGAGGTCTCAATCTCAATCCATTACAGAATGGTGGCTTTTTAGTTTATCATCAGCCAGAGAGAACCCACTTAAAATAGACATCAATATCCAGTGTTAAGAGGGTTCCCTACCCCCACCGAAAAACGTCAGAAAACCGCTTCGCGCGGTATCATATAGCGATTCTAGTTTTAACATTTAAATTGTGAACCAAACACCATTTTGTATATAAAGAGTGGTTCTACTAAGTTTGCTTTTTAAAAAATGTCTATGCTTACGCAATCAAGGGCAACGACTTGTCAAAGTTAGTGAACTTTACAGTTAAATAATAATATATTTTTATGAAATTATCGATTTTTAATAAAGCAATATTAGTGTGAAATTTAACTAGAAATATCAAGTCACTATTAGTTTCAAGAAAAGATTATTTTTTGTATGTGCAAAATGAAACCGCGTAAAACCTTGCACGGCGAAAAGTGCTATGATTCTGACGGACTCTAGCGGCCTTTATCGAAACTACTGTCTCGCGGAGGGATACAAATTTTACACATTCTTCATCATTCATAATATTTCCCCCAAGATTTATCCATGACACATAATAACATTATATTAATTATTATAAACCAGTTAAGCAGTATAAATAAATACAGCCAAGAACCTGTTGATAATATAAAAACGTTCAGTCATATAGGTTGTAGCATACTTGTGAAACAAAAACGTTTCAAATTAATATTTCATTTGAATAAATTAATAATTTGAATTAAAATTAAATAAATTAAAATTAATAAATATTAGAGGGAACTAGGGGAGAAGGTGAAAGTGAGTGCACTGCTGGGGCGGGTTTACTAGGATGGGCCTACTTCCACTGCGGAGGCGTCCTGGCGGTGACACGACCAGCAGACAGCGATCCTAGGGAATATTTTGTCGTCTTGTAGTTCCAACTAAACTCACCAGGGTCGCAGAAAATTGAAAACAGTTCGAGGTAGGGAACCCCCTTAACTTTTTAATGCTGGTACCAGGAAAACCATAACTCAGTATTACCAAAACAAGAAACTCAAAAGTACCTTTTCATCGTGTTGACACTTTCACCCAGGACCCTAAAATGGCGTATTTTGGGGGCAAATCAACATTTTTCAATATTAAGACCCATCAGAATCTGTACAACACAACTGATTGATAACTTTCAAAGCAATTATGGAATGATGCTGTACTAAATTGGTTTAGATGTTTGATATATTCTAGTTATCTATATTGACAAAATATTGTATTTTGTAAGGAATGGGACAGATTATCTGTCGATTGTAATAAATAGTAATAGTAATAAGATTTTACTTTGAACATTTTAATTTATTGTTGTTGAGCAGTCTGAGGAACAAAAGTTTTTGAGAACAGGGACAAATCAATTAAAATATAGACACAAAATTACCCATTTTTTTTTTTTTTTTTGTTCTAGGACACTAGGCACGAGCCCGGAATTGTTTTTCACATTACTTCAGGCTGGACCTAGGGGTTGCTGCATTATCACATGGATAAAATCCATTGGTGATTAGGCGGGATTTGAACCTGGGACCTCTGGAACCAAAGTCCCGTGCTCTAACCACTAGACCAGCTCACTCCCCAACAAACTTACCCATACATATTACTGAAGAATAGAAATGACGATAGGAGTGTGATCTTCACTGTTGAAGGATTGAACAACAACTTGGCTTGTCTCACCATGACAGTTAAAGTGCTGTCTTTTGAGCTCTCGCTGTCACTCGTCTTATCTTGCATTTTCAAAGAGGTTACCTGCAAGCAATGAAGACGCATGATAAAATATGTCCGACACATCAGGGTGTGTACCATCTCAGAACTCTCCATAGAGAAATAATAACAGAAAAGAAAACCTACTTCAGTGCAGAGTATAGACAGATTATTTCCAATACATGAAAAAATGAGCTGAAGCAAATAATGTAACACTGGCTTTTAAAACCTCCAACAATCTAAGTTGTATTTTAAACGAAACGACAAAGAAACCTGCCTGTGAAAAGTCTGGGGTTTACAAGATTGAATATGATGATTGAGCTAAGTACTGTGTGGTTTTCCCCCCAGCCGTGTATTCTAGACTAGATTCAAGGTGCATACCCAGTATTAAGAACCATAATAATACAAAATCAATTTTCGCAGCACATTTTATCAACACTAATCATATTTTTCCCGATTTTGACACCAACATGAAACCTTTGAACTACTGCAAAAAAGGAAACTTTATGGATGCTGTAGAGGACTACACAATTTACAAAGCCTCAAAGAAAGATTGAGGAGATATCCCAAACAACCAAATCTATTTTAAATCAAATGAATTATTCAACACTCTGCTCAAACTACATTAGTGATAACAAAGTACAAAGGTCAACCCTGCTTCAACTAAACTGCAGTCTCCACATGTCAACCGACCATAGCCACCTGGGGGTACCTGGGGCCACAGGTGTAGTCCAATATTGATTTTTTATGAATTGTCTAAAATGTTTGTGTATATGTGTTTAATGATTTCACACCCTCAATACAAGTAAAGATTAATTTACTTGACAAGTACTAGGCAAAGACACACTCCCACTTGTACGTAGACTATGCTTCCCTGTCAACAAACAAACATACTTCAGATGTTAGAGTACTAGGCAAAGACACACTCCCACTCTTGTGCGTAGACTATTTTTCCCTGTCTACACACAAGGCGACATGTTCACCAAAACAATCGTCATCCACCCTTAGAGGAGGTATTATGAATCAAGAGACGACAAAGGTGAATTAACACTATATTTATATAGGTATTTAATTGATTAATTTGGTTATAAATGAACTACCAAATTTATACAGTAATATTAAACCCATAATTTCTGCAGAGACTGAATTCAACTAAACTGCTTTGGTCTTTAGAGGATTTTTTTATGTGTATGAGTTCCTGTGATAGCCAAACAAATTTGTTTGTTCAAGAACAATCAGATATTTAACTCTTATTTAAGCTAGTTACTTAAAACTGTATGGTTGAAGGATCTATTCTAATAATGTATTCAGAAAAATTTAAAAAAAGCCAAACCAATCAGGTATGCTGATGATACAACATTGATTATTAAGAATAATACAACTCATGGACTCTACTAAGAGATCACTGAATTAACCAATAAAGCACCAACGTATACTGTCTTCAAAATTACTTGGCAATAAATCCAACAAAAACCATGCAAATAAATTTCAGCAGAAGACAGTTGCAGACAACTGAAGCTACAAATATCACTGTCGATGAACAGTCCAAACTACTAGGCATGACCTAACTCTCTTGGACAGAACATGTGAAAAGTCTGTGGAAAAAATAGGATCTGAAGTTTATGTAATGTGTAGAATTAAATGGATAGGAGGACAGGTATCAACCAAGACTGCATACTATGCCTTAGTTGAGTCCCACACAAGATGGATTAGTGGTCTGTGGTGGAACCACAGAGCAGAACCTTACAAGAATACTGAGACTTCAGAAAAAAGCTATAAAAACGCTAGCTGATCTCAGCCCTACAGAAAGCTGCAGGGAAGCTTATAAATCACTAAAAATCATGACTGTGATATCACTATACATCCTTACAGTAATTAACTATACTTAACAGAGTGAACTTACAAGAGGAAAAGATTCTCACTCACAACACTGGAAGAGCTACAGACTACCTTCTCCCAGCTCACCATACAACTCAATACAGCAAGAAACCTACCTACATGGGACGAAAAGTCTTCAATAGAATGCCCAACCACTTGAAGATCTTAAGAAATCAAGACCTGAAGAGGAAACTCAAAGACTGGCTAATGGATCAACCATTCTACTCAGTAAAAGAATTCTTTGGTCATTGAAATTTTTTGAATTGTTAAGTAAGATGAAAATTCAAATTACAATCTATGCATATGACACTATCGTATTTCTTAACGAAATCTCAATAAAGAAAATTGATTGATTGATTGAACTTAAATTTTTTTTTTTTTTGCCTCTGGAGATACAAAATGAAAAAAGTAAATCGGTCCCAGGTCATCGTCTCACCATGCCACCAGGTATAGCTTCTGCTCTATAGGGAAAATTTGCTAAAATAATACTAATGCACATTACTTACCGAGAATTCAGAAGGATCACATTTGTTGTTGATGGCATAAATGTTGGCCAGAATAGCAAGAGCTTTGTCTCCTTTTCCTTGCACTAGAAGAAACACAGGGCTCTCTGGGAAGCAGAGATGCAGAGCCGCAGCAGTTAAAGATGGCAATGACATCAGGGCAACAAGTAATCTCCAAGAATTGAACACCATTCCTTGCCACTCTACTGACAAGGTCAGTGGAATGATCATCCAGGCAAAACCTTGACAAATACCACCTTGGTTATCTTAAGTTTCAATATAAAAATATATGAAAACTATTTATAAAACCAACAAAATATATTTGTCAATCATCCATAGTCAAATTTTGCAACTAATGTATGGGTTAGGATGGGCCATTAACTTGGCAATTGGAATAAACATAGAGTCAAATTCCAGATGCAATGAATACGTCAACTGAATGAATTATTTTTATAGAGACTTGTTTTCTGTAGATCAAGTTTTAGGTATAGTTTCTTACGGCATACAATGTACTGATGTACGAATAAGAAATACAAATAATTTGATTTGTAGTTGATTGTATTTGAATAGCGCACAATCTGTTTCTCTTAACCCTCCCCGGACAGGTGACGGATATATTCGCCTCAGTCTTTTTCGATAAAGGATGGGTGGCGGATATATCCGCTTATGGTTTTTGATGTTCCGGACGGGAAGCGGATATATCCGCCTTCTCTTCAGACAGACTGGTAGGTGTCTGAGCAGTAACCAGATGTTTCACGGTACCAAGGCACCACTTTCCTGCTCTCTCCATGGCTGTGCTCACTCCCACACTCCCCCCTCTCTCCCGTGCCTACCCCTATCCCGCGCACCACCAACCTCTCCTACGCTCCCCCCTCGACGTTTCGTGCTCAACACTACGTTGTCTTTATTTATTGTTTACATACTGTTCTTTATTTATTGGCTAATGTTGTCATGTTCATATCTTTAAAGACGGGTGGCGGGTATATCCGCTGCTTTTCTACTCATACGCGGACGGGTAGCGGATATATCCGCATAGTTAAAAACGAGTAAAAAATTATTTTGACAGTATGAAGTTTTCCATTGTGTTCATTTTATGTATACTTGTATAACAAAACACAAATAAGGAAAATTAATTGTTATTTTTCCTATAATTTTTTCCCGTTTTATGTCACGATTTTGCCTGTCCGGGAAGGGTTAAGCTCCTCTTACATAACGCTCTTTTTTCATTGAAACTACTCATCCAAAATTGCTGAGGATTTGGTGTACAGTGTGTTTACTCCTGCCTGCTAAAAATATACATTTAGCAATAATGTAAGTTCCTTACTTCAATTAATTAAACACTTTTTTGATTGAATGACTTCATAAACCTAAGGTTCTAAAAATTGTCATTATTAAAAAACAGTGATCTTTGACAAATGTGCCGCAATATTTATTCAAAGAGTCATTATTCATACATACGTTTAGTGAGTTTTACCTGGCATTATTACCCATGACAATGTCCAAAAGATTCCAACGTAACAGATCCATCGTGTGCGGTCAGCAGAAGGAAAGAACTCTCCCATGTAAGCGAAGACCACTGATGACGGCCCCCCCACCCTGTAGAACAACACAATCGACTACAACAGAGGCAGCAAATTACTAAAATAAGGACTGATTATATTTGAAGGAAAGCCAGTCTTATTAGGGATCTTGAAAAGGATAGAGTTCAGTTAATTAATAAATGGTTTAAATACCTTAACTGTCAAATGATCCTTGGAGTAGTATTACACTACTGCAGTTTCAGCCCTCAGAGGCTAGCTCCTCGCCTCCACGTGTCACGCATCAGTGCCGGTACATATGAAAAATGTTTGTGACTCTTACGTGTTATTTGTTTTTATGTTCCTGTTCGTGTCCGTATTTGTCTTCTTGTAGTTTAAATGTGACGAATTCGTATGAATGACAACTTTTGACTTCCTTTGACACCTGAAGAAAGCCCCCTGAGGGCTGAAACCGCAGTAGTGCAAAACTACTCCAAGGATCACTTGACAGTTAAGGTATTTAAACTATTTATTAATTAGGTAGCTAAAATTATTCGGAGGCTAACATCATGAAAGTTAATTTAGTTTACCTGAGAAAATCAGAGTCCAGGTACAAATATAGATACAATAAAAGGTCACAAGCTCTTTCAGAGAGTAGGTTGCACAACTTATTTTAATGGCTCTAAAGGCTCACACTGGGCCAGGTCCGTAGTTTGCATGTGATGTGCAATGGGCCACATAGATAATTGCGCCCCTCTCCTACTGCATTGTGGGGAGTTTTCCTCATCCTAGCGCCCCAACAAACCTAAAACCTCATGTACACCTGGGCCTGGGCCTGCATTTATTAAAGTTGCCCTACACGTGTCCCCACACCATGGGGTGGCAGTTCTGATTATTCAGATAATGGCTATCTAAACTATTCCTTTACAAAAGATACATACATTAGAATTATAATGGCTGTGATATGATTCTTAATCAGTTTTATACAGTTTTCATACTAACTTTGGACAAACTCTAGATCATAAATTATTACAATTTCCTATATACTTTTTACTTATGTACTGCTAGAGGTACATTAAATACCCTTTATGTAATATAAAATATATACAGATAATTACAGTAAAAAATCTATAACACAAAATTGAAAAATTATTTTAAAAATATAGATTAGAATTAAACCTTACTTAAAAGTTTCACTAAACCTAATAACTCACACAAAACCATTGAGAAATCTAAATATCAGGAGAAGGTAGAAATGCTGTGAAAAGCTTGAGCATAAAGTTAGAATTCCATCAAATAACATCCCATAAACGATAACAGTCTTTCGCCCCATCACATCAGCAATGACACCCCATAGGAAGTTGCTAGCAATCCCTCCTGGAAAATATGATACAAATCCATTACAAAATTATTTAGTTTATGTAATTAACTAGGAAAAAAATTTAAACATAAATTTATTGTGTATAGTATATTTAATTTATATTCTTGTCTTATAAATGTAGAATTAACATCTTTGAAATGTATTTGTCACAACTTTTTCAGAGTTTCATCATATGGTCATCTCTAAAACTTTGATACTTCCATTCTCTGCCAAATATAAAATTTCCCAACTGCAGCAATCCTCAGACTTTTCTGATTAGATATCTTCTAAAATATTTCCATAAACAAGGTATATAAAATTATTCCCTATTTAAATAGCATACAATTTATTTGATTACTTAGGTTTGCTACAACAGGGAAGTGTAAAGAAGGAATAAGGTTTTTTTTCAAATTCTAAGTATAACAAGAAATAAAATAAATTTACCAAGTTCGATCAAAATATAACCACAAAAAAGCAATTACTAAATTTTGTTCTCTCTCCATAACAATACGATGGGAAATTTAAATGTATAGTTTTTTTTAGAATTTCCTACCCAACCTATAATCCGTACAACAATTTTTCAACATAACATTTTTTTAGCTCCACAGGATGGCTATAAGGAAAATTGGGCAACTTTTATATTTTTGTATGAATATGAATTCGAAAAAAAATGTTTTAAATTAAAAACCACTCTTCCTGCTTTGCGAACTCATTCAAGTTTATTCAGCTCTACAGAGTTATGCCAACTTTAATCAAAATCTGACCAAAAATACTCAAGTTATCATATTGACTGACACACGTAAATATAAACATTTGAACGAATAGTATTTTTGTACTCTAGGGACATCAAAATGAAAAAGTAAATTCATCTTGGGTCTAGGTGATTCCGTTCCACCTACAGTAATAGCATCTTCTCCCTAAAGGAAATTTGCTAAAAGCAATGGTTAATAATAGAAATGTGAGGATTTTTATCTACCAGCCATCCATTTCCTTTGTATAACACTTGGATCTTTATGTCAGGTTTATTACTTAGGCAAAAAACTGCATATAATGTAGTGATAAAATATGTAAATAAAATTTCAAGAAATGTAACGCTGCCATATGAAAATGCGCCGGATGTTGATATAGACTAAAATCAATGGTTTACCAGCTAGGAAAACAGCATTGAGCAATCCCATCTGAGCTGAAGTAATATGTAGATCACAGTGCACTGAGGGTAGGATGTAAGCATTGAGGTTGTTTTGCAGCCCTGCAGCTAAGTACATGAATCCACAGGTCAGAGCTAGCCACAAATGGTATCTGCCAGTGCCTGGAAACAAGAAAATCAAATAAGTCAGCAGTTGACACATCTGAAAATAATAATTATTGATTTTGAAAACACCTACTAACATAAAAAGAGGGACAAGTAATGGTTCAGGACCAATTTTAACTACAACTTTAGTTTGGAAACTAATCTCTGTTTGGTCACTGCGGCAGAAGTTTTGGGTACAACACGGGCATTTTGGTACAGACGTATGAAGCAGGTCATTCGGCTTCCAGCCATGATAAAGGCAAGGTCAAGTGAAAACTCATTTTAACCCTAAGGTATCTCAAAATGTAGGAGACAATAGAAAATCTTTCCAAATGTGAGATTTGAGCTAAGATTTTTAACACCAAAAAATATTCTGCAGCATATTTTAATTGGATGTTTTGTGTTGTGTGGACACCAATTGTGATGAATGAAGGAGTAGTTCTTGAATGGGTTCTTTAGCAAAGAGGGCCATTCCAAACAAACGCCGTGGTATGCTGGCCTCTGGTGATTTTGCATGAAAACGCTCCACCTGACGCTGCTCAGATAACAAAAGACCTTCTGGGAGATTTCAATAGGGACATGCAGTATTCAAAAATCTTATAGCTCAGATTATTCAGCTTCTCCTATAGCTCAGATTTGGCTCCAAGCAACCACCATCTCTTCTTGCAATATCATGAAGAAGTGGCTGGGATCTCAGCTGTTCTGTGATGATGAAGAACTGTAACCGCATCTCCTAGTTCTTTTTTCTTCTTAGTTTATCTTCTCCAGAAATTTCTTTGGCAGGCTGCAGCTTTTAATGAAGATGGAATTTCATAGCTTGTAAAAATATATATGATGTATGAATGTAAAAATGTATGATAATTATGTTGAAGGATAAAGTAGATATAGTTTTAAGATGTATATGATAAATTGTTACTATTTGCAGAGTAGTTTATCATTTAACTGACTAGAGATTACTTTCCGAACAGAGTTTATCTATTTTCAACATGTAATTTATGCTATAGAGGTCTGTTTAAAAGGTATCCGACCTTGTTCAGGAAAAGCAATATTCATCAAAATTTGTCTTAATCATGTGACCTCCTTCAAAATGGTCCCCTAGGAGCTTCACACATTTCTTCAAGCGTTCCTGCCACTTTTGGAAACAAGCCTTGAACTTTTCTTTCTTAACGGACTTTAGATGAGCTGTCACATTTTGCATTATCTCATTTCTGCTATCGGGTGCAGTTTTTAGACTACTACTAGATAAAAAGTATACTTGGATACTTTTTGAACAATCCTCGTATGATACATTTATCAAGAACTTACCGATAGTATCAAGTGCTACAGAATAATCCACATCATTCTCAGGTGGGACGAGAGACTGACGATGTGGATGTCGAATGCTGACTTCACTGACAACTCTAAGGATATCTGCTGTACTGCTGGAGATAGACTTTGACCACCTCCCTGGAACAGGTAACAGGTAATACAGCAGTAAGTATCAAGAAATGTATAGATTGTGTCAGTTAGGATAGGGTATAGGAAGGGTAGAAAGCTCTCCTGCATCTTGCAAACACACACTAATTGATTCGACCTATATGTTCGGATGGCAGTGGGGTGCAACAAGTTGAATGGCTAGAGGCTGGATATTTATTACTTTGAACCACAGGTTCATATGAAATTGCCAGTGGAGTTTTGCTATGTAAGACTATAACTAGGTAATTCAAAGACTACATCAAGCTATAGGTCAGATAATAAAGCTGTTTGAGCATTGAAGATATCTCAGGACAAGCCATACGATCTTTTTTTTTTGCAGAAACATTAAAAAAATATTCTACTGAATCATTTTCTTTATTTAAGCGATGTGAAATTGATAGATTAGAAATAAATGAAAAACCTTTATGATAACAATCTATAATAGTTTTTACATTTCATAATTTCTTTGTACTAATAGTTTTACTAACCGGTGTAAAGTATTGTTTTAAAAATATTATTTAAGAACAATCATTGACTCATAAATCAAGATGGTTATTATTTTTTCCAGTCAATTAGTTTCACTGTCAAGAATATAATCACAAAACTGGAGATGTGCTTAGTCTGCAGGATTGCTGCAACAGCAGTTTTGGCATACGTCTCAGGCAAGATTCTAGATTTACACAATTTGAAATAGCCCCATTAAGTTAATGCAAGTGTTGTTTCGACAATTTTATTTTTATCGTTGATATAGCTCGTCTAGCTTTAAGAAAACTATTTTTAGCTGTAAACACTCCAAATTATTATATTAATCACAGCTTGTTTACATACTAAGGTTGAGAAAGCACTTGCTATATCTTCTCAAGATATCTAAATTTAAACATTTGCTATCTTTACACATTTTGCCAACACACTTGTGACGTCATAAGTATTTTGAAAACAAACTGGCTACTTATCTAATGCTTTGATTAGTTTGGCTTGAATTCCTCTGATTAGCCCTAGGAACATTTTAAATTAAATGATAAGATTTAAGATAGCAAGTCAATTGGTTACACAATAAAATATGTCAACCCAGCAAACTAAGGTTTGCTGAAAATTGAAAAGAAAATTGCCCATTTAGTACATTGTAATTAGACCAAATAAACCGGGACATCCAAAATAAAAGCACACTTTTGACTCCAAACTCCAAGTTCAGTAGGCTACAGTCAACATAATGTTCGGTAAAAAGTTACACTTATTTGAGCCTTGGTTATGGGGGGAGGGGGGGTTAAGGTTGGAAAAATAGTACTTTTTTTATTGAATATATCAGAAACTATGCATTTTAGGGTAAAAACGTCCCATACAAAAATAATATACATAAAGTCTAAAGAAGAATGGTCTTCTTCATTACTTGTTAAAGTGAATGGTTAAAGAGTTACTGAAGATTAAGAATTAGTTATTTGTGCAACTAGTGAGAAAAGTGAGCAATTGACTCACTCGAGAGAAATCCTTACTCACGAGCCGTAGGCGAGTGAGGAATGGTTTCTCGAGTGAGGCAATTGTACTTTGAACTCGAGTTGCACATTATACTTTTCCTACAGTTACCATAAAACAAATAAATTTGTGAAGAAACATAACCTATTTTTACACAGAAGTGAACTTTTAATATAACATTTAATGTGAAGTGACAAATACAACAGTATAACAGCTGACCAGCTGATTTACAGCCAGTGCTGCCAACGTATTTCGTGCGCATACGACGTTGCCTGAATGTTACGCGCTCACTATTTCGTGCCTTCACGTTGCAAATCTGGAGTGAGACAAAGTAATTAGAGTGAGACAATGTTAACATTGTCTCACTGATGAGCGAATTGGCCACTTTGCTTTCTCAAATCAGTGAGAGAACATGTACATTGTTAGGTAACTGTAGGAAAAGATATTTTTTTACCATCTTTAACGCTTTAAAAGTCCTGGAAGTAGCTAAATATTTCAAAAAATAATAAATATAGAGCTACAAAACTTGGAACAAAGTCACTGAATACAAAAATAATTTTTATTTATTATTTAGTGATACGCTAAATTCTCAAGAGGGTGACCCGCTCGGAGTTAGAAGAAAATCTTTAAGGTTAGAAATAGGTTGATATGTACATAAAATTAATAAAGGTCTTTGTTAGTAAAATAAAATGCCGCGAACCCAAACTCAAAGTGTATGAAAAAACAAAGCCCAGAAATGAGGACAGTGTCTGTTAGAACTCTGGTTTTTTTCCACACAAAAATCATTTTACAGAAAAAAACACATTTGAAATAATTTAAACCACAAAACAAACAATGCACAGTTCTATAGTGGGTAATTTTGCTCCCAATGGTAAAAATGGGTAGTATGTGTTACGTTTGGACCTTCGGCTGTTGGTCACATTGTATGTTGGACATCAGCACAGCATAGTAGGTTGGTGACCTTGACAGAGGTATAGTGGACTGATAGTTGCAGTAATTATTGTATTAGATCTGATGAAGTAACAATTAACATTGTCTCGCTATCAGGATCATGGACCATACCAACTTGCTAAGTAACATGAAAGTAATGGTGATTTTTGATAAAAGCTTTGTATTCTCCAATTGCTTAATATACTCCTTATGTAGTTTTATTTTTTATTCCACATTACTTAATTCATAAAATTGTAATTAATTTTGCCCATTCAATGTCTTTTGGTAAATATATTCAACTCTTGGAATATACAATCTTGTGGTAACAGCTTGTAATTAAGCTTTTATTTGATCGTAGACTATTAGCATTGACTATTGGACACTGAAGTAGACATCCCACCTATTACACAGCTGTCGCCAATTTTGATTTAAAAAGAACATAGGTAAGTGAGCCAATCACAAAATTCGCTAGTGTCTAACATTCTATTTTCTATTTTACTTTGTTGTTGAGGACATAGTTGATGGGTCATAACAGTTGCTATAGCTCACAATAAGTCATTCTGTTAGTTCGACTTGGTAAAAGGTTTGTGTGTTCAACAGAAATCAGTAATTTACAACAGGGCACAATATGTCGGAGGCTCACATCAATTACGACGACTTTGGTTAAGAAAATGATGACAACTTTAACATGGGGATGGAATGTTAAGTTATAACAATAATTAAGGTATCAGTAACACAATTAATATAGGTTTGTTCAATTCCTTTGTGAGATATCTTTTTAATCAACGTTTACTCAACACCCTTTATTAAATAATCTTTTACTAGATTTCTTAAGATAAACTAACAATTGAACTTCTACTTTGAGCTTACAAGAATTTAAGATTTTATTTTATTTTATCTGTAAATGTTACTCTCATAAAATGTATTTATACATTTTCTAAAGTGCAAACAAGTAGTATTTTTCAAGAATAGCCAATCATTTTCTCCACAGTTAATTTAATAAATAGGCTACAAATTTTGTATTTTTTTATAATGGTAAATATTACATTAATAGTGTGAAATCTAATAAATAATCTTGTACAAACTCAGCTTGATAATTTACAATAAAAAATAGGAGAATGGGAAAAGTTGTAACATCCATATCATCAACATGCAAACAAAGTTTAGAATAACTAATCATATTTAACCTAAACACAATGTGTTATAGAATTATTCTTTGAGAAATAAAATGAAACCTTTACTTGTAACTTTCTCATAGTGTTTGGACTTTAACGGAAGCTATTATAATAGCGCTTGATCATAACACACATGTTTGACACACCAGGCTTCTAATTGCACTAAGTAAGTGTCCACGACAGGAACTGATGACCAGACTCTCTCTACTATGAATCTATACTTTGAATGAATAGCAATGACAAATAATATTAATTGATATATTATATGATTAACCCTTCATGGGTTTCATTTCACAAACACAAGATGTGACTCAGGGGCAACATAAACAAAGAGGGTAAATATAGGTATAGAGTAAATAAATTCAGTTTAAACTAATGACATAAATATGGGCTAAACACTGGTTGAACTATAAAAAGTATGCAAATAATAATAATAACAAAAAACAAGAGATTACACACAACAAAACCTTCCGAGAACTTAAAAGCACAAGAAGTGAAACATGGTGGTGTCCTCCATGCTGCATGAACCTTAAGATTTAGGCAGAAGGTTTTGGAGAGTGGAATAAGGTCAAGTTGGTTCATAGAAAGACGTGTATGAGATATTGTGTCTTCTATGACTGCCGCCCGGTAAAAACACATATTTTAAAACTAAAATACAAGCTTCCAAGGGAAAACTCTGTTAATTCACCCATCAACGATTAAGATAATTTGTTTTCTTCATGAGTCTAAGCAAAAGTACTGGTCAAAGAAGGGAGGAGGGCTTAAACTAGTATGTACCATAGGTAAACAATAAGATGGAGTAGGTCTTCATCAAATTGTTTGTGTATCTAATTGTTTTTGGATGCACAATTATAAAAATGATAGGTAGTTACTACATGATTTATTTTAAAAAAATTATCAAAATTGAAAAATTGTTTGACGATAAATGTTTAGTTTACTTGAACCAGAAAACAGTGGCGCCCTGATTTGAGTCCATCTCCCTCTCACAGAAAAATTAGGCTACAAGGGATTGTTCCTTACAAGAGTTTATCTGCTTGAGTGTGAGTTTTATAACAACTGAATAGAACTTATTCTGGTTTTTATTTGAGAATATTTGGTAATAAAAATAAAGGCGGTCCACTGATTCCTTTATTTTTGTTTTCCTAAAAATCTGTTTCATATAAAAAACTATATTTTTAAAAATTGTTTCTATAGTATACCTACTTTTAATAAATAATATAAACTATTGAATTGTTTTCCACCTTGCACCTCTAACAAATCTAAAACCTCTTGCGGCCCTAAGCCTGGATCTACTCCACCCTTTTATAAAAGCGGCCCTGGTAACAGCTTCTTCCTTTTAGGGGATTTTACTAAATGATGAAAATCTTAGGAAGATGTACAACAGTTTTTAGCCAAAGGAAAAATTAACTGACAGAAGAGTCATCATCAGGAATCTTCAAAAAATATTGATTGAAAACTATAACAAATTGAAAGTGTTGGACATTATCTGATGTCCTATCCTAACTATAAGACATGATTACAGAAGCGCTCTAAATAAAACATATTTGCTACTGCGAATTACTTTAATATAGCAAGTTCTCTCCTCTTGTAATATCTGAAGCCTGATTCAAGTCCGCTTCAAGGTAAAGCTTAAATGCGCTTATGGTAACAAAATGTTTCTTTCTTATTTTAGGGTGTATATGACAATGTGCGCTCTAATCAATGGTGATAAAACCCACCAGAGGAAAAGTAAATGGCTCACAAACAAACTTTATGTTTGGTGGTAATATTTTCAAAGTTGGCAAAATAACAAGAAATAAAACGAAACATCGAAATACACTCTGGTAATCCTGGACAGGAACATGATTTAAAACCGTCATTCGTTGACCAATAGGGGGATAACTCTATAAGGGAGTGTTTAAGAGAGTCTCGGTGCTGCTAATTTCTCAAACATCGCTTAGCAAAGTTGAAGAAACTCCACACGAGGGCTGCTCACAGAAACTAAACAATCTGCTAACATTCGCTATTTAAACACTCAAGAAGGACCTCCATACCCTAAGGCTACAAGAAGGTTACGTGCAGCCCAGCATTTATAAATGTTCTTGGAAATCAACTGACTGAGCACCAGTAGACTCTATTGTCCAATACTGAGAAAAGTCAGTAGCTTTTTGATGATTCAACTGGACTCAGCTATCCCTGATCACTGGACTTTAAATAAATGATTCTGAGTTATGAAAAAACTTAACTTATAGTCAGTAAGAAAGCTACAAGATCATCTCACATCATTCTACACTCATCCTTCTCTAGCTCATATTTCAGTTAAAATACGCACCTAGGGTGGGTCCCCCTCTCAATTGATAATTGATCAAATAAATAATCTTCCATTATCCGACCATCCGAGTTATCCTACATTTCCCGTCAATGATGGAGGACCATGAAATCGTGTGCTATTTCTCTTTGGCATGACTGTACACTTCAGCGTTCCCACAACTACATTAGAAGGATATCAAAGACTTTACCCACACACACACTCACAAACAAATATACCAGCAATCACACAAAGACACAAAAGCACTAGGCCGGCCCGTGGTTTTCATCTGATGCGCTCTGAGCCCAAGAGATAATTGGGCCCCTCTCCACCTGCATTGTTGGGGAATTTTTCTCTTCCTTACACCCCCCAAACAAAACTAAAACCTCTGGGGCCAGTGGGGCCCTACGCCCGGGTCCATTTATAGAAGCAGCCATGGCCCGCCAGCCGAGACCATCTGCTCAAAATAGAGATTTTTCATTGCCGTCACAAACTGGGAACGGTGTTTCAAGGGTTTTAATGTGCAGGGGTAAGCCATCCCTCAGACAGCAAGCAATAACAACCAAATCTATGTCATAATCTGTGGTCACATGATGAGGTAATAATATGGTCAAAGAAGAACGCAAAATTCGTGATTTACCCTGAGACAAAAATTTGTAATCTGATATCAAATTATTTGGGGAACTGATTTAAAATTTTTTTAAACCGATGAACCAATGAATCTTTGATCATTTAATTTCAAGATGTGTGCCTCAAGGTAAAATAGTGTGCTATGATAGCCTCACGTTGCACGTTGCAGACCATAGACAAATCTCAAACAGTAGTTCTGAGACTGCTGGAGTATACTCGCCTGGGTCACAGTCACGTCATTGATCAATGAGTTGCAGGGAGGTGGTAGGAGTGATTTGAAAAAGTGTAGTTTAGTGTGTTATGGCAAAAAATTCTGTATTCTTTTCAGTGAATGTTTGGAGACAAAATGAGTTGTGTGTGCCCGTAATTACCATGTCATAAGTAAGTGAAGAGTTTAATTATATGCCAAGATTCTTTACTTTCTCGTAGTTGTGTAGTTTGTGATAAGAGAGTGATTTTTAAGTAGGGCTTGTTTGGTGTATAAATCCATAGTTGGTCTATACCCCACAACGAGGTTCATCACCATTTTCTGGCATCATTTTTGAAGAGAATGACTTACATCTCAGCTCTTTAGTTTGCTTGTACGCTTTGATTTGCTAGTGAATCCAAGCTAAGGTCAGTGATATGTTTTTATATTACAAAAAAACATATCCGATGCTGACATTCATCGCCAAATGACTGAAGGTGATGTTGATGTCTCTAATGAAATGAGTGAGGGTTACGTGTGGAAATGGGTTATGAAGTCAATGGCCGTGAAATCCTTTTTCTCAGCAGTCTTCTTTGAGAAATCTGAGTACCCACCAAAAGAGCAATTCCTTAAAAATTAGCATTTTCAAGGCCATCTTTAAACTCCCAAGCTTATTCCTCCACTTTATCTTTGCATCAGGGTCATAATCTCCAGTCATATGACGATGAATGTCGGCATCGAATAGGTTTCTTGTAATCAAAAACTTATCACTGACCTTACCTCAGACACGGCTGGAGATTTGATTTTTTAAAGATTTTAAAAACTCACAGCAAAACGTAATACATGACAGCTAGAGAGCTGAAATTGTGTCATTCTGTTCACAAATGATGCCAGTAAGTGGAGATGAGCCTCGTTGGAGCGTATAAGCGAACTATAGATTTATATGCGAAACCGGTTCTTACTTATAAAACTGCCCTTGTACTTCCATTACTGCCACTGACATGCTATAGACACTTAAGAAAAAAATTCCCTACCTGCTTTCTGAGACTTATCTAAATATTCATGCTGTATTTGCTGTGGATAGTTGGTGGTAAATGTGCTAATGTTGACACAGTTTTTATAAAATGAATTTAATCTTAGATGGAAATAAAAACTTTATTTTACCAAATGCATTATACTTTTAAGCTTAATATTTTTAAACTTAATATTTTTATTACCAATTGTTTTAAGCATAAAAAACATTTTAATACTTTGTTGTACAAATTAATTTATCGCTAAAGTGTCTAAAAAAAATAAAATAATATTTATAAATAGGTCAAATTATAAATTTATGTTCCAATACAATACTAATGAACTTTGCAGTAAAAAGATCCCTCTTTGGATAATCTGTCAACTTTGATGTACCGGTATTTTTATTTATAATTTTAAAACTAAACCTCTGAAACCCAATAATTTCCATAAATATAAATATTTAATTAAACGTAGGCTAGTTAAAAAACAATATAAGATTAATGATAAATTATCTACTTACCTCTATTTGCCATCTTTCAGCCACTGTAGCCAACAAAGGTGTGCGGTGCGTGTAAAGTCTACCGGCGGCGCTAGCAATGACTCTCCACCACTCCCCCCCCCCCTTACTTAGTCATTGTTGCTCCCGCGTCATTGCCGATTGCTTAGCTCTTGTTTCCTAAACATCCCCGATAAAGAATTGCTTATGTTAACGCAATCTAAAATACCAGACGTTGTAAGTAAGTTAAAGTCCGTCTAAAATACTGCCTCTTAATATCGACAAAACAGTGACAATGTTACATAAAACCAAAAACTATGTTATTTTTATATGTTACATTGTTACAAAGACGAAAAAAGAATTTTAAGAGTCAATGATTTCTAAGGCCAACTGATGGTTCCACTGAAGTTACGTTACAAGTAACTTAACGAGAAACTGATTTTCACGAGATATTTAAAAGTACTGTATACAGTTTTTGCACGCTCTTTAAGGGATTTTGTAAAGCTTACGAACTGCAAAAAATCTGCATCGGCCCGCGAAAACATGAAAGTAGTTTTCATTATCCTTTATTTTATTTCACTACAAGGTTGAAATAGATAGCTGAAACTCGAGAATATACCATTAACATGTTTTGCCGTTATGTTGATAAATTTGCATTTAAAACCCCATTTGTATGTGTCATTTTATTTCAACACAAATTACCTAATTATGCAAACTTTTATCGTATCTAGGTGAAAATATTTATTTATTTATTTATTTCAATGGAAATCGCCATTTTACAAAATAAAATAATACATGAGAAATGGCATACATAAGACACGATACATAACAAGATAACAACAAGATAGGCTACATAAGAAAACATAATATGGATGCGTAAGAAATAGCGTGATGATTTGAGATTACAATGATAGTGTGTGAAAGATAGATACTTGCATTTAATGTGAAGTGACATTATTAATTAGACCAGTGTGAATTGATAACAATACAAATGACTATAGTTTTTAACAGTGTGAAAACAATACAAATTGACAACCGATAGACTGGAACAACAGTGTGGATGAATTACAACAATGTCAACATCGTGAATAAATTAACAACAATAACAAGTAAAAGTATAAATAATTAACAACAATAACAATCAGGGTTGATAAAGTATCAAAAATAACAATATTGTAGCCGTCATGTATAAGCTATGAGCTCTCTCGTACTCATTCCCTTTGTAGATGATTGTCCTGGTTCAGTTGAATCGCTATATGAATACATCTTTACCATACTTACACTTGATGACGAACGTGGAATTTAAAAGTTTTCAGTTCGTCTTCAAAGTATCCGCAAGTCTTTCTAGGGATAGGCTGATGTTGAAATGGATAGGATTAAAAATTTATTATATAATGACATGGTTCTTAGAAAACAACGGCGATTCTGGGAAATCTGCTGGTATTGGAATTTGAAGAAGCAGAGATAGGTTTGGAAGCGTTGACTTATAAACAACACCAGAGAATATAGGAGAAGTAGTTAAATGTATGTTGTTAGTGATTTGCCGCAAATATAGAAAAAAACCGATAACGCCGAAAACAATAAAGAGACGAAACAGTTTTGGAGGTATTGAACGGTATCGGTGGATTCAGCAATACAAGAGAATGTTTCAAGAGACCCGTCATTGTAAATAAGAGATGGCATATGTCTTGGTGGTACAGAATAGGACGACTAATCGACAGATAGAAGAATTTTTGGGAACACCGAAATTGAGGTTAGAGGGCTGGAAAGATAACACGGAAGCAGACTTGGGCACTGCGTCAGCCAAGAAAGTAGAAGGCCTTATGACAAGAGGATCTGGAGATCAAGAGATTCATACGGAGTTTATATTGGCAGACGGTGCTAGAGGCATGCTTCAAAAGACGAGGTTGGTTGGTTTGTAGAGGGTATCGTTGGTTTGGAGTTATGTAATGTCCCACGCGGGAGATGTTTGTTTTTGAAGCAAGCAGGTTAACTGATAATGGCCCTTTTTCACAACCTAAGCTATATATGAAGTGATATTTTAGAAACCCAAAATGGCGGATGAAGTGAGCTACAAACGAAAAGGTTCTCCACTGCTCCAATGTTAGGATCTCCGTTCCAGGCTTGCCTTCCGTGTAAATTATGTTGAGGTGTATGTTAGATGTTCAGGCTTTACACAAGTCCTTGTCAAATAATCTTGCAAATCCTCGATCTATGAGAGCTACGACGGTTTCCTGTCTAGGCTTATTTTTGTCTGCATGGGTGGCTTGAATCAGCAGGGACATAGTACAGTACCGGATTGTGTACTGATAATACCGATAATAAAGTCTTTACTGGAAGTATCAAGTAATTCTGTATTCATAATGAAGGTAATATCAATATTGGGTGAATACCCGGCCTTATTGGTAGATAAGTAAACAAGTGATATTGGACCTATGTTAATGATAATACAAACAATATAGTCTGATCACAGTATAAGTACATGAATAGTGATAATGCAGCAAATCACCTTGAAAAATATGGTTAAGGGTTAATATTCGGAGATTAGTATTATAAATTAACTATTGAACATACCTCGGTTTTGAGAAGGCGATCGAGATTATCGTTGTTGTCAGAACAGGGCAAAACAATTTACTCTTTGCCTGAAATTATAATAATGGACCTTTATCCTGTAGTTGTGAACGGACGGAAAGTTTTGTAGCAAATAATGTTCTGAACAACTTTAGTACTTTTAACCATACTTCCTATGAATAAAACATGGAAACATTGACCAATTTGACTGGATTAACCCGTAACCAGGCTGTAAACAGTCCATCTGTTATGTATCGTTCGGCCTCATAGAAAAATTATAGTACAAATGTTCATTTTAGTTCATCACAAAAAAGTCTCTTCGTTCCTACGTTGAGATCACTAGACCTCCTAATATTATTTCATTTAACCAAATTAAATCCTAAAAAGTCTATAAAATCCTATTATGACAGTAAAAATGGGTTTTATAACAAGTTTTAATAAGTGTAACTTCATCCTACAATTATATTTCCCATGAGACAGCTGTTTAAATGTAGGGGCCTACATCGACTGTCCAAATAATTAGAATGACAATATTGAGAACTCGCTTTATAGAATCTATCATATGAGGGTTTAAGATTTAAACTAACCACTTTAACCTGGAAAGCCGAGATTCTGGAGTTTTGAAGGTTATGAGATTATTGACCGTGGGATGTGTAAAGAACCATTAACAAAACTAGCAGGTCTAAGTCTGTAATAAAACCGTGTTGTGTGCGTTCATTCAGCGTCAGTACCCACAAAAATGGACCTGTGTGTGCAATATACAGCTGATAAATACCGGTGTTTTAAATGAACATCGAGGAATGTCTATTACATCAAGCGTACAGCTTCAATTTATACAATACATTATATGCAAGAGTAACTAAACAGATGTGTTTAAACAGTTTTAGCCTCACTGTTGCGGTGTTACGTGATGCTGGATAGAACAGTTTCGCCTTCGACAGAAAGTAGTAATTTACTGAGCGCAATTTGCTGGTGACGCATTTTAACTAGGTCCATTTCTATACTGGGTGTTCAAAAAAGGTGGGGACATATTTTACCTAGTGATTCCTTGGGTCAAAATAAAGAGAAAATAGAGAATAACATTTTTTCCAAAATCGCTTCGTTAACCAGATATCCGCCATTTTGTATTTTTTACATAAACATTTTCCCCTTCTAATATTTTTAACCAATCTTTATGAAACTTTGTATGTATGTTAAGGTTGACGAGACCCGTGTCATAAAAAAAGTTCATCTCGATTCGTCTTAAAATTTCGAAATGGCGGCCATTTAAAACTTTTAAACTCAAATTACTCGAAAATGACTGGTTTTATGAAAAAATGCCACATACGATTTTATTTAGCATTTTTAATTACTTATCAAATGGTACCAAGTTCAAAAAGATTGAATAAGAAATAGCTGAAATATTACGATTTTTAGTTGTAAAATGGGGTAAACCTGACTAGCTTCTGCCGTATTCTACCCCATTTTACAGCTAAAAATCGTAATATTTCAGCTATTTCTTATTCGAACTTTTTAACTCGGTATAGTTTGATAGGGAATCAAAACTGCTAAATAAAAGTGTTCTTGACATTTTTTCATAACATTAGCCGTTTTTGAGTAATTTAAGTTAATAAATTAAAATGGCCGCCATTTTAAAATTTTAAATTGAATCAAGATGAATTTTTTTTTCTAACATTTGTCTTTTCCACCTTAACCTACATACCAAGTTTTACAAAGATCGGTTGAAAACTACAAAATGGCGGATATCTGGTTAACGGAGCGATTTTGGAAAAAATGTTATTCTTGATTTTCTCTTTATTTTGACCCAAGGAATCACTAGGTAAAATATGTCCCCACATTTTTTGAACACCCTGTATATATAAAGCTCAAATACAATTCACTCACTCATCACGAAATCTCAGAAACCATAAGACCTAAGAACCTGAAACTTGGCAGGCATCATCCTTTTGGGTAGTAGACGCTCACTAAGAAAGGATTTTACCCTCCGACCTCTGGGCTCTGGAGTTTCCCATTAGTCCAGGAATTTTAGGGATAAAACTGCCATTCGACCTAACAAATTCGGACTAAGTGGAAACTTTGCACAGTTGTTAAGTAAGCCTAAATAAGTAAAATATCAAAAGTCCCCATAAATCCCGGCTGTGCTTCAGCCGCCATCTTGGAAAATGGCGGCCAATTTTAACTTTTTTGACAATATTTCACAAACTATTGGTATTAGAGAATTTTTGTAACTACAAAAGTTAAAGAACGTCTAAAAATAAATATTTTTCATATTACAAGGTTTGCTCTATCTCTAACGGTTATTAAGATAAATAATAAAAATAGTATCAAATTAAAAATTCCCAAGTTATTCTTATGGAGGAAAATAAAATTGTTGCAGTTTGCTTATTTATGGATATATTTTGCTCAAACTTGGCAAATGTATTTATTTTATACTAAGCTATTAGTATTTAACATAAATACACGCTTTATTACCCTCCCCATGGCAGTAAACCTAGTACTCGTTAAATTTAAAGTTACCGTATTTAAATAGGGAATATTCTTACATTTTTAGGAAGTATTTTAGTAATGATTTTAGGCAAATGGAAATTTATTTTTTGACAGATTAACAATAGTTTTCCCTTATTAGTATTAAAGTTTAAAGTCCACTCACTATCTTTTCACTACTATGTAACTACTTACATGTTAAGCCTATTTACTACTCCCGGTATAATTATTTTGCTGGTGAATATTAGGACATTCAACCTTAAAATCCGGACTAAATGCGGCTGAGTACAGCCGGAATTTGTGGGGACTTTTGCCATTTTCATCAAGTAGGCATACTGTGCTTAACTGTGCAAAATTTCAATTTAGTCCGGATTTTAAGGTTGAATTTCCTAATATTTACCGACAAAATAATTATACCGGGAATGATAACGTACCATGCAAGTTTTGAATAGTTACATAGTAGTGACAAGATAGTTACCGTAGTGAGTTTAAAATCATAATACTAATGAAAAAAAAATGATTGTTAATACGATTAACAAATGAATATCCATTTACCTGACTGGATTTATACGAAAAATGTATCCTAAAAATGTAATATATATTCCCTATATAAATCACTTTAAATTAAACAAGTACTAGGTTTACTGCTATAGGGAGGGTACTAAAGTGTGTATTTATGTTAAATATTAATAGCTTAGTATAAAATAAATAAATTTGCCAAGTTTGATAAAAATATATCCATAAATAAGCAAACTGAAACAATTTTATTTTCCTCCATAAGAATAACATGGGAATTTTAAATTTAATACTATTTTTATTATTTATCTCAATAACCGTTAGAGATATAGCAAACCTTGTTATATAAAAAATATGTATTTTTAGACGTTCTTTAACTTTTGTATTTACAGAAATTCTCTAATACCAATAGTTTGTGAAATATTGTCAAAAAAGTTAAAATTGGCCGCCATTTTCCAAGATGGCGGCTGAAGCACAGCCGGGATTTATGGGGACTTTTGATATTTTATTTATTTAGGCTTACTAAACAACTGTGCAAAGTTTCCACTTAGTCCGAATTTGTTTGGTCGATTTTCCTAATATTCTTCCACTCAGGCGTAATATTCAGTTAACCTTATGAGTACTCATATTTAAATGGAATTAATGAATCTTAACAGCTGTTTCAATTAAACAAGTTGGTTCTGTTCTATGATGTTCAATAGCATTAAAGTTACAAGGATTACCAACAGGGTGCAGCACTATTATTACTTTTACATTTATGACAACAGCTAATTTGCAACCAAAAGGTGAGTGAGCGTAGCGAACGAACTTCAACCTGGAGGCGAGTTAGCGTAGCGAACGAGCTCTAACCTAAAAGTGAGTGAGTGTAGCGAACGAACTTCAACCAGGACGTCAGGACGTGATTGAGCCATGCGAACGAGATCATCTTGAAAATTAAGAAGTTAAACGGGGCAAAGCCCACGGGTTACAGCTAGTTTTAATTATAAAACTTATAAAACTAGCGACAGCTTTTACATGGGAATTGAATGAATACTGTAGTTCTATAAATAACCAAGTGTTTAATGTGAGCACCATTCTTCATAGGACGCAAATCAAGTCGATAAGTAAGCTACTTAAAAGTTTATAAGTTCTCTTAAATATTTTTTTAAGCTACATCACATGGTCCTGTTTCTCAATTTATGGAGTTCATAGGGATAAATATGATTATTCATAAACCAAAAACCCCAAAAGTAGAGCTCACAATGGGTTTATTTCGGGGAATCGTGGAGGCTTTCTAAACAAAATCTACCATTACTGGAAAGCTACAGTGCAGTTCAACAAATAATAGAAACTATCGATTTTCACCAGAAATTGAAATCAACTGTGATTTAGTATAAGTTAAATAAGGTAACAATGAAGCTCCAAAGTTTAGTACAAAATAAAAGTTAGCAAAACTATGTCAGGAAGAAAAGCAGTTAAGAAAATAGTGTAATAAGTAAAAAATATATTTTTTTTTAATGAAACTACATCAAGCTGATTTAAAATCAGCCTAAGTGTACTAACAAGATTTTAAACATATGCAAGAACCTTACATTTAAGAATATATACTACTGCAGATTTTAAAAACACCAACATGCCTAAATGATTAAAAACTATTCAGTTTTTAGCCATTTAGACAGTGTGATGGAAATACCAATAAGAAAAAAATTAACTATACTTTTGTCTTCTGTGTGTGCAATATTCATTATTTATAAGGAAGATGGCCATTGCTTGGCATGATGGTCCTATAGTAGTAGGACGCTCCACCGGAATTGCGCCACTAGGGCCAGGCAAGCACCAGCAAGCACCACTCCCAAATCCACCACTGCCAAATCGCGGCATTTCTTCAAGTTCAGTAAATACTTCAAGGTCAACTTTAGTTTCTCCCTTCATCGGGATAGGTTAGGTAGGGTTACATTCCATCTTCTGCCCGATTACGCGGCTACCTGGGGTAGCGTTGGCGCAATCCCGGTGCGTGCCAGGCTTACATTTTTTAACCCTCACATAACTGGCGCAATCCCGGTCTACCCTAGGAGGAGGGTGACATATTCTTCAGGACGGTTCTCCAAGTATCTGCCGAGCTCATGGGGTAGTTTCGGTGCAGCGATCCAGCAAAGCAAGGGGTGTACTCTACTGATAAAAGTAGTCATACATACGAGGGTCCGAACCCACAACCACTGCCTTTGGTCCAAGTCCATGGCGTTCAGATTCAGATTCTTTATTGATCATTAAACACAACTGTGCAATAGATCTTGTCAGGCAACATGCAATAAACTATAATGGCCAAAAACAAAACATGCAAATGCAGATCACTGTTGCACAATAGAACTAAGCCTGTACAGATGAAGACATTATAATTCATAAATAAGTAAGTAATGGTAACAATGGTCAGGTACCGGTACTAAGGTGTTGAGTAAAATTTAAAAAAAGACTAGAGCAAAACGTAAAATACATGATAATACGGTAGGCTTTATCAAGCATTGCAACATGCAAAGTACTAATTATAAAACTCTTAATAAAATTAATAAATAAAATCACAGAACAGTAAAAGCTATCACAGGTACAGAGGTGTTACTAAACTTAATCTATATACTAATTTATATATGCAGATATATCAGATTGGATAAAAAACTATATGATAACAAATATAAATGAATAAAAAAACAAACATGGTAAGCAGTTTAGCCTAACCTAACATGAACAGCGTGCTACAATCAGTTTAATAAAACTCATTAATACTGTAGAAAGGATTTTTAGCTAACCAAACACTTATGATTTTCTTAAATTTGTTGAAGGTTACAGTGCGAGCATTCATGGGCAACCTATTGAATAGTCTTATACCAGTGTCTTCATACCGTATGATGGTTCGTTACCAACAGAGCCGCCGAATCACATATCACGTTTTAATCAATTCAAACTGAAACTAAGGAATTAAATCAGGATTTTTTTTACTGTAGCATGATTTATGTCGCATCGAATATCATCATAGTAGACCTATCTAAATTTAAAGGAGAAAATCCAAATTTGACTGCAGTACACTCAACTACATTCTATTCTATAAATGGTGACATCTGGTTCACATAGTTGGGATTGTCTATTCAATACCAAAAAATCATGGACAGTTTGAGATCCTTTTAATCCATTAAGAGTCCTTTGGAAGCTAGCGGCCATCTTGGATTAATTTCAAAAGCTACTGAAGTGCTATTTATGATCCAACATTATTTTTTAACCAAAGTTATTTTGATTTAAATATCTAGGGAGCTATGAGATCAGAAATTTACTTTGTGGTTTTGTAATTGTTTCCAAGGGTGTCCTTGGAGACTAACGGCCATCTTGGATTATCTTGGATGCCCGCCTTAAGAGTAATGTTAATTTCAAACCACCACTATTTACTAGCTATTTACCATTTCAAAATATTTTTTCCAAATACCAAAGTAATGGTAATTTAAAAATCCAGGGCAATATGAAATTAGAAATGTTCTTTGTAATTTTGTAATTGTTTTATGAGATAGCACCTTTAAGCTCCAAGGACTCTTAATATGATAGGTTTGCTGTAAGTATAAGGTTGGTGTTAAGTAAATTATAATGCTTAAAACTCAAATAATCACTTACAAACAACCTGTATAGAAGAAAAATGTTAAAGGGGTTCAACAAGAATAACTAGGAAGAAGTCGGTAACGTAGAACGCCTTGTTCATGTAGTGTTTGTATCTGCCACCAGATAGTGCAGACATACACATAAGAGCAGACAAGAATGATGATGTATTATGATTGTTTCAATAAATAACTAAATATCTATTACAATAGAATAAAGTTACAATTGTATAGCTTTATTTTATGGTATGGTTAATTATTCTATTATTATATTATTATTAATATAATGATATAATAATAAATAATATAAAAAATAAATAGAAATGATAATTAGAAATATATAAATAAATAATAATAAAATAATTATAAATAACTAACTATTGATAATATTATATCCTAATATTATTCTATTATTCTTTATTCTATTGTATGACGATAATTAACGGTGCTGTATGACACTTTAAAATATCTTAGTTAATTTAAATAACTCGACTTCTCGTGCGGGATTACACATAGCCTACTCGTCCGGTAAAAGCCTGTTTTCCAGACTAGTAACGTAATATACATGTACTATTGTTACCTGCAACCATTTTTAAACTAGCATTTTTAATTCAGTTCTTAGAATTGAAAAGGTTCACCTACAGTATTGTTTACATACTTTACAGTACAAGTTTGGACCAATGAGGTACTTCAAACGTCAACTTATCAGTTGTTAAGGCCAATTTATTTGATTAAACAATGAACGAATGGTTGGGACAATTAGTCGTTGCATCACAATCAGTGCCAATGAAAGGTTAAACAATAAAACATAACCTCTCTCGGGAGTAATGAGTAGTAATTTTTAGTAAAGAAACGGTCGTAGGTAAAGTAGTATACGCAACTCGCGTAATTAGCCTTTACGACACTCGTAGACGTTTTAAACCTTTTCTACTCGTGTCGTAAAGAATATCCTTACGCAATCGTTGGATAAACTACTACAATATAATACGCACAGGTGGCAAGCCTGTACTGTAGTAGTGAGTCGTGAGTGAAGTACTCCTGGCATACTCCTGAATGTCTCAGACTACTCACTAAATCACCTAATCGGTTGAACGCACTATTTTCGACCTAGCAGAAGTGCCGTGATGATAAGTGCAATTTAAAATAATAATTACAGTAATGGATATCAAATCAATTCTCTCATGCCTGGAACTGGAAATATGATTATAACTAAGCAAGGTTATAATAGTAGTTTTCATTACTAGACTGGAAAGTGACTCATTGCGGGGAGAGATGGCATTTTCGCGCGAGGCGAAGCCGAGCGCTGGAAACGCCATCGTGCCCCGCAATGACACTTTCGAGGCGAGTATTGAACATTATTTTTCATTACGATACCGAAAACTTATAAAAACATGAAAATTTTCGTTTATTTAACTTAGTATTAAGAGAAAAAACCGAACTAATGAAAAAAAACTCAACTCTGAATTATTAATAAGTGCACGGAAAAAACTCATAACGCTAACTTTCCGTGTGTATGTACCTCGACATAAGCACGGAAACTTAACGTTATGAGTTTTTTCCGTGCACTTATTAATAATTGCATGGCCAATAGTTTGAGGAAAAACAGACTATTTTGGGTAAAAAAAAGTATCTTTATTAAATTAACTACAGAACAAGCTGATGAATAAACAAATAAAGAAAGAGACCTTTGATGATTACATAGGATCAACACGCTGATAAATCTTTATTAATGAAAATGAAAATGTATGTTAAAGTCGCAGTTTTGATTTTCACTTATGTTTAACATTTTTTGTGGTAGCTTTAGGTTTTTTCTCATTTCTGCAACATTGACTTCCGAGTGTGTTCCATCAACTTTATTATTTTCTTGAATGAAATTGCGATTTTGCACAGTATCTTCTTCTGATGAAATTACATCGTCGATTGTAAAATATTGTTTTGAAACCAGATTCACCTCTTCATCATTGTTAGAAATGTTATTGAGTGGCAGTGAATCCAAAGAGGAATTGTTGTAATTTGAAATTGAATTAGTAATGTCTCTGATTGGAAGTAAATTCAAAGAGGAATTGTTTTGATTTGAGATTGAAGTACTTGGTTTTGAAAAAAGTTTTTTAGACACATCAATTTTTCTATTTATGGACTCCTCAATGTAACCTTCAGCAACGGTTGCACTTTTCCAGCCTCCGTGCCTCTTGAGTGTGAGTAAATCCGCTCCCCCTTCCACCAGCATTGACGCGGATGTGCGTCGAATAGCATGACCTGTGTAGGATTCAGGCTGTTCTAGCTTAAGGTACTGGGCGACCTTTTTGGGAACATCCGAAATCGTATGACTCCCGACATGTTGTGCTACGCACTTGCATTGCCTGAAGCCAACAAAAAGTCTAGGGCTCGTCATTTTTGATGGGCGTAAAGACAAATATTTACGTACTAGCTGGCAGGGTTGATACGTACATTCATCGTCTGTAATGATGAAACTTCCTAAATTAACAATTTCCCTTCATGTTATTCTTATGGGAAATATCGTTGAAAAACACCAAATTTGGTAAGCTCATCTGAACCGTTTAGAAACGTGCTAGAGACTTGGAATTTGCGTAGTATTGTACTATGGGATCTTACATTACTGGTGAAATTCCTAAAAACCCCATTTTCAAAATTCTACCTCCCCAAACAAATTCCATAAAAATTTCGGTTTTGGAAAAACATGTTTTTTTTAAAACGGCTGTAGCTCGAAAACCGTAAGAGCTAGAATCGATTTGAGGGAAAATCGTAGGTTCGCAATTAAATTTTCTACAAGACAGTTTTGTCGGAGAAGGCGTTATATCGAAATTCGCACTCCTTCACCTTCAAAAATCGCTCTAATTCCAAAAATTGTGAAAATCCCCAATTTTTTTACGTGTTTTAAATTTTTAAGACGATTTTTCGTATATATATTTCTACTTTTTATGCTCCCAACGTTGAAAGGAAAGTCCCTAAAGTGACCTTCTATAATTTTAACTGACGAAAAAAATTTATAACGGTAGATTTTCAATCAAAAGAAAATTTTTAACGCATTTTCTTATGGAAAATTAGCATGCTTTTACAGGCAAACTAGACGTAAACGTGAGTAAGTGAATTATAGGCGTTTGGTGACAGAAAAAGCATGATTGTCATTTCTAGGTTAGCAAGAGATCTGAAACTTATTGGGAAGGTTCGTCTAGGTACCAAACCACCCAGAAAATCCCAAATTTTAGTTTTTCCGACTGCAACCCACCAAAAGAATTCCCTTAAATCCCCCTTTTTTGGCGAAAACACGTTCTTTTAAAATTTCTGTAGCTCGAAAACGGTAAGAGCTAGAAAGGATTTGAAAGAAAATCGTGAGTCTGGAATTAAATTTTCTACAAGACACTCTTTGGATTTTTTCGGAAATTGCACTTCTTCACCTTCAAAAAACGCCCTACTTTCAAAGATTGTGAAAACTCTATATTTTTTCCGTGTTTTTAATGTTTTTTACTAGCTTTTGTATATAATTGGTACTTTTTATGCTCCCAACATTGAAAGAAAGAATGTGTAACTAGTAACGTATACAAATGTTTGGGCACTTTTAGATGAGCTAGAGACGTGAAATTTTCGGTGTTTTGTAGGTCTAGTGCCCAAACCCCCGGAAAAAATCCGAAAAGTGGTATTTTCCCCTTTCAACCCCCCCTAAATTAATAATTTCCCTTCATGTTATTCTTATGGGTAATATCGTTGAAAAACACCAAATTTGGTAAGCTCATCTGAACCGTTTAGAAACGTGCTAGAGACTTGGAATTTGCGTAGTATTGTACTATGGGATCTTACATTACTGGTGAAATTCGTAAAAACCCCATTTTCAAAATTCTACCTCCCCAAACAAATTCCATAAAAATTTCGGTTTTTGGAAAAACTTGTTTTTTTAAAACGTCTGTAGCTCGAAAACCGTAAGAGCTAGAATCGATTTGAGGGAAAAACGTAGGTTCGCAATTAAATTTTCTACAAGAGAGTTTTGTGAAAGGTGTTATATCAAAATTCGCACTCCTTCACCTTTAAAAAACGCTCTAATTTCAAAAATTGTGAAAATCCCCGATTTTTTTACGTGTTTTAAATTTTAAGACGATTTTTCGTATATATATTTCTACTTTTTATGCTCCCAACGTTGAAAGGAAAGTCCCTAAAGCGACCTTCTATAATTTTAACTGACGAAAAAAATTATAACGGTAGATTTTCAATCAAAAGAAAATTTTTAACGCATTTTCTTATGGAAAATTAGCATGCTATTACAGGCAAACTAGACGTAAACGTGAGTAGGTGAATTATAGGCGTTTGGTGACAGAAAAAGCATGATTGTCACTTCTAGGTTAGCAAGAGATCTGAAACTTATTGGGAAGATTCGTCTAGGTACCAAACCACCCAGAAAATCCCAAATTTTAGTTTTTCCGACTGCAACCCACCAAAAGAATTCCCTGAAATCCCCCTTTTTTGGCGAAAACACGTTCTTTTAAAATTTCTGTAGCTCGAAAACGGTAAGAGCTAGAAAGGATTTGAAAGAAAATCGTGAGTCTGGAATTAAATTTTCTACAAGACACTCTTTGGATTTTTTCGGAAATTGCACTTCTTCACCTTCAAAAAACGCCCTACTTTCAAAGATTGTGAAAACTCTATATTTTTTCCGTGTTTTTAATTTTTTTTACTAGCTTTTGTATATAATTGGTACTTTTTATGCTCCCAACATTGAAAGAAAGGTGCCAAAGGTGACCTAATACATTTTTTAAACTACTCAAAAAATAAAAGTGGCAGGTTTTCAGTAAAAAGGATAGTTTTTAACGCTTTAAACGCATTTTTTATGTAGAATTACTGTGCTTTGACACTCAAACTAGACTTAAAAGTAAGTAGGTAAATTATGGATGTTTAACAACAGAAAAAGCTAGATAGCGACCAATCCCATCTTAATCCTCCCCCCTCTATCATCCCCTTTATAAAATTTATGTTAAACTGTTTATAGACGTAGAAAATAATAAAGACTTTTGTAGAAGCGAGGTCAGCCCCCGAAGGGGGCCCATTCTTGGTACTGATGATTTTAACCCCTCCCCCCTGCCCCCGAAGGAGGCATAAGACTCTCTATAAATATTGTTACCTCCTCAAACCCCTTAGATTGTTACGTTATTGCTATATTATTATCGCTAAATATAGGTGTACAGTAAATACCATAGAAAATTTAAGTTTTGGAGCACCAAACACACATCGAGACTCTAAGATGTCAGGACTTGTTTAATCACCCCGTAATAAAATACCCTTTATGAATTACCTAGCAAGTGCTAAGTTATTATAATATTTAGACGCTGAAAACATTCCTAGACAAAATATTGTCCCCCGAGGTAATTTCCAACTATCCCCCAACCAAAAAAGGGGGCCTGGGGGGCGGAGCCGCCAGTGAGCACAAGGCGAGTCCCAACCTTTATATTATACAGCCGGATGTGTAACTAGTAACGTATACAAATGTTTGGGCACTTCTAGATGAGCTAGAGACGTGAAATTTTCGGTGTTTTGTAGGTCTAGTGCCCAAACCCCTTGGAAAAATCCGAAAAGTGGTATTTTCCCCTTTCAACCCCCCCTAAATTAACAATTTCCCTTCATGTTATTCTTATGGGAAATATCGTTGAAAAACACCAAATTTGGTAAGCTCATCTGAACCGTTTAGAAACGTGCTAGAGACTTGGAATTTGCGTAGTATTGTACTATGGGATCTTACATTACTGGTGAAATTCGTAAAAACCCCATTTTCAAAATTCTACCTCCCCAAACAAATTCCATAAAAATTTCGGTTTTTGGAAAAACTTGTTTTTTTAAAACGTCTGTAGCTCGAAAACCGTAAGAGGTAGAATCGATTTGAGGGAAAAACGTAGGTTCGCAATTAAATTTTCTACAAGAGAGTTTTGTGAAAGGTGTTATATCAAAATTCGCACTCCTTCACCTTTAAAAAACGCTCTAATTTCAAAAATTGTGAAAATCCCCGATTTTTTTACGTGTTTTAAATTTTTAAGACGATTTTTCGTATATATATTTCTACTTTTTATGCTCCCAACGTTGAAAGGAAAGTCCCTAAAGCGACCTTCTATAATTTTAACTGACGAAAAAAATTATAACGGTAGATTTTCAATCAAAAGAAAATTTTTAACGCATTTTCTTATGGAAAATTAGCATGCTATTACAGGCAAACTAGACGTAAACGTGAGTAGGTGAATTATAGGCGTTTGGTGACAGAAAAAGCATGATTGTCACTTCTAGGTTAGCAAGAGATCTGAAACTTATTGGGAAGGTTCGTCTAGGTACCAAACCACCCAGAAAATCCCAAATTTTAGTTTTTCCGACTGCAACCCACCAAAAGAATTCCCTTAAATCCCCCTTTTTTGGCGAAAACACGTTCTTTTAAAATTTCTGTAGCTCGAAAACGGTAAGAGCTAGAAAGGATTTGAAAGAAAATCGTGAGTCTGGAATTAAATTTTCTACAAGACACTCTTTGGATTTTTTCGGAAATTGCACTTCTTCACCTTCAAAAAACGCCCTACTTTCAAAGATTGTGAAAACTCTATATTTTTTCCGTGTTTTTTATGTTTTTTACTAGCTTTTGTATATAATTGGTACTTTTTATGCTCCCAACATTGAAAGAAAGAATGTGTAACTAGTAACGTATACAAATGTTTGGGCACTTTTAGATGAGCTAGAGACGTGAAATTTTCGGTGTTTTGTAGGTCTAGTGCCCAAACCCCCGGAAAAAATCCGAAAAGTGGCATTTTCCCCTTTCAACCCCCCCTAAATTAATAATTTCCCTTCATGTTATTCTTATGGGTAATATCGTTGAAAAACACCAAATTTGGTAAGCTCATCTGAACCGTTTAGAAACGTGCTAGAGACTTGGAATTTGCGTAGTATTGTACTATGGGATCTTACATTACTGGTGAAATTCGTAAAAACCCCATTTTCAAAATTCTACCTCCCCAAACAAATTCCATAAAAATTTCGGTTTTTGGAAAAACTTGTTTTTTTAAAACGTCTGTAGCTCGAAAACCGTAAGAGCTAGAATCGATTTGAGGGAAAAACGTAGGTTCGCAATTAAATTTTCTACAAGAGAGTTTTGTGAAAGGTGTTATATCAAAATTCGCACTCCTTCACCTTTAAAAAACGCTCTAATTTCAAAAATTGTGAAAATCCCCGATTTTTTTACGTGTTTTAAATTTTAAGACGATTTTTCGTATATATATTTCTACTTTTTATGCTCCCAACGTTGAAAGGAAAGTCCCTAAAGCGACCTTCTATAATTTTAACTGACGAAAAAAATTATAACGGTAGATTTTCAATCAAAAGAAAATTTTTAACGCATTTTCTTATGGAAAATTAGCATGCTATTACAGGCAAACTAGACGTAAACGTGAGTAGGTGAATTATAGGCGTTTGGTGACAGAAAAAGCATGATTGTCACTTCTAGGTTAGCAAGAGATCTGAAACTTATTGGGAAGATTCGTCTAGGTACCAAACCACCCAGAAAATCCCAAATTTTAGTTTTTCCGACTGCAACCCACCAAAAGAATTCCCTTAAATCCCCCTTTTTTGGCGAAAACACGTTCTTTTAAAATTTCTGTAGCTCGAAAACGGTAAGAGCTAGAAAGGATTTGAAAGAAAATCGTGAGTCTGGAATTAAATTTTCTACAAGACACTCTTTGGATTTTTTCGGAAATTGCACTTCTTCACCTTCAAAAAACGCCCTACTTTCAAAGATTGTGAAAACTCTATATTTTTTCCGTGTTTTTAATTTTTTTTACTAGCTTTTGTATATAATTGGTACTTTTTATGCTCCCAACATTGAAAGAAAGGTGCCAAAGGTGACCTAATACATTTTTTAAACTACTCAAAAAATAAAAGTGGCAGGTTTTCAGTAAAAAGGATAGTTTTTAACGCTTTAAACGCATTTGTTATGTAGAATTACTGTGCTTTGACACTCAAACTAGACTTAAAAGTAAGTAGGTAAATTATGGATGTTTAACAACAGAAAAAGCTAGATAGCGACCAATCCCATCTTAATCCTCCCCCCTCTATCATCCCCTTTATAAAATTTATGTTAAACTGTTTATAGACGTAGAAAATAATAAAGACTTTTGTAGAAGCGAGGTCAGCCCCCGAAGGGGGCCCATTCTTGGTACTGATGATTTTAACCCCTCCCCCCTGCCCCCGAAGGAGGCATAAGACTCTCTATAAATATTGTTACCTCCTCAAACCCCTTAGATTGTTACGTTATTGCTATATTATTATCGCTAAATATAGGTGTACAGTAAATACCATAGAAAATTTAAGTTTTGGAGCACCAAACACACATCGAGACTCTAAGATGTCAGGACTTGTTTAATCACCCCGTAATAAAATACCCTTTATGAATTACCTAGCAAGTGCTAAGTTATTATAATATTTAGACGCTGAAAACATTCCTAGACAAAATATTGTCCCCCGAGGTAATTTCCAACTATCCCCCAACCAAAAAAGGGGGCCTGGGGGGCGGAGCCGCCAGTGAGCACAAGGCGAGTCCCAACCTTTATATTATACAGCCGGATGTGTAACTAGTAACGTATACAAATGTTTGGGCACTTCTAGATGAGCTAGAGACGTGAAATTTTCGGTGTTTTGTAGGTCTAGTGCCCAAACCCCTTGGAAAAATCCGAAAAGTGGTATTTTCCCCTTTCAACCCCCCCTAAATTAACAATTTCCCTTCATGTTATTCTTATGGGAAATATCGTTGAAAAACACCAAATTTGGTAAGCTCATCTGAACCGTTTAGAAACGTGCTAGAGACTTGGAATTTGCGTAGTATTGTACTATGGGATCTTACATTACTGGTGAAATTCGTAAAAACCCCATTTTCAAAATTCTACCTCCCCAAACAAATTCCATAAAAATTTCGGTTTTTGGAAAAACTTGTTTTTTTAAAACGTCTGTAGCTCGAAAACCGTAAGAGGTAGAATCGATTTGAGGGAAAAACGTAGGTTCGCAATTAAATTTTCTACAAGAGAGTTTTGTGAAAGGTGTTATATCAAAATTCGCACTCCTTCACCTTTAAAAAACGCTCTAATTTCAAAAATTGTGAAAATCCCCGATTTTTTTACGTGTTTTAAATTTTTAAGACGATTTTTCGTATATATATTTCTACTTTTTATGCTCCCAACGTTGAAAGGAAAGTCCCTAAAGCGACCTTCTATAATTTTAACTGACGAAAAAAATTATAACGGTAGATTTTCAATCAAAAGAAAATTTTTAACGCATTTTCTTATGGAAAATTAGCATGCTATTACAGGCAAACTAGACGTAAACGTGAGTAGGTGAATTATAGGCGTTTGGTGACAGAAAAAGCATGATTGTCACTTCTAGGTTAGCAAGAGATCTGAAACTTATTGGGAAGGTTCGTCTAGGTACCAAACCACCCAGAAAATCCCAAATTTTAGTTTTTCCGACTGCAACCCACCAAAAGAATTCCCTTAAATCCCCCTTTTTTGGCGAAAACACGTTCTTTTAAAATTTCTGTAGCTCGAAAACGGTAAGAGCTAGAAAGGATTTGAAAGAAAATCGTGAGTCTGGAATTAAATTTTCTACAAGACACTCTTTGGATTTTTTCGGAAATTGCACTTCTTCACCTTCAAAAAACGCCCTACTTTCAAAGATTGTGAAAACTCTATATTTTTTCCGTGTTTTTTATGTTTTTTACTAGCTTTTGTATATAATTGGTACTTTTTATGCTCCCAACATTGAAAGAAAGAATGTGTAACTAGTAACGTATACAAATGTTTGGGCACTTTTAGATGAGCTAGAGACGTGAAATTTTCGGTGTTTTGTAGGTCTAGTGCCCAAACCCCCGGAAAAAATCCGAAAAGTGGCATTTTCCCCTTTCAACCCCCCCTAAATTAATAATTTCCCTTCATGTTATTCTTATGGGTAATATCGTTGAAAAACACCAAATTTGGTAAGCTCATCTGAACCGTTTAGAAACGTGCTAGAGACTTGGAATTTGCGTAGTATTGTACTATGGGATCTTACATTACTGGTGAAATTCGTAAAAACCCCATTTTCAAAATTCTACCTCCCCAAACAAATTCCATAAAAATTTCGGTTTTTGGAAAAACTTGTTTTTTTAAAACGTCTGTAGCTCGAAAACCGTAAGAGCTAGAATCGATTTGAGGGAAAAACGTAGGTTCGCAATTAAATTTTCTACAAGAGAGTTTTGTGAAAGGTGTTATATCAAAATTCGCACTCCTTCACCTTTAAAAAACGCTCTAATTTCAAAAATTGTGAAAATCCCCGATTTTTTTACGTGTTTTAAATTTTAAGACGATTTTTCGTATATATATTTCTACTTTTTATGCTCCCAACGTTGAAAGGAAAGTCCCTAAAGCGACCTTCTATAATTTTAACTGACGAAAAAAATTATAACGGTAGATTTTCAATCAAAAGAAAATTTTTAACGCATTTTCTTATGGAAAATTAGCATGCTATTACAGGCAAACTAGACGTAAACGTGAGTACGTGAATTATAGGCGTTTGGTGACAGAAAAAGCATGATTGTCACTTCTAGGTTAGCAAGAGATCTGAAACTTATTGGGAAGATTCGTCTAGGTACCAAACCACCCAGAAAATCCCAAATTTTAGTTTTTCCGACTGCAACCCACCAAAAGAATTCCCTTAAATCCCCCTTTTTTGGCGAAAACACGTTCTTTTAAAATTTCTGTAGCTCGAAAACGGTAAGAGCTAGAAAGGATTTGAAAGAAAATCGTGAGTCTGGAATTAAATTTTCTACAAGACACTCTTTGGATTTTTTCGGAAATTGCACTTCTTCACCTTCAAAAAACGCCCTACTTTCAAAGATTGTGAAAACTCTATATTTTTTTCCGTGTTTTTAATTTTTTTTACTAGCTTTTGTATATAATTGGTACTTTTTATGCTCCCAACATTGAAAGAAAGGTGCCAAAGGTGACCTAATACATTTTTTAAACTACTCAAAAAATAAAAGTGGCAGGTTTTCAGTAAAAAGGATAGTTTTTAACGCTTTAAACGCATTTGTTATGTAGAATTACTGTGCTTTGACACTCAAACTAGACTTAAAAGTAAGTAGGTAAATTATGGATGTTTAACAACAGAAAAAGCTAGATAGCGACCAATCCCATCTTAATCCTCCCCCCTCTATCATCCCCTTTATAAAATTTATGTTAAACTGTTTATAGACGTAGAAAATAATAAAGACTTTTGTAGAAGCGAGGTCAGCCCCCGAAGGGGGCCCATTCTTGGTACTGATGATTTTAACCCCTCCCCCCTGCCCCCGAAGGAGGCATAAGACTCTCTATAAATATTGTTACCTCCTCAAACCCCTTAGATTGTTACGTTATTGCTATATTATTATCGCTAAATATAGGTGTACAGTAAATACCATAGAAAATTTAAGTTTTGGAGCACCAAACACACATCGAGACTCTAAGATGTCAGGACTTGTTTAATCACCCCGTAATAAAATACCCTTTATGAATTACCTAGCAAGTGCTAAGTTATTATAATATTTAGACGCTGAAAACATTCCTAGACAAAATATTGTCCCCCGAGGTAATTTCCAACTATCCCCCAACCAAAAAAGGGGGCCTGGGGGGCGGAGCCGCCAGTGAGCACAAGGCGAGTCCCAACCTTTATATTATACAGCCGGATGTGTAACTAGTAACGTATACAAATGTTTGGGCACTTCTAGATGAGCTAGAGACGTGAAATTTTCGGTGTTTTGTAGGTCTAGTGCCCAAACCCCCGGAAAAATCCGAAAAGTGGTATTTTCCCCTTTCAACCCCCCCTAAATTAACAAATTCCCTTCATGTTATTCTTATGGGAAATATCGTTGAAAAACACCAAATTTGGTAAGCACATCTGAACCGTTTAGAAACGTGCTAGAGACTTGGAATTTGCGTAGTATTGTACTATGGGATCTTACATTACTGGTGAAATTCCTAAAAACCCCATTTTCAAAATTCTACCTCCCCAAACAAATTCCATAAAAATTTCGGTTTTTGGAAAAACATGTTTTTTTTTAAACGGCTGTAGCTCGAAAACCGTAAGAGCTAGAATCGATTTGAGGGAAAAACGTAGGTTCGCAATTAAATTTCCTACAAGAGAGTTTTGTGAAAGGCGTTATATCGAAATTCGCACTCCTTTACCTTTAAAAAACGCTCTAATTCCAAAAATTGTGAAAATCCCCGATTTTTTTACGTGTTTTAAATTTTTAAGACGATTTTTCGTATATATATTTCTACTTTTTATGCTCCCAACGTTGAAAGGAAAGTCCCTAAAGTGACCTTCTATAATTTTAACTGACGAAAAAAAATTTATAACGGTAGATTTTCAATCAAAAGAAAATTTTTAACGCATTTTCTTATGGAAAATTAGCATGCTATTACAGGCAAACTAGACGTAAACGTGAGTAGGTGAATTATAGGCGTTTGGTGACAGAAAAAGCATGATTGTCACTTCTAGGTTAGCAAGAGATCTGAAACGTATTGGGAAGGTTCGTCTAAGTCCCAAACCACCCAGAAAATCCCAAATTTTAGTTTTTCCGACTGCAACCCACCAAAAGAATTCCCTTAAATCCCCCTTTTTTTGGCGAAAACACGTTCTTTTAAAATTTCTGTAGCTCGAAAACGGTAAGAGCTAGAAAGGATTTGAAAGAAAATCGTGAGTCTGGAATTAAATTTTCTACAAGACACTCTTAGGAATTTTTCGGAAATTGCACTTCTTCACCTTCAAAAATCGCCCTACTTTCAAAGATTGTAAAAACTCTATATTTTTTCCGTGTTTTTAATTTTTTTTGTACTAGCTTTTGTATATAATTGGTACTTTTTATGCTCCCAACATTGAAAGAAAGGTGCCTAAGGTGACCTAATACATTTTTTAAACTACTAAAAAAAAAGTGGCAGGTTTTCAGTAAAAAGGATAGTTTTCAACGCTTTCAACGCATTTGTTATGTAGAATTACTATGCTTTGACACGCAAACTAGACTTAAAAGTAAGTAGGTAAATTATGGATGTTTAACCACAGAAAAAGCTAGATAGCGACCAATCCCATCTTAATCCTCCCCCCTCTATCATCCCCTTTATAAAATTTATGTTAAACTGTTTATAGACGTAGAAAATAATAAAGATTTTTGTAGAAGCGAGGTCAGCCCCCGAAGGGGCCCATTCTTGGTACTGATGATTTTAACCCCTCCCCCCGAAGGGGGCATAAGACTCTCTATAAATATTGTTACCTCCTCAAACCCCTTAGATTGTTACGTTATTGCTATATTATTATCGCTAAATATAGGTATACAGTAAATACCATAGAAAATTTAAGTTTTGGAGCACCAAACACACATCGAGACTCTAAGATGTCAGGACTTGTTTAATTACAGGCGCTTGTGAAACTAAGGGATACAAATTCTAGACCACTTCTAGATTAGCTAGAGACTTGAAATTTTCGGTGGTTGTAGGTTAGTGCCCAAACCCCCGGGAAAATTCCAAAAAGTGACATTTTTAAATTTTAACCCCCCCCGTAATCTCGAATTCCCCCCCCATGTTATTCTTCCGGGAAATAACATTGAAAATTGCCGATTTTGGTATGTTCATCTGAACCACTTAGAAACGTGCTAGAGACTTGAAACTTGGTAGTATTGTAGTATCAGATCTTACATTACCGGTGAAATTTGCAAATTCCAATTTTCAAATTTTAACCCTGCCAAAAATCCAAAATGGCGGACCTCTGAAAACGAAAAAACCCCCATTTTTACAACCGGATGTAGCTCAAAAACGGTAAGAGCTAGAAAAGATTTGAAAGAATCTTGCGAAAGAAAATTAAATTTTCTACAAAACCCTCTTAGGCGTTTTCCGAAAATCGCACTCCTTCAGCTTAAAAAAACGCCCTACTTTCAAAATTTGGTAAATATTTATTAAATTCTTTCCGGTTTTCGCCATTTTTTCATACTTAAATATTTTTTTTCCAAACATTATTATTGCTTTGTATTCTCCTTACTTTACTTTAAATTTTACACGCTACATTTTTTTTCGTAACTTTACTCCTTGACCCCCAAAACTTAATTTTAATCTCAAAATTTGAAGGTTTTTTGCCACTTTTACGAGCCCCATGTTATTCTTATGGAGAATAAGATTGAAATTTAATGACTTTGGTATGGTCATATGAATCGTTTAGAAACGTGCTAGAGACTTGGAATTTGATAGTATTGTAGTAAGGGATCATAAGCTAATGGTGAAATTTTTCAAAGTCCCATTTTCAAATTTTAACCACCCTAAAAATCCAAAATGGCGGACCTCTAAAAACGACAAAACACATTTTTTTCAATCGCCTATAGCTCGAAAACGGTAAAAGAGCTATAGGCGAAATTATAGGTTAAATTTTCTACAATATCTCTTTAGGCGTTTTCCGAAAATCGCACTCTTTCATCTTCAAAAAACGCCCCAATATTAAAATTTGGTAGATTTCTTTCAAATTGTTACCGGTTTTCGCTATTTTTTCATACTTAAACAATTCCTTTTTGCAAATATTATTATTGCTTTGTGTTTTCCTTACTTTACTTTAAATTTTACTTATCAAATGTTTTTTCGTAACTTTACTAATTGACCCCAAAAACTTAATTTTAATGTCAATATTTGAAAGTTTTACGAGCCCCATGTTATTCTTATGGAGAATAGCATTGAAATTTAATGACTTTGTTATGGTCATCCGAATTGTTTAGAAACGTGCTAGAGCCTTGAAATTTGGTAGTAACGTAGTATGGTTCTTAAATTAACTGGGAAATTTGCAAAAGTCCCATTTTAAAATGTTAACTCCCCCAAAAATCCAAAATCGCGGACCTCTGAAAACGACAAAACACGTTTTTTTCAAACGGTTATAGCTCGAAAGCGGTAAGAGATAGATAAGATTTTAAATCATTTTCATCGTCAGGAATTAAATTCTCTACAATATACTCTTAGGCGTTTTTTTCAAAAATCGCACTCCTTCACCTTAAAAACACCCTACTTTCAAAATTCGGTAAATTTTCTTCAAATTTTCAACGGGTTTTGCTGTTTTTCGTACCTAAATAATTATTTTTTGCAAATATTATTAATGTTTCTTACTCTCCTTAGTTTACTTTACATTTCACCCTTTACATGTATTTTCGTAACTTTACTCCTTGACCCCCCAAAACTTAGGTTTAATGTCAAAATTTGAAGGTTTTTTACTACTTTTACGAGCCCCATGTTATTCTTAAGGAGAATAATATTGAAAGTGGCCTACTTTGGTGTGCTCATCTGAACCGTTTAGAAACGTGCTAGAAACTTGAAATTTGTGTTTTCCTTGGGTTAAAATTTTAGTTGCTCAATGTTTTTTCGTAACTTTACTCCTTGGCCCCCAAAACTTAGGTTTAATGTCAAAATTTGAAAGTTTTTACGAGATCTATTTTAGTTGCTCAATGTTTTTTCGTAACTTTACTCCTTGGCCCCCAAAACTTAGGTTTAATGTCAAAATTTGAAAGTTTTTACGAGATCTATGTTATTCTTATGGAGAATAACATTGCAATTTAATGACTTTGGTATGGTAATCTGAATCCTTTAGAAACGTGCTAGAGACTTATTAAATCCTCCCCCCCCCAATGTTATTCTTACAGGTGCATAAGTCTAAATCACGTTTACCCATTTCTAGATTAACTGGATATCTGAAATTTGGTATGATTGTAGGTCTTGCGCCCTATTCGACAAGAGACATTTTACAAATATAACCCCCCCCCCCCCCCACTAAATATTGAATCCCCCCAATGTTATTACTACAGGTGCATCGGTATAAATCACGTTTACCCACTTCTAGATTAGCTAAAGATCTAAAAATTGGCACGATTGTAGGTCTTGTGCCCTGTCCCCCGTGGCTCATTTACCCCCAACCAAAAAGGGGGGCCTGGGGCGGAGCCCCCAGCGAGCCAAAGGCGAGTTAAAACTATACAACAACATCACGTCAACCCGCCACCTCAACCACAGTATAAATCTGTAGAGAGCTTAAAACTCGATGGAGAGCTCACTGGGAAGGCCAACCGTCCAAGACTGAATGATCAAGTAGTCGAAGACGTGAGGAGACTTATGGGTGGAGGCGTCTGGTTGGCTGGATCAAAGATCAACTTGGATCATTACACGAGTAAGTAATTACGTTTTATCTTTGACTATTGATGCTTCATTTCCATGTTCAAGTCGTATCCACTTTTAGAATAGAAATTAACATGGATGAATTGATCCGCACACAGATAGTGTAAGTTACTGAGTTTAGTAGAATATTACCACCTTATTAATCAAGCCAAACTAAAAAGGCATCTTATAGCATGTTGTTTTACACCAGCTTACAGTAACAATCTGTGAAAGGAAATTCAACTTTGTTCTTTAAACACAGAAATTGGCTTTAGCTGGTCCATCATGGAATGTCTAAATCATCATCTTAAAGTCATAGGTTTTACGCAATGAAATTTCCCCAGAATTAAGTAGAAAATTAGACTAGTAACGTTGGAAAAAGTGGATATTCTGAGGATGAAATGTTATTGAAGTAAATGTGGAAGAGAACATCGGTTATGATTATATTTCTTGACCACCCCACTCTACTGACTAACCATTACTTGTACTCCATCATAAAAGAACATGTACACTGAACACTGTAGCATATTTAATTATGTGATCGTTAAATTAATAAATACATTGAACATATTAATTTTTAATCCTGTTTATTATCTACAGCGGATGTAATAAGTTAACCCGTGTGTCTTTCCCCCCTTTTTTCTTCCTCTACCACCTTGTATTTAATCTCCATTCCATGACATCACTATGAACAAAAATGAATGACGATCTGCGTTGACATCTCATCGGACGCTATCACGTGTCGATTAATTGTACAAACTGTCGCAAGAGCCAGATACATAGCCTATAAATTGTGAGATCCATCAACAACCAACAGCCTACTCAGGAGGAAAAGATGAATTCAACTATGACATATGATTGCACAAGTATATATCGTATATACGTTTCACATGGGGGTGGTTTTCCGGGGGCTTGTAAAAATAGATTGAGTTAGTTTAAGTTGAGCTCCTCTAGATTAAGAAATAACCCGTCTCAACAAACATACATACAAGGCGTTTCAATTTGTCAGATTGGAGTTTAACTTAAAACATTTCCGTAAACAAGTAATATTTAATCCCCATTTGGATGACATTAGATTTAACTAGTACAGTACTTCGATTTGCCGTTGCGGGGAAGGGAAAATGTGTTTTTATGTATAAAATGTAATGGTAATAATATAGGATGAAACAAAAACTTCATTTTTGAGGTGTTGCCTTCCGGATTACTTAACAATATTATTCTAGAGGTTAATCTAATTCTAGAGGGCCATCCAGACGACAGTGGATTACTGTGGCAACAATAAGGTATTTAACCTCTAGAATAATATAAAATAAACAAATTTTCAAATCTGATCCAAATATATCCATAAACAAGCAAACTACAGCAGTTTTCTTTTTCGTCATAAGAATAACATGGGTTAATGTAGACTACATTTTTCTATATTTTCTCCGTAACCTTTAATTGTATAACAATGCTTCATACAAAATTGTTTGTTTTTTAATTAAAATCCATTCTTAGCCCCCTGAGCTGTAATATTAATTAATAAAAATAGGTATTTACCTTCGTCTACAGCTCAAACTGTTGTAACTTGAGTTACGGCCGTTTCGGTATTATAATGCCATCGTCAGACGTTGAACATTCAGCTGAAGTAGCGTCGTCATATAGTTAAAACACATAACACGAACACGAATAACATTTTACAATTAACGAAAACACAACGAACAGGCCTGTCACACACACGGTACCAGTTGACATTGCCGCGATCTGAACTGGATGCCGACACGATTGTTTTTTTACCTATACACGATCGTTGTAATGAAAATTGGGCATTCCCATGTTTTGAGGGAACACATTTGAAAAGCAAACAAGTTTTGAAAAAAAAACATCTTATACCCCGTTCCCATGACCCGAACTGGCTGGTTTGTGAACCCATTAAAGTTTATCCAGCTCTCGAAGACAAACCATCGAAGTATATAACACAACTTCGTACAAATGTTGTTGTGTTATATACTTCGATGAGACAAAACAATTGACAAACTATATCCTTATTTCATACAACTTTAAACCTGCGAGACGAAACGTCATATGTTCTGACAGAGTTATTATTGTTGAGTGAAACTTTGATAACCTCACACGTAGTGGGATTAGCCAGGACAAAAAAACTTCGAACTGCAACATTTGATGTAACTGGGCCATTGATTATTAATGCAAGGAAAAAGCTGTGCCACCAAACATTGATGAACATTTAGCAGCTTATTTGCAGAACACTGGATGATTTAAGCAACTGTCTCGTTGGTAATTTAGTGCTAGACGTGCACTATATTTGAATAGTTCATAAGGCACACGGATCTGTATAGTTAAAGACCACTGTCAGATTTCATTGATCAAAGATTTACTTTAGTAAAATTTAGCCAAATGCAGAAAAGACAATTTAACATCTTGCATGTACTCATGTCTAAGTTCAGTAGTTTTTATTATGTGTGTTTAAGTCTCTGTAATCGTAGATTTTAATTAATCATTTACTCGTGAAACGTATACACAGAAAGTTAACTGACTAATTTTGTGAATGAATAGAAAGAAATAGCATACGACGAAGAGAGTTGAGTTTTTCTATTTCATCTTTAATCATTTGGATACTTGTAATATTTTTGAGCATGTACTTGTACTCCACGTTCCGTATGGGAATGGGGCGATTGTGGACATGCCATTTGGTGGGTTTGGTAGTTGATGCGCAAATGTTGAACTTATAGTAGCAGCAATTAGCAATCGTAATATCCGATGAATACCTGTTGTCAAATGGTTCATGATAGTTAAAATATATTGGCACAAACATTGCTCCTGGCAACTTTGATCAACCTGCAAAGGTGGATACCGACAAAAACGAATTATTTGAGAAATTCTAATGGGATGTTCTACAAGAAGGACGAAAACAATTGTTTATTTTAATTTTAATAATATGCTTCACAGCTGTTGATCTCAAAAGTCAACCGACTCAACATTGAGAGGCAGGGAAGAGGTGCAGGTAGTTGTCGGAATCTTACTGTTCTCCTCTTAGCTGTTCTTACACCCTAAATGCACTTTGTTCAGCTAGCGTACTGGTAGGACTTGAGATTATGGTGATTACGAATAACTTGAACGTCAACTCAACAGTTCAAATCAGCTAGATGCTGCCCTATAAAGCAGTCCCTGGTTCTTACAGCCTCAGTTTTTCTAGTGGTTATGTGATTCCCGACACCGAAGGCGTTCGTTGTGACGTGTTGGTCGAACACCTCCACTTTTGATTTGCAATTAGCTAATCTATATCAGGATGAAAGCCGACTACTTCTGTCCTTGTTCTACTTCTGTTTAGCTTGGATTAAGGTTTAGCTTTCATTGGAAATGTTCCTTATATGGCAAGTTGGTTTCTTTTCCACTGCCGTTTTGTGGATATTGCACGGTAGGCCTAATTAAAAAAATGTTTAAAGTATCGGTATTTTGTAGTACAAAACCACAATGGTGATACTGACCAAATCTAGTGAGATAATGGAAACTAAAAGTGAACTCACTCCGTTCACAAAATGTAGGCGGTTTTAGGGTGAAAAATCTATTCCCTCCACGACCATAGCTCAACAGCTGAGATTTGTAAAACGTCAATCAGCTGATGTTCATACGTTAGGCAGAACTAACTGGTTGAACATAACATTGTAATTTCGATCTATTATATCGATATAATTTTAAAATACCAAGCTTTATAATACAGTGTTGTTCTGTTTTATGCATACTCACGTAAATAATGCCACAGATCAGAGTAGACCTATCTTTATCAATGGAAATGTGTTGAACTTCCGTCGCGTCGGATCTGTTATAAATGCGTTTTAAGTTTTTATCGGACAAATATTTAATCCTCAAAAATATAAAAGTGCAACAATATGAAATATCTTCGTTCGTTCGTTGGGTCTCATGTAATATTTAGCCTGATTAAATGTACCTGTAGGAGTGAAACATATCTCCAATCATAAAGTTATTGGGACCAGGCAACACTGTAAGTTGTTTCTCGCATAATAAAAGCAATAATGAGAGTACGTCTGTTGTATACTTTCAAATCGTGCCACGTCTTAAATCTACTCTATATGGCCACACAGGGTCTCGACTTACCTGGTATTGCAGGGCCGGTCCTATCATAGGCCACACTCAACGCATTTATCCCCAAGCTACCAGGGAGAGTGATAATTGATCTGGCCATTGCACCATACTATACCCGCTTTAGAAAAATACAAGTTCCATGTTTGCGTCCTTAATTTGTCGTGGATTGCCAAGAAATGATGACAGCTACCTGATCTACGTATGATTTTGCCGGTTTATGACTTGACGTGGGTGGGGTACTATATAACAACAATGCATCGGAATCAAAGTTGTATAGATTTTTAGCCTGTCAATCGCGTTTCTACAATTGATAAAGGTTAAATACATGCTGTACTGTTGAATGACAAAAACTTCACCATTCAACAGTACAATAGGTACTTAAACACGTTCGCTCTGACGTGGTTGCCGGTGGCGCACGAATGTAATTTCAGTTAAAATAAATTTGTGTACAAATTACCATAGACTTAAAATAAAACCGACGCAGCAAACCTGCAGAACAAGCGAATTTCCAGTTGTCTGAATTGATTTTCAATTAAATCTATTTAAATGACATTTAGGTTTAACGAGTACCTAGGTTTGCTGCTACAAGGAAACTAATAAAGTGTGTTTTTTTGTAACATATTAATAGCTTAGTATAAAATAAATAAATTTGCCAAGTTTGATAAAAATATATCCAATAAACAAGCAAACTACAACATTTTACAATATTCTCCATAAGAATAAAATAGTAATTTTAAATTCACCATTTTTAAAATTTTTCTAGTTGCCTTTAGCTGTTTGGGCTATTAATTAACAATTATCAATTATTAAGATGGGGACGCCACTTAGGTGCGTATTTTAACCCAAATATGAGTGAAGGATGAGTGTAGAATGGTGTGAGATGATCTGTGTAGCTTTGTTACTGACTAAGATCAGCTGTTTCATTAGCTAGGATCATTTATTTATAGCCCAATGATCAGGAACAGCTGGGTCCAGTTTCGAACCATCAAAAAGCTATTGACTTTTCTCAGGATCGAACCGGCGACCTTTTGATTAGTAGGCGAGCACTATACAACAGCTGTGTCTAAGGAATATGTCGGCCTTAGTCACTTAGAAGACTACAAGATTGCGCCACTCATCCTTCACTCATATTTGGGTTAAAATACGCACATAGTGGTGTCCCCATCTTAAATAATTGATTGATTGATTGATTGGTTGTAAAACCTTTTCCCTCTTGACTATACGCTCGATTTTGCCGAAACACCCATGTGTACGTGAGATTATCTTCACGGTGCTAATCTGCATTGGTTAAGCTTGTGTTGCATTCTGATAAGCCTATCACGTGACGAGGAAACAACATTCCTGACCCCCGCTAAACTAGACCGTAACTTCCAAGGTTGGGGGAATACCCACTGAGCCCTCGCCCCACCATATTGTACAATAACCTCTAGAGCTCCTGTACAGGGGACTGTCGCACACTGCTCGGCGCTCGCTCTACTATCATACCAAGGTAAAGACGTTTACGGTTTACTGTTATTTCATCTTACAGCTGTTTAGCAACACTTCAACTTATTTAATTAGGCCTAATAAATCTATCAAATTAATTTAACACTATAGAGTAAAACTATGATTACTGTTTACAGATGATCTTATAGTTGTGGAGTAGTCTATATCACTTAATTCTTTTATAGAAAAAAACTGATCGAAATGAATAACCGAATGAATGAAATAATATGTTTATTTCCACATAATCCACAGGAAACAAATTAAACACTTTTGAATACAAAATATACAATTTAAAAATATAAACTAAGACCAAAATAAAATACCCTCGCCGCAGAAAACCTGCCGACTAAGCGAATTTCCATTTGTCTGATTTGATTTTCAATTAAATCTATTTAAATAACATTAGGTTTAACGAGTACCTAGGTTTGCTGTTACAAGGAAACTATTAAAGTGGGATTTTTAGTAAAACTTTATAGCTTAGTATACAATAAATAAATTTGCCAATTGCAATAGTTGATATATTTTGATCAAAATTTTGATAAAAATATATCCATAAACAAGCAAACTATTTAATTTACATTTTTTTTTAATTGGAATTTTAAATTTACAATTTTTTTAATTTTCTCCGTTACCAATAACCGTACAAAAATACTTTGATATAGGTACTAATTTATTTGATTTTTGAGCTCTTTAAAAAGGTCTAGAGAGAAATTAGTAAATTTAGTGTTTGATGGTCAAAATTGAGAAAACCCATTTTTTACCCCATAAAACCCCCCGTAAAACCTCGTTCCCATGGTCCGATCATGCTGGTTCGTGAACTCATTAAAGTTTTATCCCGCCCCACGATAAAAAGGAGTATAGACATAGTCCTTTTATCTATCTATCTTGTCTACTCCTTTTATCTATGGTTTTACGAGTGAGATAGGGTGAGCGGAATTACACGGTTACCTCCCACTATCTCCGCGTCCCACCATCTCCGTGTACCGCTACCCCCGAATTTCAGAGTGACCCCTATAATCCTCGGTTACTTCCTGCGTTAAGACTTTCCGTCCAAACCTAACCTAACCTAACTTAACCTAACCTAACTTAACCTAACCTAACCTAACCTAACCTGACCTGACCCAACCTAACTCACGGGTTAAATTTTCATTAAATCTTCCATCCACGGCTTCCACGGGGCTTCGCAGCCGTGGATGCAATGACAGCTAACAACGCAGGCAGTGACGGGATTATAAGGGTCACTCAAGAATTCGGAGGTGGCGGGACAGATTTGGGTTTGGAGATGGCGGAACGCGGAGATAGTGGGAGCACACGGAATTACACGCGCGCCCTTTACCAACATTCCAGGGGCGTTGCACGTAAAACTAGTCGTGGCGCATTCCAGCCTTGGAAAAATTCATACATATTCGCCTCCAGGATTGATTAATTGGCATAAAATGAGGTTACTAACCAGTTGTCAATCAATCCAATGTTTTGTCATGATGACTATAGTTTTGGGGTTGCAACCCTATTTTCAAATATTTTTCTTCAGTCTATTAAAGAGAAAGACTGAAGAGAAATATTTGAAAATGGGGTTGTCAAACTATATAAACGATTTCAAACCTTATTTTTCACCATACTAGGCCTACTCATGACTTTTTCTAAGGAAGCCAAGTCTATGTACAATGTTACATGGTAACTATTGATACATCCATAAGCTTTAAAGCAATGATAAGTTTGGCAAATTCATTTAATAGGCTACGAATTGCAGTTAAGTTGGTCAAAGGTTGGATCAGCATGCAGCAAGTCACCTGTCAATGTTGCAAACTGACAAATGCCTAGGCCTACACTTGCTTTAAAGGCTAATCTATCAATATACTTTAGCATTGTACATACTTATGTATCTTTTGTGTACATATATGAGGATTTATTAAGTGTCGAGAGATTAATATCGGTCTTAAAATGCACCTAACTAACATTTTAGGGTAAAGTATTGTTTTATGGCAAAAGTTCAATATAACCCACCCTAATAAAAATTGCTTTATAATGTGTTATACTGAAATTATTCTCACTAAATGTAAACGTTTTCAGTCGGTAAAAGTCATAATTTCCTGGAAAATGTTAGGCATATTACATTTTAGGAAAATTAAGGTTAAAGGAAAGGTTCTGGGGGGCAAGACCAAGTTCTTGTAGTGACTGATACCTCAAGGGAATGAAGGTGTGACGATTTTCTTTCTACTGAAAGCCTTTTTCGAATTCAGTGTGAACATTCACGGTATTTTCTATAGGTTGGGAAGTTTACGGGCTCCAAAAAATTTTTACTATATTACTATATTATTTAAACAGAAGTTAAATGGACTGCTTAACAATATTTTTGGGTCAGATGACATTAACCAAAGAATACTCTCAGATAATACTAATAAATTTACCCTAGCAAAGCTCGTTCCCCAGGTACTTACCGTAAATTTACCACAAAGTATACATTCTAATAGGTGTACGCACTTGAATGAGTTCGCGAACCAGCAGGATAGGGTCAAGGGAACGGGTGTTTTTCTCGTATCAACGCCAGTGTCATTTTATTAGAAGTAGACATTAGTTTTCACGATCACGAAGTCGATCCGACATTGTAATCACCTTCAGCGTTCGTGGAAACATCATAATAATTTACACGTTGTTGATATTCGTTTAAAACTGTATGGGCTCTAAAACTAGCATGGTCCTTTGCCTATTGCGGCAATGTTATAAACTGCTGGCCACGAAAACTTTGCAATCAATTTTCTTTATTGTAATATCAGAGCATTATTCATACCAACAACCTAAAACTACTCAAATCAACACAAAATCGGGCATTCCAAACTATTAGTATTTTAAATCCTAGTTTAGAGCTGCAAAGCAGGTTAATCACGTTAAACTCGAAGGTTATATAGTTTATAGTGAAATTATAATAGTTTTGTATAAGATAAATATAGATTCAACATTTTTTAAATATGTTTATAATTATAAACAAGCAAACTACAAGAGAGTATTTGGGAGAAATCCACAACATCTTTGATTCCTTTCCTAGATACCTCAATACCTTTGGATCACATAGTTAATTGTACCTCAGAGTAATAAAACAAAAGCTTTTGTTTTATTACTCTGAGATTGTACCCACACACACTCGAAGAAAGGCCCTGGATGTTCCGGGTTCCGGGCTGAATTTCTGATTTTGACTCTGAAGGAGTTTTGAATTCTTTTAAGCCAATCGTCCAACTCTAATCGAGCTGCAACTCTCGGCTTTTCAAACAGTAGTTTTATTTTTAATAAGTGAGAATACGTTGAATTGTTCTCAGCCAAGTAGGGTAGTCATAGATGAGCTACCGGAAAATCCCTGCGAGTGCCAATGGAGACAGAGGCCATTTACTCAACTACTACGGCTTAAAGGCGAAAAGATTTGCGCTTTTTAGATAAATAACTTGTTTTACTTTGTATTTATTTCAAGTTAAGCTCGTTTGTTGCAATTAATACAATTAAATTTATTGATAAATGAACACGCACAAGTAGCACTTTTCTAGTGACATCTAGCGGTAACTTGACGAACTCTGGCGCACTCTGCTAGTGACATCTAGCGGTAACTTGCCAAACTGTGGCGCATGGCGCGCTTTGGTTAGTGAGTGACACCACTGACACCGACACCTAGCGCCTAGCGGTGAACTGTTGCGAATACAGTTACAGTATCGTGTATCGTGGTACAGTAGGTGGTTTCACCTAGAGATCATTAGCAAAGCAAACTTCTATCAGTGTACTTCTAAGTACATACATTCATTATTAATGGTTTTTATCGTTTAACATATAATATTGACTTCCCGAGTCAATAGTAGCAGATGAAGCCAGGACATTTCCCTGCGCCCCTAGTGAGTAGTGGTTGTGGCTGTGATGCTGAAATGCTTATAAACGGCATCAGTAATATTACAAAACAGTTCTCATTAGCTTGTCAACAACCCTTATCATGGGTAAACGTGGGAGTGTCCTTATAATATAATGTAAATTACAAAGGTTGCATTGGTTGCAACAACTTTTGAATAGTAGCTTTTACAGCAATGGGTCTAGGTTGAGATGTTCCAAAATTATCCTCTTTGTTTACTTTTCAATTTGTATATAATTTGTTTATAAACCATGTGTTATGTATCTAAACACCTAGGCCTACTATTAATTAAATTCATTTCTCTGAATTATCATATATATGTTTTCTATACAGTAAAAGAGCAAAATATTTCACCTATTGTAAATTTTCCACACTTCATATTCACCTCAAACATTGTTATTTATTATTTAATAAGCGAAAATTTTGTAATAACTGGAAGTTATTTCTACATTTTGAATTATTTTACAAAATTATTCTTCTCTTTCATTTTCAAAAATATAATTAAAATACTCTTGATATAATACCAACCAATCATTAAGTAACAGTGATAGTGAGTGACATCATGAAACCAGTGATATCCAATTGTTGCAACAGGGTATATTTATGTTGTACTAGCAGAGTACCCGTCCTTCGTATGGGGTTGGCACATAAGTATAAATGCTTATTGCAGTTAAGGGAGAGGACATGGTTTAAGAAAATTTGGTCTTTTAATTTGTACGGTATCCTATATTTTATCACACACATAGCCCTAATCTTCTACCACTGCACCTAAACTATGAAAAAAAGTAAAATTCTCATTGTGTACCACAACTTTTTGTTGCTAGTTCGTTCAAATTAGCTGTGGTCATAAATGCAAAAAAACATAATAGTGCTGCACCCTGTTCGTAAGCCTTATAACTTTTTAATGCTATTTAATATCATAGAACCAACTTGTGCAGTTGAAACGGCAGACATAATTCTTTAATGTCTTTAAATATGAATACTCATAAGGTTAACATGAGAAACTCCAGAGCCAGAGCCACTGGGCGCAGCCTGAAAGGATTTTTGAGGTAAGAATATGTCTATATGATATAGACATATTCTTACCTCAAAAATCCATATGTTAACCGGGAATGTCAGCTATCATCATACCAAATTTCAGCCTTGTCGGTTTAGTGTTTTTAGCGTTTACTTGTCACAAACATCCATTTATCTATCCATCCATCCATACATCCATACATCCAAACTTTCTTACTTATAATATTAGTAGGATAAGTAAACTGTTGTATTATTGCTTGTTTATGGATAGATTTTTATCAAGCTTGACAAATTTATTTATTTCATACTAAGCTAATATAATATTATTTTCCTAAAAATCACACTTCTTTACCCTCCCTGTAGGCACCAACCTAGGTACTCGTTAAACCTAATGTTATTGAATTAAATTTAATTGCAAATAAAGTCACACAAATGGAAATGTTAGAACACACGAATGTTATAAACTTTAGTCTTTTACTCTTTACTTCGTCACACAAATTTCAACTATCATGATAGTTGTGTGAAATGTGTGAAAATTGTGTGAAATTTGTGTGACGAAGTACACACAAATTCACATCACAGTGACAGTCAGTTGTTGTATACACTGTGTCATGACTGATGTGATTGAACTGTGACGTGTTGTGTGTGAATCGACTTTTATTTCGTCAAATACAACAGCTTGGTTTCTTCTCAACAATTTATTTTTATTTTTCAAACGCCTGCTTGATGAAAACGTATGTGTTTGTATATTAAGCACTGTTTATAAATTTCTGTTAATGTGTGAAATTTCAAAATTTCACACTATTTTCACACATTTCACATAACTAATCAAATTCACGTCACAGTCACAGTCAGTTGTTGTATATACACTGTGACGTGACATTTTTATGAAGTTTGGTAGATACAAACGTATAAACCTACGTTTATTCGAACGAGTTCGCGAACCAGCATAATCAGACTATGGGAACGGGGGTTTATGGGGTAAAAATTGATTTTCCCATTTTTGACCCTAAAAACACAACATTTCATAATTTCTCTCCAACCCATTTTGTAGAGCTTAGAAAAAGAAATAATTTTGTATATTGAATGGTTGTTGTATGCCCAACAGTCAGGGAGATAGTAGAAAAAATTGTAAATTTAAAATTTCTATGTTATTCTTATGGAGAATAAATAAACTGTTGTAGTTTGCTTTTTTATTATATTTAAATCAAATTTGGCAATTTTTTTTTATTTCATACTAAGCTATCAACATTTTAACAACAAAAAAACACCTCAATATCTTCCCAGTAGCAGCAAACCTAAGTACTCACTAAAGTAATGTTATTTAAATAGGAAATAAATCTGAAAATTTTTAGGGAATATTTGATAAGGCCTCTTTTATGCACGGCGTTTTCCGTCGGGCGGAATCTATCAGAATCTATCGGGCATTCCGTCGGTGAGTGTTTTAACATGGGATCAAATGGGGCCCTTTTATGCACGACGGAATCTCCGTCGCGTTTCAGAATTCCGTCGGAGGCCGACGGAGGACTTAGACTCCGCCGAGTTTCGGCGTTTCGTCGGAGCGTGTTTTTACATAGGTTCAAATGGAACCCTTTTATGCAACTGCGTTTTCCGTCGGGCGGAATGTAGTGCTGCCAACCTACACCACGCTCTGTCATCCACAGTATTGAAATCACCTACGGTAATCATTGTAAATAGAATATCATTATTCATTGTAATTGATTGAAGAGTACAAATAAAGTGATGTAATTAGGGAAAAAATTACTGCATGAGAATTAATTACATTTTTGTTTAAATCCGCGGAATAAAACAAACTTACTGTTTCGTAGGAACTTCTCAAACTTTTCCCCATCATTTCGCAGCAACACATATAGGTTTGTGAAAGCCCCATCCACCCTACGACTTTCATTAACCGGGTGTACAGCCCATCTCCTTCGCCGTCGTCTATTTCTCTTCATGTACAAATAAGTATACACCAATACACAAGGATCCATCTTGGGTCACTGACGATGGCAAAATGAACGAAGTTGGTAGCACTGACCATCCCCACCACGGGCTTCAGCGGATTCCGCTCGGCGGAGAAACTGCATAAAAGGGACATCGATTCCGCCCGACGATTTCGCCCGACCGAAAACGCCGTGCATAAAAGAGGCCTAAGAAATCCAGCCAGGTAAATGGAAATTCACTTTTGAGCATTAATTTTACCCTAAAATTGTGAATCTTACAAGAAATCAAATGAAAAATGTAAACAAATATAGTTTATACGTGTATATGCAAGGTCGACTTTCAAAACTTTCTCAAGTTAAAACAAGTTTTATGGTTAAGGGAATACTGTAACTGTAACTTTAAATGTGAGTATGATTTTTTAAACAAATTTATATCTTGCATTTATATTTTCTAAACGTTCAAAATTTCAATGCAGTTCATTTTTGTACCTTTTTTACAGTCTTGCCAAGTAAAGATTAAGAAAATTGTTTTTGGTTTCTGGGGACCTCAGAATGGATAGTGAAAGGAACCAATGCATATTTTAACATGCATCATACAGTATTCTCATGATAGAGCTTTCTCAAGGGAACATTCTTAAATAAAAAGAAACTTCTTCATAAAAAGAAAATTCTTCATACAAGAAACTTGTAACATTGGCAATAGGCATTGAAGTAGTTTTAGCCAATTTCCCTATAGGGAAGTAGCTATAATAGCATAGGTGGCACGGTAAGACCATCGTGTCAGGAATTTCCGATTTTGAGTTTAATATATATTTGAATTCATTACAGTATTAAATTTTGAATCACTTGATGCAAGTCCCATGCATCTATGTTTTTTCTTCTTTTTTTTCGTTAAAGTTACAGGATTTTGAAATTTTGTTATGGAAAAGGGACATTTTGAGAAAAAACTAATTGAAAATTTCAAATATGCATAAAAAGTTTTTTTTTCGTATTTAAGAAATGTTTTTGGTATCAAAAGTAAGCTTATAATGTCCTCTTTGGAGGCAATACAAATTTTTGTCTCAACTCACGGTAAGGTAAATGCACCAGTAGCTGACAGTGCTCCAGAAGCTGACAGTTTGAGTTTCTTAACATTATAATGTGGACTCTTAAAAATATTTACACATGATTGCATTGTTAGAAGAACATATGTTTATTCTTAAATTGGTTTACAAACAAATCAGCGAAATTTAGCCCATACTCGCGGAATGGTGGTGGTTTGAAAGCGACCCTGTCTGTACACATCACATTTAGTCGATTCCCTTTAATGAAATTGTTAAGAAAGTAAGTTTGGTTTTTTGTCATTTCGCTAAATTTCTTAAATAGTATTAATGATTAGGCTAATTATTTTGATCAATTATACCGTTGTTGACAATTTCATGATAAAATTGGGGTGTTAGGGGTTTTGGATTTAAAATTATATCAATGTCAGGCTTTGGTACACAAAAGCCATACAAGTTCCACTAGCTGACAAGGGATATTTGCTACTTGCACAATATTAAATTGGTTTTACCCATCGAAATTTGCATGCTATTTATAATTTATGTGATCTCACATTTTTATAAAATGATTTTAATTTTTTAATTTACTGTATTAGCAAAATTATCTTAAAAAATGTATATTTTTAAAAATTTATATAAAATATATATATATTTTTTAATGTAAATATTTTTTATTTTAAAATATGTAAAATAAATTTTCTTAACAACGTTTTACATGATTTTATAATTTAATTATTAAGTTAGATTTTATTCGTCTTATAAATTATAAAACCCTTAGGTTTAGCAGCTAGTACATTTATAGTTCCAGTGTCAGCTACTGGGACAACTGACAGTCAGCTACTGGTACAAGCACTTTTTTCACTGAGAGCCACTGGAACACGTACAAAGGTTGAATTAAGTTTAAAAATGTTATGAAATATATTAAAAAAAAAACCCTTTTTGTATGACAAATTTGAAAACTACACTAAATTTAGAATCACATAAAATCCGTAATATCTCTTTAGTTCCTATCTATTCAAAACCACGGATTATTAAGTGCGTATAGTTTCTTCTACTGTCAGCTACTGGTGCGTTTACCTTAGTTTTAATTTAAATAATTGTTTATCGAAGCATGTTCCCTTATGAAAAAGTTTATATATGGCCATATAAATTTTTTTTTATCTGGTTATATTTGGTTTTGGACCAAATATAACCAGATATGATCATATATGGAAACCCCCATATATGGAAATTTTTAAATAAAAAATATATAAATAAATTAAAATTAAACATATTTTCACATTAAATGGTATAAACTATGCATTAAAACCATAGTAAAAATTTTTAATTTGAAAATTTCAAAACAAAATTATCAAGAAGCCGACTGGGATTCGAACCCAGGACTCCAGCGTGGGAGTCCGCCCCTTTAACCACTACACCACAACCGCTTCATATCAGATAACTTAACAAAATCCATTACGAATAAGAGAAGCTGTATTTGGTCTCGTAAAACAAGATTTTCTTAGACATTTTATGTCATTTGAAGAATGTTATTTTTAATATAGCCTAACTACGTGACATAGATATTTACGGCTTTTTGATAGCAAAGGTACAATTAATTAATTATTAATATAATATTCTCTTTATTTAGGCCTACTACACTTACAATTTTAAAATTATACGTCAGTTTTAAGATTTTGTTGCGTTATAATAAAATTGTACAATAGATGTATGTACAGGATTTTGTCATCTGGGTTCAAATCTGGATACTTTATTACTTTACTACTAATTACTTTAAATGAGAAATGCCTATATTATCTGCCCCCCTACTGTACCACATTTCAACTCAATCAGTTCAGTAGTTTGTGCTTGCGAGAGCAACAAGAAAATACACAAACTCACTAACTTTAAGATTTATAATATTATATATATTATAAGAAGTGTTTGGGAGTCCAGTTACAAAATCCAAATGTGACAACAATTCCTTATAATAATTCCAGTTATTGTCAAAAACTCATTTATACATGAGCATAAATGGAAAATTATTATTCCGTACATGAGTAATTTAATTCCATACCTGGAAGTCATATATGGCCATATATAGACCATGATTCCATATATGGAGGATATTTATGGCCATATATGGGCAATAATTTCATATATAGAAAACATGTATGGCCATATATGGACAATCATTTCATATATAGAAAACATGTATGGCCATATATGGCCAATAATTCCATATATAGACTACATATATGACCATATATGGACACCGCCATGGATACAACCACATCTGGCCATATCTGCTTCCATATATGGCCATAAAAAACCATATATGGCTTTATAAAAACATATATGGAATTTTGATATGGCCATATATGGCCAGAAATTACTTTTTTATAGGGGTTGTTAAAATCACATTTCAGAAAAGGGACCTCTTGTTTTCTCTCCATAACATAAAAAAGGTACCTCTTGTCAAGACATTGGCAAGAAATCTTGTTTTCCGTGAACTGAACTTTGTTGTAGTTCTCTAAATGTCCACTAGAATGCAGGACAATTCATTTTTGGGGCTAAAGTCTGTTTATAAAGTGAATATTAGAAATGGGAGAAATGGGACCTCATGTCGATATGGCGAAATAACATTGAGCGACAAGAGGTACCTTTTCTCAGACCGTGCAAAGACTAACAAAATGATTTATTTTGACCTTTTACTTCTTCCATTTGATATTTTAACCGATACTGCCCTGTTCTGTGTTAAATGAGGTATAACAATCGATAAAAACCCGAATTTCGATATTTTCAACCTTAACTAAAAATTTTGCATCGCCGACAAGAGGTCCCTTTCTGCTTTCCGCATCACATATACAGGAGTCAGATTCTAAATTAACCATGCTCTTTACTTTGAAACAAACCTTACTTTCAAATTTACTATGGGTATGTATTCAAACATTCTTTCTAAAATTACAACTACTGGTATTGAAAGTTAGTTCGTCGTCCACAATTGTCTCTATGACTACCCTCCAATATTTATTGATATAGGTTTTCCTGTTGGTTATAATATTATTGTACATCTGTATACACTACTATATATCAAGATGTGTTTTTTTTTTCAGAATCCTTGGTGTGCCTTAACTTTGTGCCAAAACCAACACAAGTCTTCTAAGAGAGGTATGATGAAGTGCAATAAGTGATTACTTACATTGACAGCAATGATCCTAATTTTGGTACATCTCCTGCTCTTCCATCTCTCTTATTCAGCAAATGATTGTTGGTGGAGCGGATGCCAACCAAACACCTGGGCTGTAACTGGTTGTGGCCAGTACAATAGGACTCAGCAAGACATCAGAGGGTGTGAAGGTGGTTCAGAATACTACTGTTGTACACTGGACACAACAACAACAACGACTCCCGCCCCTCAAACTGGTTGTTGGTGGACTGGTTGTCAACCCAACAACTGGAAAGTAACAGGTTGCGAACAATATAGTCTCGTGCAAAATAATATCCAAGACTGTGAAAATGGACACAAATATTTTTGCTGCCCTGATAGTAACCACCCAAAGCCGCCATTGCCGACAGATCTTGACACGTCTGAGTGTGTTTGGTCTCCGTGCCAGCCATCAAACTGGACCGTGAGGGGTTGTCCTCCTCGGATGATACAAATTGGCTCCCAGTCTTGCGGAGAAGGACAGGGAGACATTTTTCAGTGTTGTGAAAGCAAACAAATACCCGATGATGACGATACAAACTTAATTACAGGAGAATCTTTCCAGAATTTTGTTAAATACTTATTAATCAAAGGTAAAAATTTTACAGTAGAACCAGACAGTTTACCATGTATATCTATTGATGTAGAAAAGAAGTCCATACTAAAAATTAAAAATGAAGGAATTCGCACTTGTGACTTGTGCCCTTACTTTCCACAAAAAAGGTTTGTAAATGTTTTCTTATCGAATGAGCCTTTGGACGTTGAATCTAATTTACTCTTTCCAGAATGTTTCGGTTCTTGCTTTGACAGAGATGACTGTGTGGCATTTAGCTATGACTATTCCACTCATACTTGCTATATATTCAATAATACAGTCGGAGTTTTCACCCAGAGCTCACAATGGACAACCGTCTTTATGACACAACCAATGGGGGTTTTGGAAAACTGGTCTTATTTTCGACATACTTCCATAACAGGAGAGGGTTTCAAACAATCACGAGAACAAAACTTCAAAGAATGTTTAAAAAAATGTAACCACGATGATAAATGTAATTATGTGTCGTATTCTATAAAGACTCTTGACTGTGTTATGATTACTTCTCAAGATAAAATACAGTATATAGACATGAAATATGGATTTATCTCTGCTTTTAAAATAACATCTCTTCCATTTTCTAGGGATGCTAGTTCTAGGTTCATTGAAATTGGAGAAGAAATCTTTGGCCAAGACCAATCTTCCGATATAAAAAAGAATGAGTGCGCTTCAATAAGAAATGAAACTCATTCAGCATTTTATTCTAAATCATGTTTCACATATCCAGGAGTTGGGTGTGATTCAGTGACAGGGTGCAAAACCTGTTACTACCCTGAGAACACAAATGATTTTTATAATCTGATAATATGTCCAGACAGTAAATGGGTTGTAAATGAAAATATCAAACAATCTATTCAAAGTGATTTGATGTCATGTTTAAAAGATTCATTCTGTATTGCTCTTGGATATGACACAAGAACAAAAAACACAAAACAGTTAACTATCGAGGACCTTCCGGGTAACAATTCCCCAACAAAATTTATAATGAGATATCCAATAATACTTACAGAAAATCAGAAGCTAATAATGAACCACGATTTGTTGTCCAGCTATGATATTGAAAGGATATCAAATGATAATAACTCTTTTCATGAAATAAGTGGAAAGTCTTTCAAAGAGTGTTTTAATATTTTTGATTCAAGCAATTCTTACATAAGAATGTCTTATGCAAATAAGATGTGCAAAATTTCATCTAAAGAGGTTAAATATGTAAGGAGTGATAGATTTATCACTGTTTTCAAAAAACCAGATATAACCTCACCCATTATTAACTATGTAAGAACACCAGGCTTTTCGATAGAAGAAAATAAAGCTAAACAGAGTTTTGGCCCATGCACAAACTGTGAAATAGACTGTGCCATTAAGTGCAACAGTGAATTTAAGAGTTGGTGTTCACATTTTATGGTAAGGCACGATCACAATAAAGCAGAATGCTTCTTCTATGACTTGTTTAGTGATACAGCAGCAAATAATGTAATTCTTCAGCAAATGGATAATAAACAAATATTTACCAAAGTAAGTAACCTAGATTTTACCCTTGATTCTTTGAATAAGCTTAACCCTTTCCAAAGTTCTGACATTCTCAATTGTTTCCAGCCTGATTCTGACAATAAGCAAACAGAAACATCTTTAACACGTTTTGATATAAGCAATAGTAACAGTGACAGTGCAGTTCAGCTTAGACAAAAGAGAGGGATTGGAGATTTCTTTAAAGGAATAGGAAAAGCTCTTAAAAAGGTTGGTGAAGTTTTTGTTGACACTGTTAAAGATACAGCAAAAGCTGTCGTTGATACAGCTAAAGGAGTTGTAAATACTGTAAAAAATGTTGTTACTGGGGACTTTGATAAAGCCAAAGAATCGTTTGTTAACATACCAATTGTGAAAGATGTATCAAATGCAGTAGAACTTGGTAAAGCAGTTGTTACAGGGGATTGGGACAAAGCGAGGGAGAAAGGTTCTGAACTCTTACAAGGTCAAGCTTTAGACATTGCAACATCTTTGATCCCGGTAGGTGGGAAATTTATTGGCAAAGGGTTAAAAGCTATAGGAAAAGCAGTAAAAAAGAAACCATTAGGTCCCAAAAAAATATCAAAACGTGATGTAGACGGAGTAAACAATAACAATAGGAAAGTCCCTGAAAATAAAAAAAATGTTGATAAAAATAGGAGGAACTGTAAAAAGAGGCCCAAGAGAATGGCAAATAAAAGACCTAGACCTGGTAGTTGTGATAGTGATGATGATGATGATGATGAAGATAATTTATGTCCAACCGTTAGTATACCTAATGTTATACAACGTACATTAGTATCAGGATGTTCAAGTAGGAAAAAGGGTGCAATTTGTGACTTTGAGTGTGAACCTGGATATCAGGAACCAAATAGCCAAGTTAAATGTGTTGGTAGAGGGAATCAGCGACCAACATGGATACCAACACCAACCTGTGATAGAATTAACTGTGGTGCCATTCCATATCCTCTCATTTCATTACAAACCCCTCAGGTTAACAAGCTTGGTTCTACTGTTTTTGGACATTTTGTAACAGTTTATGTTGCACTTTTCAACTTATTCCGCAAGCTTCCTGTATGGACTATAGCTCTTCATCAGAGTACTCAGTTTGGAAGTAAAGATTACGCAGCTAGTAAAGACCTACTGAGAGCTCATGGTTATAAACCTTTCCCTTGCACACAACTGGCAAGGTATCAAGGATCTCCATCAGATTACAGTGGAAAACCATGGGATCAAGGACATTTAACCCCTGCCAATATTGCAAGGTGGTCTGAAAAAGCAAGACTTAGTTCAAATCTATATATAAATCTTGCTCCACAAGATCCATTCACCAACCAAGGACCATGGAAAAGATTAGAAACTGCAGTTGAATGTTTCAGCAGGAAACGTCGAAGTCTTGTTGCTACCGGATTATGTAACAATAACATCGGGAAAACCAATACACTTGAAATTCCTTCATGCTATTGGAAAATGGTATGCTACAAAGATGAAAATTTGAAGGAACAAGTTGTTGGTTTCATGGCAAGTAATAATCATCCAGCAAACAAAAAAGAAAAGAACCTAAGAAGAAAACAAGTCTATACACCTTTATCACAATACGAGATTCAAAGAGAACTTCAAGCATTAAATCTAAATATAAGAAGCCCGTGGATACATTCAGCTTCTAGCATTAATGCTGGTCGTCCTGTTGCAGTTGGAACCGATGCTTCGGTTTGGTTTCCGGTAAACCCATTTGCATGTGAAAGAGCTGATACTCTGTCAGAAACTGAGAAAAATGCTTGGATTCAAGGGTTACCTGAGGTAAAAGATAAGAAAAAGAGAAGGAAAAGAGAAACTACTCCAGCAATCACACGCGGGTGTCATAGCACCTCAGAACTAAGAAACATGCAGTCACTCTTAGGAATAATTTCAGATGGAGAAGATGGTGATGAAGACGAGCTTGGATCTGGTTCACAATTTGAAGAAGGTGGAGGAAGTACGCTGGTTAATGTCCAAAACTGCAATAAACGTATAATTGGTTACTATACATCTTGGGGAAAGAAGAAAATCAGTGGTAGGGAATTAAGGAGATTAACACATGTAATTTATGCATTTTTAGAAATGAAAGAAGATGGAACCATAGATGTAGGCTCAGCTGATAGAAAAAATGCACAAAATATTAATGATGAAGTAAAAAATGCTAAAGAGCGTTTAGAAAATCTAATGGAGTTGGCAGCTCTGCATCCTCATGTCAAAATTATGTTTGCAGTAGGTGGTTGGGAGAATTCTCAGTATTTTAGTGATGTAGCTGCTAGCCCACAAAAAAGAATAACTTTTATAGCCTCCATAGTAAAAATGATCCAGCGATATGGATTTGATGGTGTTGATATTGACTGGGAATATCCAGTAACTGGAGGTGCCAATGAGGGTATTCCACAAGATAAACAAAACTATGTTAATCTGATGAAAGAAATAAGAAGTGCTTTGGATAACTTGGCCAGTGAGGTAAGAAGAGGAGAAAAGTTCTTGTTGTCTTTTGCAGGAGCTGCAGGGCAGTGGACACTAGATCCAGGATTTGATTTGCCAGGATTGCTAAAGCATGCTGATTTTGCAAACATAATGAGCTATGATTATTTTGGAGCCTGGTCAAGTAAGTGGGGAGCTTATACAGGACCTCCATCACCTTTGTATTTTGGAATGCCTCCAAGATTTTCTGGTAAAACAAATGTTGATTGGACAGTAAAATATTACACATGTAAAACGCAACTGCCGCATAAGATAAATATAGGTTTACCATTCTATGGAAGATTTTGGAAAAATGTTGGTCAACCAGTAGATGGCAAGGATGGAATGTGGAGAACTGCAGAAAGAGTAAACGGTGTGTTTGAAGGGGGATATAAGGCATGGAACGAAATACCTGAGTTTTTAGAAACAGGGGGGTTTGAACAAAATTTCCACGAGAAAAGTCGTACTCCATATGCTTGGAATCCAGCATCTAAAACATTTTTAGGATATGAAAACAAAAAATCTCTCGAGGCTAAAGTACAATATGCAGTGAAAAAGAACGTGGGTGGACTAATGATATGGTCTGTTGAGCTTGATGATGATGACCTCACATTGTTAAATACTGTCTATCAAGCTCGACTTTGTGACAAAACAAACCCAAATGAAATTAATCATAAATGCTCTCCAATAGATGAAAAACGCTGGTGGACATCAGAGGATGGAGATGACATGGCTGGTCTTTGTGGCCGTTCTGCACCGTTGTATAAGGGATATTACCCGGTCTGTGACCCAGACGACCCAGGCTACAGCTGTTGTGGACCCGCTGGGTACTGCGGATCAGGAGAAAAATACTGTGACTGTCCGACTTGTAAAAACTATGGAGATAACCCACAAAAGATTCTAGAGCAGCCTATCAAACCAACTGTCCCTGTTACCTGGTATTTTCTTAATGCTGAAGAAGGAAAACGTGGCAGATGTGGAAGAAAAGTAAAAAAACTCAAAGATGTATTTCCAACGTGTAACCCAGATGATGATAATGCATATTGTTGCTCCAATGGTGGATATTGTGGAAGTAAACCAGAACACTGCACTTGCAACGGTTGTATTAACTTCAAGAAAAATAAAAACTACCGTTATGGGCCTAAAAAGTGGTGGGATCAGAGTGATGGTGAAGACAAAGCAGGAAAATGCGGCCCAAAAGTACCAAAGGTTGATGGAATCTACGAAGCAGAATGTGAGCCAAATACCAAGTTCAACTGTTGCAGTAAAAATGGGTACTGTGGCTCCGGGCCGGAGTATTGCGACTGTCCAGGGTGTAAAAAATTCACTTAAATATCTGATAAAAATAACTAACAGAGTTTTATTGAGTTAATCAATTTATTTTCTAATGTACCTTTAGAGAGAAAGCTGTTACCGTAATGGTATGACCTATGTTAGAAATTACTGTACATTTCAGGGCCCTAAAAAGCCAATAAAATTGTAATTCTTATATTTGTATAAACTAAACAATAGTGTATAGAGTTATCTCTATAGACCTAATTATTCATATAGTTCCTTTGATTTTGATTCTAAATGCGTCAACCAATTCCTTCACTTGAATGAGTTTACAAACACGGCTAATCTACCAGTGGTGGTCCCGACCAAGATATGTTGTTTGTACTCTACAAATCAGTTTATCTCACTTTTTCCAAAAATATCAACGTGACACGTATATAACCATTAACCAATCAAAGACAAAGTTTAGTAAGTTATATTAATATTTCCATCCTAGACAAATTGTTTACTGAGGTGTTGAAAGTTATAAACACAAAAAATTGTCTCCAATGTTTTCCTTATGGAGGCAAATGAATTGATGCAAGTTTGCTAGTTTATTTATGCATCTTCATCAAATTTGACAAATTTCTTGATTTTATTGTGGGCTTAAACAAATTTTACCAGTAAGAATTTTATGAGAGCCTTGTAGCAGCAAACGTAAGTACTGTATTTACTAAGTCGATGGGTCATTTATCCATAGATTTCCTAATGTTATAAACGTATTTGAATACAAATTAACAATGTGAATTCAACAGGGAAATTGAAAATTCCCTTAGTCTGCAAGTTGCTCCAAAATTATGATTACATACTTTAAGAAAAAGTATCTATCTACTAGTAGGAGTAGCAACAAGTAAATTTCCTGAAGAAAAATATCACCAATGTAATTGATATTATGGAACTAGGCCCAAGACAAATGAAATGTTGTATTTCAAGGTTTCTAGAGATTTGATGGGTATGTTATTTATGAACAAATCTATGATGGTGTACTCTAAGATCGTCTTGTCTGAGAATAAGAGTAAAGTATGTGTCATATAATTACAAATGTTTTGAATTTAATATGATATACTTATATAATAGTATCCATACTATCTATAGATATATAGTATCAACTTGTGTTTAGAGAGGTTAAGTTTACAAATAAGATAGGCTTATGGAAATGTTTATGAAAACTGTTGTTAAATATCTTTTGAAATAGCATACACCCATTGGTTGGAGATAATATTGTAAATTTGGTTTAAACTTAAAGTAAAGTGACCTTGTTCTGTTTATAGATCACATACTGTAATGCTTATTCATAATATGGCTATTGAAATGCAGTAAACTGTAATTATAGGATAAAGTCCTCGAGTTAAATATTTGATTGCATAAAAGATGCTGAATATCTTAGAATAATAATTAAAGGTAGTTTTCATTTTTTATCAAATTAACTAATGTTAAAGTTTTACATGTTCGTACAAAGAACCAAAGCCAAAATCATACTAAATTATAGCCATATTCCCTTGGTCAACTAATTCATGAATTGAAATATTATGTACATGTTTCTTTAACAAAGCTTTTACCTAAACTTAGTTTTGTTTTTGGAAGAATGAAGCTTTTTCAAAGGTGTTTTAAAATGGCTGTTTGAATATTATATTAAGTATCTTATTGTGTAGCTTTTTTATTGAGTATATCGATTAAAAATTATTTCTGAACTTGTTTGATTGTATACCTTGTTTATTTATTGTAGAAAACCTTGGTATATCAGACATTTTTTTTTTTTTTTTTTTTTAATAGAGGGCCAGGCTTGATATATATCAGACATGATAAATACTTTAAATTGGGAGGAGTCAGATCAGAAGTAAAGAGAAGTATCTGCAATACTGAAACCGTTAACCAATTTTTAATCCTACTACTAATAATAATCTTAATTCCGATAAATTATGACAATAATTTCTATAGTTAAAAAAATTGAACTGTTTTTCTTATTAGAATTACTTCTAACAATTAAATCATTACAATATAAGCTCTGTTTTTTAGACAAACTGCCAAACATAACACCTTCAAATTGGTTATTTTGATATTGTTTTATTTCCTTGTCAGATTTAAAATACATTTTTTAATATTGATGATTCCAATAATAAATGTTAGGTATCATGTTTTTCATTCAAGTTAGACGACGTAATTAAAGACCTAAAGATTCATAACAGTTGATATACGTTTATGCCCACATTACAGTCCCTGTGTAGACACCATCAGCCCAAGTAGTATTCATGTCTAGTTTTTTTTTTATTGTGCAGGTAAGCAACTAAGGAAGAATGTTTTGAAGGGTATACACCATGGCACGTCAATGTTCGTATGATATTCTTATGAACTAATTGGATCAGTTTACTGCGTAAATTTATTTCCTGGTTTAAAATTATTTATCAAGTTGGTCTCTGGACGAAGCAGTACTACTATTGTATAGTATCTAGACTGAAATACTCAAGGGATTAGCCACTCACTAATTTTAGTTAGTCTGAAACCAAGTTGACACTTGTGCCATATTTACACAGCCTAACCCATTTCTGCACTTTAACCTCATCTTTCATGAACTTTAGACCCTTGTGTGTATAATGTGATAATTTGAGCAAAAATCATCCGATTTTGGTACAAAGAAATAAAATTACATCCATTCTAACGAGTTTGCTAACCCAGCATGATGGGACTATGGCAACAGAGTTTTAAGGGGTAAAAATTGGTTTATCCATTCTGTGACCCCCATACCATAAAAGTTTGGACATTTATTTCCAGAAAATTTGGTACCTATCTCAGTATTGGTATGCTCTTTATAGTTACGGAGAACAAAAAACTATGAATTAAAAATGCTCAAGTTTTAGCGAATTTCCTATATAGGGAATACCGGTAAGCTATTACCGTAGGTCTCATGGTAAGACCTAGGCCCGGGACCGATTTCCTTTTTCGTTTTGAGGTCCCCAGAGGCCAAAAACACCATCTGTTCAAATTCATATATATATATATATATTTATATATGTGTCCGTTAGCGCGATAACTCGAGCAAAAATGATCCGATTTTGATGAAATTTGGTATAAACGTGTAAACCTACATTTATTCGAACCAGTTCGCGAACCAACATGATCGGACAATGGGAACAGGGGTTAATGGGGGGTTTTATGGGGTAAAAATGGGTTTTTCTCATTTTTTAACCTGAAAACATAAAATGTTGCTATTTCTTTCCAAACCATTTTGTAGAGCTCAAAAAAAAAAACAAATAATTTGGTATATTGAAGCATTGTTGTATGCCTAACGGTTACGGAAAAAATCCCAAAATAGTGTTAATTTAAAATTGCCATGTTATTCTTATGGAAAATACATACACTGTTGTAGCTTGCCCGTCTATAGACATATTTTAATTAAATTTTGTTTACGTTATACTAAGCTATCAATATTTCAATAAAAACCCCCTATTTTCTTCCCTGTGGCAGCAAACCTAAGTACTCAATTAAAATTAATGATATTTAAATAGGAAATAAATCTGCCAATATTAAAGAAATAATTCAGTGGAATTCCAGCCAGGTAGATGGAAATTCGCTTAGTCTGCAGGTTTGCTGCGGTGGGGGTATTCCCATTTTTGACCCTATAAACACAAAATTCCACAATTTCTTTTTAAACCATTTTGTAGAGCTTAAAAAACAAATAATTTAGTATATTGAAGCGTTATTATGCGCCTAATTGTTATGGAGAAAATTCAAAAAAATTGTAATTTTAAAATTCCCATGTTATTCTTATGGAGAATAAGTCAACTGTTGTAGTTAGCTTGTTTATGAACATATTTTAATCATATTTGGAAAATACATTAATTTCTTACTAAACCACAGTACCTTTTAACATTTTACATTAAAAAAACTTGTTTACCCTCCCTGATGCAGCAAACCTAAGTACTCATTAAAATAATTCTGTTTGAATAGGGAATAAATGTGATATTTTTAAGGGGACATTTTAGTTTAAATCCAATTAGGCAAATGGAAATTCGCTAAGTCTGCAGGTTTGCTGCGGCGGGGGTATTTTTAATTGAGAATACGTAAACTGATCTAATTTGTTTGTGGATACATTTTTATAAAATTTGGTTAATTTATTTATTTTATACCAAGCTTTCATCATTCCACTAAAACACACTCTTTATAATTAATGTTATTTAAAGAGGTATGTTTAAGTGACATGATTAACACGTTCAGTGCAGCAGGCATTCCAACAGGCGCTTGCCAATGGCGACGAGGCCCGGGCGCGGCACCGTAACAGCAAACGCAATTGGCATTCAAATATTTCAATCTGACGAATAACAAAAGAGCAGCGGTGATTGTACTACGTTACCCCGAGATTGGACGTTGTTCCCTAAAACACCCAAAGGTAGCAGCACTGACTTGAAGAGAGAAAATCCCCGAAACCGGGACAAAAGCAATGTCAGACGGGATTTTACGGGAAATTTTAGTACCAACCTATACCAAAATAAAGCTCACATTCTAAGCTACAGGCTAGCAAAGATTTTAACGTTCCCCGGCAATGGCTGAGCTCATACTGAACTAATGTATTGGGGGTTGCGCAACTACATTAATTGATGTAGGCCGATAGGAGCGCTCGTGGCGCGACGCTGATTGATGTAGTCAGCACTCAACGTGTTAAGGAAATATTTTAGTGAAACAAGGTTAATGGTAAGTTGCTTAATCTGCAGGTTTGCTGTGACGGGGGTATTTATGAATTGTTGTAATGCTGATCTCAGGAATTAAACCAGGAAGAGGAAACCCAAGTAAACTTTAAAACAGAGCATTCAGCTATGTTGAGAGAGCTGAGACAAGATTACAACAAAAGCCTACTTCAGAGGCATTTTAAGCCTTCACAATCCACGCCAAGATAATCTTTTTAACGACTGGATATTTTTGATTGGTTTGCATTTGGGGTTGGATATTATTGATTGTGTGGTAAATTGGTGTTACACCAACATTTATGTTAATGGAGTCCCACAGGAAAAGCCAGCTGTTATGTTGGCGACACAAAAAACTAGATCTTCTGGGAACAACCGATTTACAGACAAAACATAGTAACATGGTCATATCCAGTAGACCCAGTTTGCAATGGAAACCATGGAGTTACCATGGAAGCCTTACTTCCTATGATAATAAATGTACTTTGATACGAGTGACCAAACCTCACCTGGAATTTACATAGAAATTAGAAACCCAAATCACAGAAAACATACTACTATAACCCAGAATGCCAACCGCATGGTAAAAAGAGTTAAGCACTTTGAGAGAGCATTGCCTGTCAATTCGTAGGCAGCGCCACCAGCGTTGCCATGCACTCAGCATAAGCCTCGTTCACACAATGGGAGTTTACAAGCTACTTGCCAGCGTGTAAGAAGCCGGCGAGTTGGCGAGTGTGCTAGTATTCGTTCACACGGAGCTTGTCCATTCGCCAACTCGCAAACGTGTAGAAAGACGCCGACGAGTTGGCGAGTGTGCTAGTATTCGTTCACACGATGCTTTTTCCACTCGCTCAGTAGCTAGCTTGAACCAAATCCTCCAATATCTTTGAATAACAAGCGCACAAGCACAAGAAACTGTGTTCACACTGGTCTACTTTACACCTACTCGCTCGAAAGCTGGCGAGTTGGCATGTAAAGTAGCGGCAGCATCAACTTTTCCAAAGCTTTTTTACGAGCAGCTTTTGAGCGAGTACGTCGTTCACACTGAGCTATTTTATTAGCTGCGTGTAAAAAAGCCAGCGTGTAGCTTGTAAACTCGCCCCGTGTGAACGGGGCTATAGCAACGCTGGTGGCGCTGCCTATCAACAGGCAAAGCTCTCTCAAAGTACTTAACGCTTTTTACCATGCGGTTGGCATTCTGGGTTATAGTAGTATGTTTTCTGTGCCCAAATGGACTAACAATGACTTGATGTTTTAATAAAATAATCACATTTTTTGTGTTATTTTATTTCTTTTTGAAAACATAGTTAACATGTGGTTTAGAGCCTATATACAATGTTATTACAGGTTGATGAATCAAAGAGACCATCGTATAAAAAATCAAAAGTTACAGTACCATTCAATAACGACAAAATAAAATGAAAATACTAATTAATTTATTTAATCTCATAACACATTGCATGCTTATATACATTAATCCACAGTGATTGCAATGACCAGCGTACAAAACTTATAACTTACAAAACTAAGCACAATGAAGATACAATTTATGAATTTAATCTCATGTAGATGATATTACAGTTCCACTGTAAAAAACAAATAGGAAACTTGTTGGCTAAATATAATTGTTCATAAAAGAAATATGATTAGTTAATCACAGATTATTTCATTAATAAGTTCAAAACAGTCCTCAAGAACCTACATTCATGTGATCATAACATTAATAACAATAAGCAATAATGATTATACAAATTTAAAGCTTGAATGAAATCTAAACAGTGATAAGAACAGTTTTATCATAACATGTACATTTCGAGTGCAAATTGAAAGTTGACACAATTTTTGTTATGGTATACAATGTTATTTTATAAAACTTGATACTTTTAACTTTAAAAAAAAATTCTTAATGATGAAAAATTGTTCTTCATAACAATAAGTATATACTACAAAGTCTTCAATATGACATTTGCTAAATCTTAGTTAGGTAAATATCCAAGATGACAGTCAAGCACCCCACACAAATCTGAAACATTTATTAAACCATCATAAGAGCAGTAATATTAAAACTAAACAAAATAATAATTATATTACCAAAAATATTATAAAATCTCTGTCTTATTCAGGGTTTGAACTTAAACATGAAAATAAAATTCACCTTTGTTTTTACGTTCATATTTGGATGGATATTTGTCATGTTGATAAGCGTCAACATTCTGAGACGGAATGCAAGCATAGTCACGATCATCACGAGATCCCATAACGGAAATGAGGCAGTTAGGGGGTGCCACAGCGATTTTCCTGATGCTGCCACATGCAGTAGACAGACACCAGCCAGAGCAGATGTGATTTAGATTCCTGACTAAGTTAAAATACTATAGAGGTGTAAGCGTCTCAATGTTCAAGCCGAGCCGAACCAAAAAGCTTGAGTGATACAAAATATTTTTTAACAAGTGAGAAAATCTAGCTTTTGTCGGTAAGCATGACAAAGAACATTATTCATCGACCCACCTGGATTTCCTTTACTTAGTTTTGTGCAGAGGAGCTGAAGGTGGTGGAGGGTGGTGAGGAGCAAACTGCACAGTAGTTGTGTGGGTGGTTGTGGTGGTACTATGGTGTTGCTGATACAACGGTGTACTGCCTGGGAGGACTGAAATGAAATGAGTGTTTAGAATACTCACTATTTAACCAATGTACCAGTACTGCAGACAATTGCATGGCTACTCTTGAAAGAAACATTTTTACACAATTTTATTTTTATCTTTATCAAAGTTATAAAACATACCAAGTTAAACAGTCCTTGACATTTAGGCTTGTAGTAAACTTGGTAAAAATGTGTACAAAAAGTTATTTAAAATTCTGCAATTGTCGTGTTACAAAAATACTCCACCATGGTGATGATAATGCGTTTTTTAACATGTTTACTGCACATGACGAGTGATCTCGTCACCGATAGGGCTTTCCAGTGGCCAAGACAAGTATACTCGGCAAAGCGCCGTTTACAAACTATTGTTCCAGTGTGAGGTTAGCCACTGCCGTGAGACGTTGTTTCGCTTCCCGCTTATTGTGCCAGTGTTATACTTCATTCTGGTATAATTCGTTTTCAGATCCGACTATGTTATAGGTGGTAGGGATTGTTGCAAATTTATTGTGGTGTGGGGTTTAGGCTTGGATCTAATGACATGCAATAGAATAATGATAATGAATGTACCGTAGCATTGTGGAAGGAACCTAACCTCAAAATTGTGCTTGACCACTTTCTAGCGGTATTTTTCTATGGTGTATCCGGGTACCCCTGGTTTTTTTCATCCATTTGGCAATACTAAGGGCCGGCTAGCAGTATTGTTTAGTGCTACTATCAGCTTATTTCTTGTAAAACTACGCCCACAACGACTGGGACACAGTATATACCTCTCATTTGGAAGAAACTAAATTGAAACGTTTTCACGCACTCATCTACATTAGGTGTGTTAATAACTTTAGAAAAATATTTATAATAAGTTTACTGAAAGCTTACAAGTCAAGGATTTTTTGACAAGGAATATTTTGGCCATTGTTGTATCGCAACCCTGGGACTGTAAAAATAAATTATAATAAATATTTTACCTGTAAAAGATTGTGGAGGAACATACATAAACCCTGGAGGTGGCGGGGGGTAGTGGAACATTGGCGGGGGAGAGCCTGGAGGTGGTGGGGGAGGTGTACTGTCATCCTCCTCATCATCGTCTCCATCTTCAACCCTGATGATTCTCACCTTCACCTGAAAATCGTTATCGAATCAATCACAATAAAAAAATAATGACTGAATCGTCTTAAAAGCGTACATAATAATAATTATACTAGATAACTCACATTAAAATCATGATAACTTAAAGAAATATGACGACTAGTAACTCAAAACTACCAAGAAACAAAATTTCTAACCCCAGGGATATTTCTAGTAACAAGCAACGTAATGTTATAAATTTTGATGGTGAGGAGAGCCTGTTATGATTCAGTTCTAATACATATATTTGTAGAGATCAGGAACTACACAAAGAACCACTATTAGGCTTATCAGTGTTGAGTTCCTCATATTAATAGATGAGAAGTAAACTCAAATAACAAGTTTAACATAAAGTAATATTGAAGTTTAACTCTTTTTTGAAGAGAAACTAGTTCCAATTTTATGTTTTAGTGTTTGTCGTAGGATAAATATTGCTAGTAAGGTCAATGTAGGAGACTATTTCTTACACTTCAATAGAAACTTTTATGGTAAACCTAATAACAATGACATCATCATTTTGTAGTTTCATACAACTATTCATGCAAAAGAAAGCAAAGATTTAAAAAATATCTCTCAAATATGGAAGATCGACTTTTTCCCTAGACCTTAAAACATTGGTAAAATCGATAAGTACTTTACAGAATGGCATCAGGTAAAGTGCCATAGCTCGAAGAGGGTTAAAATAGATACTATTAAATAATTAACATCGTTCTAAGGTTTAAAACTGAGTTGATCAGATTCATGTTCTGTACCATCTCTTAACAGACCCTCACAGGAATGGGCCTAGGTTGGATAATATAACGTTTTTGTCAAATGGAACTATGCAAACGTATGTAAAAACTGTTGATATAAATATTTTATTGATATGATCAATGTGCCTAGTTGCATTGGAATTTTTTTTATAAATTATATTGTAACCAAGCAACAATAAAAGTATGGAAATTTATCAGGTACCAATTAAATATACTGTTGAAAGACAATCGGTCTCTTCTATACTAGACTAGGCCTACTGCTAATTTTACTCTTTAAAATAGTGTTTTGTTGGATAAAATACAAAGTTCAACTGCAAGCATTGAAAATATTGTATTGTGTATAAATAACACATACAGTGTTTTTTTCACGCAACCCAAATTAAAGTTCATAGGGGTCGAACACATTTTAATGACAAAACAAGCTGATATGCTGGTATCCCTGTTTTCTTGACTTCATTGCCGATCGACTCATATGCGTTATTACATAATATCTATGAGGTTTAGTGTAATTGAGAATTTATTGTAAATAAGACACAACATGGTGTTTCCCCAAGCTTGAAGAGATAAAAGAATACGCTAAAAAGTAAATTATAGGTTTTATGCCAAGAAAGGTTTGAAATAAAGTTTCCAGATGTGATTCCAGGTAATAAATTGACATGTACAAATTTAAGGATTTCTAGTAAACAAAAAATTCATACCTACATACAGTAGACTCCTTATCCGGACATCTCTTTAAAAGGACAATTTTTATCTGAACATCGGTTTAACCAGACTAGATCGGCAGGAAGTGAGCGGTATTGAAACGACTATTCTCGTGGCAAAGATTTGAGACCAGTGATCATGTGTCTAAATACAATGCTCTCCTAAATTTAAGTCAAATACTGTGTATTTGTATGCATTCATAGGGGTCGAACACATTTTAATGACAAAACAAGCTGATATGCTGGTATCCCTGTTTTCTTGACTTCATTGCCGATCGACTCATATGCGTTATTACATAATATCTATGAGGTTTAGTGTAGTTGGGAATTTATTGTAAATAAGACACAACATGGTGTTTCCCCATGCAGTATGCATTCAAACGGTCCGTTTTAACGACTTTTTGGGAGACGTCAGTTTAACCGGAAAAACCCCGAAGAGTCCAGATAAGAGAGAGTCTACCTACTGTACATACTTTATTTGAGCGTGTGAAAACACCCCGCTGAGTCTTATTTACAATAAATTCCTAATTACACTAAAAATCATAGATAACTACGCAGCAATGCATTTCAGCTGATCGGCAATGAGGTGAAGAAAAAAAATGATACCAACATATAAGTTTGTTTTGTCATTAAAATGTGTCTCACAATAATTTTAGTTTAGGTTGTGCTAAAAAAAAAACAGCTTGTACTGTAGGTTTAAGTTTTTTTGTTTTCTAGGAATACGGTTTCTTTAAATGTATACATGATAACAGGCTTACCTGAATGGGAAAGAGTCCAAACTGGCACACGAGAAACAAAACTTACACTATATACACAAAACATTAAAATCAAGGAAGAGAGAGTTTTCTTCAGGTCCAATATCAAACCATTTAAATGTACCATAATGTCATACCACATGGTATATTGGTATATACCTATACTAGGGATGGACGGGATTGAATTTTTAGTTCGGGACGGGACGGGACGGGATTTTTATTTCCTTCCCAATTTTCGGGACGGGACGGGACGGGATTTTTTTCTGTGCATAAAAAGAAAGTACTGTATTGCAGTTACCAAAAAAGACATACGAAATCAATTTTTACAATTTGTGGCACTGATCTATAAATACCCCCGCCGCAGCAATCCTGCCGACTAAGCGAATTTCGATTTGTCTGAATTGATTTTCAGTTAAATATATTTTAATAACATTATGTTTAACGAGTACCTAGGTTTGCTGCTACAAGGAAACTAATAAAGTGTGTTTTTGAGTAAAATATTGATAGCTTAGTACAAAAAAAAATTTGCCAAGTTTGATCAAAATATATCCATAAACAAGCAAACTACAACATTTGACAATATAGTGGAAGAATATTAGGAAAATCGACCTAACAAATTCGGACTAAGTGGAAACTTTGCACAGTTGTTTAATAAGCTTAAATAAATAAAATATCAAAAGTCCCCATAAATCCCAGCTGTGCTTCAGCCGCCATCTTGGAAAATGGCGGCCTTTTTTAACTTTTTTGACAATATTTCACAAACTATTGGTATTAGAGAATTTTTGTAAATACAAAAAGTTAAAGAACGTCTAAAAATACATATTTTTAATACTACAAGGTTTGCTCTATCTCTAACTGTTATTGAGATAAATAATAAAAATAGTATTAAATTTGAAATTCCCATGTTATTCTTATGGAGGAAAATAAAATTGTTGCAGTTTGCTTATTTATGGATATATTTGGATCAAACTTGGCAAATTTATTTGTTTTATACTAAGCTATTATATATTTAACATAAATACACACTTTAGTACCCTCCCTATAGCAGTAAACCTTAGTACTCGTTTAATTTAAAGTTATTTATATAGGGAACATATATTACATTTTTAGGATAAATTTTTTGTATAAATCCAGTCAGGTAAATGGATATTCATTTGTAAATCGTATTAACAATAATTTTTTCTTATTAGTATTATGATTTAAAGCTCACCAACTATCTTGTCACTACTATGTAACTACTCAAAACTTGCATGGTACGTTATTACTCCTGGTATAATTATTTTGTCGGTAAATATTAGTAAATGCAACCTTAAAATCCGGACTAAATTGAAATTTTGCACAGTTAAGCACAGTAAGCCTAGTTGATGAAAATGGCAAAAGTCCCCACAAATTCCGGCTGTGCTCATCCGCATTTAGTCCGGATTTTAAGGTTGAATTTCCTAATATTCACCGACAAAATAATTATACTGGGATTAATAAGTAGGCTTACCATGTAAGCAGTTACATAGTAGTGAAAAGATAGTAAGTGGACTTAAACTTTAATATTAAAAAGGGAAAACTATTGTTAATCTGTCAAAAAATAAATTTCCATTTGCCTGACTGGATCATTTCTAAAATACTTCCTAAAAATGTAAGAATATTCCCTATTTAAATACGATAACTTTAAATTTAACGAGTACTAGGTTTACTGCTATGGGGAGAGTAATAAAGTGTGTATTTATGTTAAATATTAATAGCTTAGTATAAAATAAATATATTTGCCAAGTTTGATCCAAATATATCCATAAATAAGCAAACTGCAACAATTTTATTTTCCTCCATAAGAATAACATGGGAATTTTAAATTTAATACTATTAGCGAATTTCCCTATAGGGAAGTAGCTATTACCGTAGGTCTCATGGTAAGACTTAGGCCCGGGACCGATTTACTTTTTCATTTTAATGTCCCCAGAGGCCAAAAACACCATTCGTTCAAATTTTTATATATGTATATATATATATAGATTTATATATATATATATATATGTGTCCGTGAACACGATAACTTGAGTAGTTTTTATCCGATTTTGATGAAATTTGGTTTGAAGGTGTAAGGCGGGATAAACTTGAATGAGTTCGCGATCCAGCATGATCGGACCATGGGAACAGGGTTTTATGGGGGGTTTTATGGGGTAAAAATTGTTTTTTCTCACTTCTTACCCTCAAAACACAAAATTTACCAATTTTTCTCTAAACCTTCTTAAAGAGCTTAAAAAAACAAACAATTCAGTATATCAAAGTGTTTTTGTACGGTTATTGGTTACGGAGAAAACTAAAAAAATGGTAAATTTAAAATTCCCATGTTATTCTTTCTTATGGAGAATATTGTAAAATGTTGTAGTTTGCTTGTTTATGGATATATTTTGATCAAACTTGGCAAATTGATTTATTTTATAGTAAGCTATCAATATTTTACTAAAAACACACTACTTTATTAGTTTCCTTGTGCCAGCAAACCTAGGTACTCGTTAAACCTAATGTTATTTAAATAGATCAATTGAAAATCAATTCGTCCAAATGGAAATTCGCTTAGACGGCAGGTTTGCTGCGGCAGGGGTATTTTTATTATTTATCCCAGTAACCGTTAGAGATAGAGCAAACCTTGTAGTATAAAAAATATGTATTTTTAGACGTTCTTTAACTTTTGTATTTACAAATATTCTCTAATACCAATAGTTTGTGAAATATTGTCAAAAAAGTTAAAATTGGCCGCCATTTTCCAAGATGGCGGCTGAAGCAAAGCCGGGATTTATGGGGACTTTTGATATTTTATTTATTTAGGCTTACTAAGGAACTCTGCAAAGTTTCCACTTAGTCCGAATTTGTTAGGTCGAATGGCAGTTGTATCCCTAAAATTCCTGGCCTAATATTCTCCATAAGAATAACATGGGAATTTTAAATTTACAATTTTTTTAATTTTCTCCGTTACTAACAATTGAATAAAAATACTTTTATATACTAAATTATTTGTTTTTTTAAGCTCTTTAAAAAGGTCTAAAGAGAAATTGGGAAATTTTGTGTTTTGAGGGTCAAAAGTGAGAAAAACCAATTTTTACCCCATAAAACCCCCCGTAAAGCCCCGTTCCCATGGTCCGATCGTGCTGGTTCGCGAACTCATTCAAGTTTATCCCGCTTTACACCTTTAAACCAAATTTCATCAAAATCAGACAAAAATTACTCAAGTTATCGCGTTCACGGACGTATATATATATAAGTCTATATATATATATATATATATATATATATTTACATATATAAAAATTTGAACGAATGGTGTTTTTGGCCTCTGGGGACATCAAAATGAAAAAGTAAATCGGTCCCGGGTCTAGGTCTTACTGTGCCACCTACGGTAATAGCTACTTCCCTATAGGAAAATTCGCTAAAACCAAAAAATGGGTAACAATTTACAGGTACCTATAGAAACTTGTGACTCGCGGTCACGGCGCGATCGTCGGTATGACTCCCCGGTCACGGGGTTATTGTCGGTATGACTCAACGGTCACGGCGCGATCGTCGTCATGACTCGCGGTCACGGCGCGATCGTCAGCATGACTCGCGGTCACGGCGCGATCGTCGTCATGACTCGCGGTCACGGGGTTATCGTCGTCATGACTCGCGGTCACGGCGCAATCGTCGGTATGACTCGCGGTCACGGCGCGATCGTCGGTATGACTCCGCGGTCACGGGGTTATCGTCGGTATGACTCGCGGTCACGGCATGATCGTCGGTATGACTCGTTCACGGCTCGATCGTCAGCATGACTCCACCATCACGGCATGATAGTCAGTATGACTCCGCGGTCACGGCGCGATCGTCGGTAGGACTCCGTGGTCATGGTGCGATCGTCGGTAGGACTCCGCGGTCACAGCGCGATCGTCGGTATGACTCGCGGTCACGGCGCGGTCGTCGGTAGGACTCCGCGGTCACGGCGTAATCGTCGAAATGACTTTCGTCTCCTGCGTTCGCGGACCTATCGCTCGCAATAACGGCGTTATCGGCACTCGCAAAGCGGAAAAATTGCCGACGATCGGACGAAATCCCGTCCCAAAAAATTCCCGAGTCAAATGTAATCCCGTCCCGATAATCGGGAATATTTTTTTCCCGAAAAATTCCCGAAATTTCGGGACCCGTCCATCCCTAACCTATACCAATTATCATACCTTTTATTGAAATTGCACCTGAAGAAAACTCTCTCTATCTTAGTTGAAGGTAAAATGTTCAGATTTTTTATGCATATAGTGTAAAGTGTTGTGTCTCTGGTGCCAGTTTGGACTTCTTCCCATTAAGGTAAGCCTGCCATCCTCACATAAATACTAAAAACCTATGTCATTGTGCTCTATGTTAAACCCTCAACAAGTTTAATAGTTTAAGGTGGATAAACTAAGGGTTATTTTTGCTTTAGCAGGACAATCCAAGCAATGGTTTATTCTTAAGCGTCGGTTAAGAGAGGGTGCGTCCCATCTTCACATCCTAGTAAGCTAGGTTCAAGCCTGGAACTGTTTTACACAGCACTTCAGGCTAGTCCTAGAGGGTCGTGGCATTATCACAAGGATAAAATTGAATGGCGATAAGCAGGATTTGAACCCAGAACTCTGGGTTCCGTAGCCCCGCGCTCTACCACAAGACCAGCTCGCTCCCCAAAGATATAGTCTACTGTATTACACCACTCAAATTTCAAGCCAAAGTAATCTACCACTTGAAATTTTAACTTTCTGACATTAATGCTGTCGTTTTACTTACTACAAGTTACTTGCATACAAACATTTTTGGACCAAGTGGTACAACAAATAGCTCATTTCTTACAGGAACAATAGTTAAAAAAAAAATGATTACTTACCTTGCGCTTCTTTTTACTTTTTTTGAAGCGTTTCTCCTTAGCCATTGGAGGTGGTGAGTGGGGGTGTTCCTCGGTCAATGGCGGGTCTTCTCCCTCTCCTGGCTGAACTCCATCGGCAAACGACACATTCTTCTTAATCTTCTCTTCTTTTAGGGGTCGTTCTCTGTAAATGAATTCTTAGTAATTAAAAGACAAGATGTAAACGTTATTTCAATAATTTAAACTCTTTGAAACGTATACTAATACTTTGGGCAACAATTTTGTTTATTGAGTTAAGTTTGTATCAACTTGCATTAAATATCTCTGTAAAATTCAGAAGAATTCAAACCTATACTTAAAATTAAAATAATATTGATTCTTAGTGTAGTGATAAGAATTAAATAGAAAACATACAAGAAACAATAAAAAAATAAGGTAGCGAAGTCCCCGATTAAAAATGTTTGAGAAAAAGCCAAAATGTATAGGATCTAAATTTTTGAACAAAATTTCTCCTATAATAGACACAAATCAAGTGTTTTCAAAATTTAAAAGAAAATTCAAAGAACACCTAGTTCAGTTGAGAGAGAATTTTACTCACTAGATGAGTTTTAAAATAACTAATGGTCTTAAATTGAACATTTGCCAACAGAAATGATGGGTTTTTTTAATTATTGTACTACTATTAACAGAAATTGTATTAGGTAGTTATAAGGATTAGTTTTAAGAAATGACGCATTTAATGAACTAACGCTATGTACAAACAATGAATAAAGAATGTTTTGACTTGGACTGTGGTCAGAGGGGTAAATAATGTGATGAATATAATATTAAAATGACTTCTTGGACCGAGTATACAATAAAATGCTTATTTCCTACAAAAGACGCTGTAAAATTACTAAAAGTAAAATGTCAAATTGAATACAGTAGACTCCCACTAGTTCGGCTTCAGTTGGATCGGCCGCCGGATGGTCCGGCCCAGTCTCAGGGGGGACAAGTAATATTGTCACGGGCGAATGACCTTCGACAGGATTTAACTTGAATGTTTAGTTTCCAGCCATAGAAGTAAACAATTCATGTCAGTTTAGTTGACGGGCGCTTCTATGGGTGAATTGTTGCATATTACCATTCCTATGTAAAACTATGTTACATAACCTCAAAAATACCAAGAAAATTTTATAAATAGTTTTTTTTCATTCTAATACGTTAAAATGCAGTGTATAATTAAATATTTTAGACTTTTTTTATGTGGTAGGTTCCCCCTTTATTGTTTTTGAAACACCACGGTTAATTTGACAAAAATAAATTGAACTAATAATGGTTAAAAACGTACCTTGTCAGACAATCCTTGACATGTTTTAAAGTGTCGAAAATAAACTTGCTACATGTTTCGGTGGTTATTAAATTCCACCATCGTCAGGCACACAAAAGGATCCACTTCTTGAGGTGTCGTCAGAGTTGTTACATACATTTAACACGAACACAAAACACGAAACGATTAAATAAACGGTATCAGATAGGCCTATCAACTTACGCACGTACATTGCCGCGGGCAGGACTGGAAGTAGACTGAACCAGGTTATGAAGGACTGACGTGGACTCTGAATTGTCGTCTGCATTATCAACAGCTGATATAGGACTATTGTAGTGACGGAGTAGAGTGTTGAAAATATAATGGGATTCATAATTGAGCTTTTCATTCAAAATTTGTGTGCTGTCCCTGGTTTTTAGGTCCTTATATATTTCAAACTCCTCCAAGGTATTTAATAAGTTTCCTTTCCCACAATAATGTAGAATGTCGAGACCGTCATATATATCCAGCATATCATGGTTATTGTCAATAATGTGCTGAGCGAATTTGGATTTCTGCAATTTAAGTGTAGGGGCTGGTCGATGCTCTTTGTATCTTATTTTGAAAGCTCTCTCACTTTGTCCTACATAAGTGCTCGGGCAATCAGCACATTTTATGCGGTATACACCTGTCTTTTCATATTTATCAACATGTGGGCGCTTGCCTTTAGATATGTTCTGCAGCCGATTTGTAGTTTTAAACGCTAGTTTAACACCATGTTTATTGAGATCTTTCTTCAAATAGTTGTTTATTTGGTGGTTGTATTCAACGCAGCAATACACTACTTTGTTATTATCATTATTTGCTGGCATGCGGCATGTATTTTCCTTATAAAAATGAATTATAATAAATTGAAGCAAAACAAAGAAATAGCCATCGTTAGCTTCAAGGTTAAGCTATCCGCTTGCACTGAAAATCATCTGCTCTTTACACAACTGTCTGCTGTCCGCTTGCAGTTTGTACGCGTCGGACATCATGTCGTCAGTTAAGCGTAAGTGCAAAACGTTGACACACGATGAAAAAAGAAGATCAAACTAGTATTTTCCCTTTAAATATTACTCACTACATACTTTTTGTATGTACAGTATTGTACCTCCCCCCCTACCTAGCCTATTCAGTATTTTTGTTGCTACAGTAGCTTGTTTTTACAGTACATATAAAGAGTTTGACTAACATTTGCTTTAAACAGACATTACACAGTAAATGTAGTTCCGTGTATGGATGATATATACTGTATTATTGTTTTCTATTTTGTACAGTATTTAAAACTAAATTTTTTTGTTATTTAACATGTTTTTTATGTACTTTATCAAACTTATTGCCAAATAATAAATACAGTGCTTTATGTGCATTAAAATTGTTTTATTTTGCTTCCAAAGTTACTCTTCAGTACTTATAAATACAGTTTGAGTTCGATTTATAAAGGTTTAACACGTAAAAGACGAGGTATAAAGGCCGTGACGTAACATCACTGTCAGACCCCAACACCTCGGTATCTCGATCTTTTTCATATAGAACCTTCATAACTCGAACCTCACTAACTTGAAAAACTTGATAACTCAAATTTGTATCATAACCCTTCCAGATTCGAGATATTGAGGTCCTACTGTAGTAGCCTATGCTGACTACGGTAGCAGTAGCTTGCAGTACTAGACTTTCTATTGTTCTGTTCTTTACGTGATTAATTGCTATACATACATTGTTGTGTAATCTTTGTTTTGCTGGAGTAAGATTTTAAACGTTACAGTTTTTTAGGGGTGGGCGAGTACTCGACCTTCGAGTAATTACTCGAGTTTTTTCAAATACTCGACCTCGAGTCGAGTAGTAATTACTACTCGAAAATTCGAGTCGAGTAGTGCCAATTCACGATTTTCTACACCCATATTTAATAAATTATATTTTGTTTTGTGTTGATGCCTTATTTAATCCCCATTCCTACAAAAAAACAACTATCTAACCTCATATAGGTTAGACCAGCGTAAACCAAATGTTCAACATACAACCATCGTCATTCGGCAGAGCTAGCAAGAGGACTACTAACAACAGATTTCACTTTCCTACAACAGTCAACCATACATCTCGATAACGAAACAGTAAGTTGAAATAAAGCATTGAATGAATCTATCGAATTGCAATAGTCGATAGTCAACAAGGGAGTCTCGTGACTAGTATAACAATGGCAGACGATTCTTGAAGATGTTATAAAGTACAGTATCATATTTAGTTTGAACTGCCATAAAAATATTTTATACCAAAATATAGAAATAACAAAATATTTTATACCAAAATATAGAAATAACAAAATATTTTATACCAAAATATAGAAATGCAACAAATAAAAATAAGCTATTGTAGCATAATATTTTTTCACATTAATCGGTATTGGTGTTTAGTTTTACAAACCGATAAGTTACTGCAAGGAACATCGATGCATCTGAATGACGCAATCTCATTGGGTCTTGGCAGAAAGAAAAGATCAGTTCCACTTTTAACTCAGTGTTGCCAGATGGACGATAATTTTTGTACTTTTACAACTGTGGTATTGGCGTAAACAAACTATAAGTATAATTTATTTTCTAATCAGTTTACATAAACATGATTAAAATTAGTCAAACTATTAATTTTTTTTTTAGAAATAAAAGCTATAGCAATTTTATGATAATATTACCGACATTCACCATAATGGTGTAATGATAAATATGGCAACGTCAGCCCTGCAAAACAGCTGTTTGATGGGAAAACAAAGCATAAGCAGAATGAGCAGACCAGCAGAATGCCAGCATACTGACTAGAGAGAGAGAGAGAGAGAGAGAGAGAGAGAGCAGATAGATATGGTGACAGCTGGTGTAACAACAAAACAATGGATTGGAGTGGTTGAAGTTTATGTCAATGTCAGTTTTGAATGTTTTTACTTTGAAGTGAATTTGTAACTTAAAATAAAATTGATTTTGTTAGTGGAAGTTTAATAGAAAGTAAAATAAACATTATTCTGTTTGTGATTTTGATTGTGCAATTTTCAATCTGGTGGCAGAAACATGACAACTACAGTTTTAATTAATTGTAACTTAACCTAGAATTTAGAAAATGTGAGTTTATAAAGAAAGGCCAAATAGGCTATACCGGGCTACAGTGAAATGTGTTTTAATTTTAAATTAAGTGTTTAATGTGAGATTTTATTTCGAGATAATAGGCCTACTATGTTTTTGTTTGATATTTTCAGTCTGTCAGAGACGAGTGACTTGTTCATTTTTATAAATGTACTGAGTGAAGAGGATAGCCCTAGTACCCATAACCTTCAAACTTCAGACAGATGAAGTGCTTATCCAAGTGATTACCTAATTGCATATTGATGTTTTTAACTTGTGATACAATAATGTAGTTTGATATAAGTTTTCTGTTGAATAAATAAACTTAATTTTTATAAATTCTGTTTCTTATTTGAATTGAAATTATTCTTAACCTTATTAAGTTAGTTAGTTAGGTTGATTATCATGTTAGTGAGGAGGAATTAAAGGCAAGAAAAAAATCAAACACACAATAACAAGTGATGTGTAGGCCTAAATAATTTAATGCTGCAGCCAACAAGTAGTCTAGGCCAAATTAATAATTTGGCAGGAGGTAGGCCTATTAATAATTAGTAACCATATAACTTAGAAAATTTGGTATAAGTACTTAAACTACCTATTTAGGCCCCGGCAGGGTTTATGCTAGGATGAAATTTGTTTCAGCAAAATGCTGCAAACTCTCTGAAAAGACAAAAACTGAGTTAGGCCTAACTGTAGAAAAAATATTATTCAATAACTTGTAAGCATTTAAAACAAAAAATTCCAGTAGGCTAATATTACATTTGTTTGAACATTACATCTTACAATTTTATTTGTAGAAAATTTGCCATAGGCCTAGCTTGCAAAACAATGTAAACTTAGCATTTTTAAGTTGTGAATAGCAAGATGCTAAAAATACCGCAGCATAAACCCTGGGCCTAGGCCTACTTAACGCGCAACTACTCGACTCGACTCGATACTCGAGTTTTTACTCAAATACTCGACTCGAATTGAAAAAACACTACTCGCCCACCCCTACAGTTTTTATTACTGAACCTAGGTTAATGACTTCACATATCATGATTGCGCAATACTATTATTTGTATTTTGATTATGTAAAATGCAAATGAATTATCAGTCGTTATCTAGCAGTCGATGAGGAAGGACCTTGTTATCAGATAACCCACTCGCTCGCCCGGTCCTGCGTGCCTAGCTACTAACCATTAGACATTTAGAACATTTGCAATTTATTTAACAAAACTTTATTTCGGACATGGCGGAAAAGTGTTATAAGTGCAACGTGGAGTGCGACAAGACTTCGTCCGACGTAATATCGTGCGTGGAGTGCAGTGACGTGTTGCACGTGCAGTGTGCGGGACTTGACCTGAAGAGGAAGACCCGTAATCGTCCGTTCAAGTGTGGCAAGTGTAATAAGGAGACAGCATCAATGTCAAGTGTAAGTGATACCGAAGAATCTACTGTTATTAAAGCAATTAACAGCCTACACACCAAATTTAGTGACACGCTTGATCAGAAACTTTTTGGTTTGGAAGGAAAAATTAATGACTCAATTAGTGGGAAACTTGACAAAATTAATGAACGTATAAATTCGTGGCAAGAAACAATTGCAGCATCGTTAGACGGCCTAAAATCAGAAAACGTCGTTCTGAAACAAGATTGTGATGTACTCAAAACACATTGCGACGACCTGTCTAAACAAGTAGACTCATTGACGGAGCAGCTACAAGACCTACAACAGTACAGCCGGATAGACAACCTGGAGATCGTCGGAGTGCCCTTGACCAAGAATGAAGATGTGTATTCCGTCCTAAAGGCAGTGGCTAACACCATTGGTACGCCCTGGAAGTATGAGGACATTTCAATAGCGCATCGGGTGCCTTCAAGTCGCCAGAGGCATCCTAACATTATTGTCAAATTTACCCGAAGAGTTTCCAAGACGACGTGGCTTCTTGCGGCTAAGGAAATTGACCTAACCGCCAAAATGTTGCATCAGAGCTTCCCCGACACACCAATATTTATCAACGAACATCTCACAGATGCCAAAGAAACTCTAAACTGCGCCAAAAAGCTTGTTAAGGAGAAGAAGCTAGCTTATGCATGGGTCAAAGAAGGCAAGATCTTGGTGAGGAAGACAGCGGATGGGAAACCAGCGCGTGCGAGGAGTCCGGAGGACGTCAAGGCGATAGCGGCTCAACCCACGGCTCAACCACAGCTCAGTCAACGGCTCAGCGAAGGTGGCAATCAGCGCGGCAACAACGGCTCCAACACCGACAAAGTTTCACCGTAAACACTACACAGTTATGTGTTAATTGTGCCCTCAACTAATAAGGTACACAGCTCAGTATTTTTATTTGTTTTTTACCATTTTATAATTTTGTTGTTTCACTGGTAGGTAAATTCTTTCAAATTAATTATATTCATTACTTCATGAGTTCATAAGTCACTTGAATGTAATTTATTTAATCAAGCTATAGATGCAAAACAATTTTTTGTCTGTAAATCGAATATTACGTTTTAAATTTCTAAATAAAAAAAAAAATTAGACCATAAACACTCTTTTTGATTAATGTTGTGCTTAATAACGTCCATTGAAAGAAAATGTTGATTTAGGTAACACAATTCAAGTGAAGATAAAATTACAAAACATTATACACAGTAAATTTGATATTAATGAACTCATATTTTTTCATAAAGTAAAACTCAATTTTTATCACCATAAACAAAATGTAATAATGACCACGACATTAATTATTATTATCATTATTATTTTTTTATTTTCTTTATTATCAGAATGTTGTAAGATTATAAGTTATTTTAATGTAGTAAAAGTATATAGGTCAAATGTCAACATCTCATTTTATATTATTAAAAAACCAAACAATATTGTTAACATTTTGTATGGAACTAACATGATGTAATTTGTAAATATTCTGGCGGAATAAATGCTATTTTGATTTTGATTATCACATCAACAACCATTTTATACAGTATTAGCATTAGGTGTTTTATGGGTATGTAATATGTTTATGCCATGTTGTATTAACCCTGGTTTTCATTTATCCCTGGTCTCCCCCTCCCCCATTACACTGGATAGTTGAGGTTCTACTACATCCGGTTAGTCCGGCCAGTGGTCCGGTCCCAAAGTGGCCGAATTAGAGGGAGTATACTGTAACTATAATGTGATGAAATTGCAAGTCATTTATGGTACATTCTAATACTTATAAATAATTCTCCTGCCGTTAAAACTACAACATTCCTGCAGTACTCAAAAATTTAACATAGCTACAATACATGTTCTGGGTGATGTACCCTGCATTGTTTCATGACTCCGTTAGCAATATTAAATCTGACAAGTGCCTAAGCAGTGGACAAGCTAAGAATTGCAAAAACCGTGATATTACAAAACAAGAATATATTTACCTGAACCCAGGAGATATCAGAATTCCTTTTTCTGGAGGTGGAGGTAGAGGATTTCTGGCTTTTGGAGTAACTACCACATGAGGTATTGAAGCCACTTCTTCGGCTGTATCCTTAAAAATAATTTATAGATGTTAACACATTAACCCCAGATACATGGAAAAAACTGAATAACCATATCATTATTTGTATCTTTGGAGTGATACCAATGCTAAAGTATTTCACAGGTAAGTCTCAATATAACAGACCTAAGGGAACAAGAATCAAAACAAACATTCATCCTATTAATATATGACGATAGCGGCCTATCCACAGCATTTGAGGACTACTAGCTTGGCTTGAATAACATAATCTTAATCTATTAAAAGTATTGAGAAAAACAAGGCAGCTGTATCCTGAATCAAGATGAAAGAATACAAAACATCTAGGAAGAACAGCCCAAATAAAGAAATATTAACACCCATACATAAATATTGGTTAGAAGGGTCAACTTAAATTGACTAGTAAGAATTTTTCATTGGGCTGCATCAATTTTTTATTTACTTGAATAACACTCCGTTACCTCAAAAATACTTTATGGAAGGACATAAAGACAGGGGTGTGTTTTATAACCAATCCATTCAGGAAATTTGGTAAAACTATAAAAATATGGTATCGGTATCGAGAATAATATTGTGTAGGTATCAGCATCGGAAATCGATAAATTCTAGTATCGGCACATCACTAATCAAAAGTATTACGTTCAAGGAACGTAATTTTAATTGTGTTGTGTTTTTTGACATGCTATTAAATAACTATTTAACACTAGATCTTTTGTTGTAAACTCTAGTAACACAGTTCTAATGAGTCTTGTAAATATGACAAATTTTAAATATATACAATTTCTATAAAGCAAAACTATCCATTGGCCTAAAGAATATTTGTTTAATGTTTAAACATCCACTATAGTCCTGGCCACCCTAACTTGAGGCAGCTCAAGGCTGCACGCCGTATATCTAGTGGGGCCTCGAGCTGTCTCAAGTTAGGCTGGCGAGGACTATAACCAAAAATACTAAACATGAATTACTTCAATACATCTGTCTTAAACTATCCCTTGTTAAGGTCGATTCACACATATTAGTCCAGTCACAGTTCCGTTACAGTCCAGTTACAGTTCAGTCTCAGTTGCATCAGCAATTTCTCAGTCGACTGTCCGTCATTTGGTTTCAGTCAGTCTTCCGTCTCTAATATTTACAGTAATTTACAGTCAAAAATTTTAAATTACAAACCTATATTCTATCAAATTATCATTGTCCATCTTGTTGATTGTTACAAACAGTACTCAAAATATAAACACAACCATTTAAATAACAATATCACTATTTTCTAACCTCAAACAGTTCCGTCAGTCGTCCGAACAATCCAAAAATATCGGTGAAAAGAAATCTGAAATTGACTGACGGACGCCTGCAGAGCTACTGACGGAACTGCATCGGGTGAGTGTAGATAGCGCTATATAAAATCCATTAAAGAATATTTTTGTTAACTGTGACGTGTCTGAAGTGACTGGACTGCAACGTGCCGTGACTGATGTGTGTGAATCGACCTTTAATCGGAAGAGGTTGGTTTATGACAGCAATACTTTCTATAGTAATTTACACATACAATTCAAGCCAATAAATTGCTGACGGAAATTTGGAGTTTATTTTGTAAGTTATTACCGGTACTCTGATTGATACCAATAAAAATTGTTAACATTATGTTTACATATTTTAAACATTCAATCAAAGGAATGTTAACACCATGACTACATAATTTTTTAAATCATTATATCATTTTAATAGGTTGCTAAACAAATACATATTCATTAATTTGTCATCCATACACAGAAACTAGTCCAAAAAATACTTTAAATGATATTGAAAAAATTCTTAATTCTAACAACTGTTTGCATATAGAATTTTATAGAAATTAAGAAACATTGCATGAAATTTCATTGCATCATGTGGACCATTAAGGCATTAAGTTACCCCCTTGGGCTAGCTATTTTCCCCCTTTACAAATATATCTGTGTACTAATTCTCTAAACCAAAACTTTGAACAATAATTTACAAAATATCACGAGTTTCATCTTAACAAAACACAAATTATTTTTGGTCTATAGCACAGCCACCTCTAATACAAGGCCGCGGCGAGTGAGAAGCGGCAACGTCGCATCGGTGTCTTGGCGTTCGGTCGTTTTACCATTATAGTGAATGGAGGAGTCGCGTACTCTACGTACATAATCGCGTTTCTACTACCTTTAATCATTAGTAATGACATTGAACTTCTTACTACTGCATGCCAGATAGATGTGATGTGCCTGGATGCAAGAATAATTACGATAGCTCAATTAAAAATGAATAATACATACAGTGTTCTAAGATTCTACTTGATCCGCCGCGTAAGCAACGATTGCTTTCTGCTATTCTTCGATCAAATTATACATTTTAAAAATATTCTCGTTTTTTTGTGAAACATTTTTCACGAATATGAGCTTAGATTAAATTTGTAAAAAAATTTAAGAATAAGACAATGATTCGTGTAAATATAGACGCGAGAAGCAAGTTTTAGGTAGTAATACCGTACTATTTCATTATTTATTTGTCTATCTTATTGATAAATGCTGTTGTTAAGTGATTAAAATAACTTAAATAAATACCACTTCAAAGAAATAAGCCGGTGTTTCTGTTAAGTAGGCCTAGTAAAAAAATATGCACTACACCATCTAACAATAAAAGCATCATAGTCTCCGAAACCAGTCTGAATGTTGATGTGAAAAAAAATTCTATTAATATTGTGGAAAGCCATATGGAGGCATAGCTTCTGAAATCGTTTACAAAATGGCAAACGTTTTTCTTAGTAATTATTCAAAGAAAATTATTTAGTCATTATGCCTTCAAAATGAAAACTTCAAATTTTGTTATCGCTAACTTATGATTTCCTCAGGTAGACTAAAACATAATATTCCTATTAAAAATTAATTTTATTTGAACAAATTGTTAGATGTTAGTCTCTACAAATCTCAAAGTCTCTACAAATATTGAAGTGGCAATAAGTTAGTCCGACTGTATAACCATTCTTGGTATAGCAGCTTTATTTTGTAAAATTTTAGCACAGTCTGTCTAGTAGTTTTTACTATGTTGAATAACACACATATATACAGACACCATGAGATTGTTATATAATAGTGTAGATTATCAAATTAACAAAGGAAATGTTTAAAGTCCATCTATTTCCATATTCATCGAACTTACAATACGATAAATGCAACCAAAAAAATTATTTTTTTTTATTTTTAGGTTTAGACATATTGTGGTATGTTGCAATTGTTCACTAAATAAACAACCTAGATTACAATTTTGTCTATTTTACCATACCTTAAAATCTACTAAAATATGTTATTACGTATTTAAATACTTTCATTCATTGATACAGAGCAGCAATACTCTCATTGATGTTCATAGCCTAGCGCGTGTGAAGACGGACGCAGAGGGGGTGTGATTGCGGCGTTGCCAGTTCGAACGTCGCGGCCTTGTATTAGAGGTGGCTGTGTCTATAGACATTTTGTCCCAAAACAACTGTTTATAAATAATATTCAATACAACTATCATGAACTAAATACGTTGTGTATACACAACTGAAAGAATGTTGATTATTATTGAAGTATACTACATTAAACAATGTTGTACAGGGTGTCTACCAGATATCTCAAATGGAATTCCCGACTTTTTCCCGACTTTTCATTACCATTTTTATATAAATCCCGACCAAACACTCGGTCCATTCTCCATGTTACTACACCTTTTTCCGTCTCGCGGTCACGGTACCTTCGTCAACATATGTTGTCACTTACGACCCAGCGAAATCACTGAAGATCGAAACGTATCACATGCCAAGAAAATCCCGTATTAAATGTAGGGGTGTGTGAAGCAGCAAAACATTTCAACTCAAAGCAACGATTCGATTTAAAAAAATGTTGATGTAACTCGGTTCGAAGCAACATGGATTTTTCTATTCATACTTCTCAGTGGAGTGAAATATCTGTTTTCAATCATACATTAGAAGAACCAGTATTTCTAGAAATATCAGTGAGCTTCTTGCCTATTTCATAATTTTTACTTGCAGCATCATGTTGTTAAGTATGTTACCTATTTTATTTTATTCATTTTATAAATAAAGATATGTTTGGGTGTAAACAAATAAAAACCTTTGTAAGATTTAAATACTGAATCTTTCAATTGGTTTACATTGATAAAATAAGAGGATAGAATCAGAACTACAAGGTATACATAACTTCTTGTATGGCGAAGCAATGTCTCAGTGTATGCCATGTACTTGGATGGCAATAACCTGTATGGCTAAGCAATGTCTCATTGTATGCCATGTACTTGGATGGCAATAACCTGTATGGTCAAGCAATGTCTCAGTGTATGCCATGTACTTGGATGGCAATAACCTGTATGGTCAAGCAATGTCTCAGTGTATGCCATGTACTTGGATGGCAATAACCTGTATGGCTAAGCAATGTCTCAGTGTATGCCATGTACTTGGATGGCAATAACCTGTATGGCTAAGCAATGTCTAAGTGTATATCATGTACTTGGATGGCAATAACCTGTATGGCTAAGCAATGTCTCAGTGTATGCCATGTACTTGGATGGCAATAACCTGTATGGCTAAGCAATGTCTCAGTACTCAGTGTATGCCATGTACTTGGATGGCAATAACCTGTATGGCTAAGCAATGTCTCAGTACTCAGTGTATGCCATGTACTTGGATGGCAATAACCTGTATGGCTAAGCAATGTATCAGTGTGTGCCATGTACTTGGATGGTAATAACTTGTATGGCTAAGCAATGTCTCATCTCAATGAATAGCTTATATAATTAATGTCAATCATTTGAATAATGTCAATAAGTTATATGGATACTGATAGTCAAAGTAACAGTATCAATGTAACAGTCAACTACGTATATGGATACTGATTCAATGACGTATAGACACTGATTCAAAAAGTTATTTGGATAATGATTCAATACCATATATAGATACTGATTCCATAACGTATGGATGCTGATTCAAAAACGTATATTATGGACCCTGAATGCCCATGATTCAAATCGTTATTTTGATCATCACTGAATCGAATTGGAATTCCGATGCATTTTCGTTTCATCCCCCACCCCTCAAATGTAATCCCGTCCCAATGATCAGAAATATAAGATCCAGAACATTTTTTTAAAGTTTTGGGACCCGTTCATCCCTAATTTTGAAAGGTTAGATTATTCCCGACTTTCGGCCGAAATTCATGACTTTTTCACGACTTTTCCCGACCTTTCAAAATCCCCGACTTTTTCCCGAATTTCCCGGAATTCCCGACTGGTAGACACCCTGTTGTAACAGCCAAATATCTAAAACGTAAGAAAGCTTAGAAAGCTGACTAGAGGAAAAGCTATAAAAAAGGTAAAGCTAGCTTACATTAAGAAATACAAAACTACAAAGAATCAAACTAGTCGAAGGTGAAAATTGGAAAAAGGAAAAGAATACTTTGGAAGGGACATTGGTTATTGATATTATTAAAGAACTGATTAAGTACAAAAATTAACTAAACAGGTCTTCCCCAGGAGTGTATCAGACAGTCAAGGTAGTATTAGTATTAAAACATAGTGATGTTACTTTTTAAAACAGGTATTGAGTAACATGGAAAATGAGAATTATTTTTGGCAGAAAATCGAGACAGTAACATAAAAACATTAAAAACAATAGTTGGGATAGACAAGACGGGATATTAAGTTTGTAATGGACTTTCATTTTCTCTCAAAATTTAGCAATGTTTTGACACATTTGGTTTTTATTTTTAATCTTGTGCAACATGATTCTAAAACGTTGTTAGTAAAGGAACTAAAATAAAAAAAATTATTTATAAAAAGACGATGGTTAAAAATACTAGAAAAATTACAAGAAAATCTAAATAAATTAGTTATATAACCATTTGATAGTAAGAAACAAAATAAGGATAAGCGATGGGTATATTTTAATTTAGAGAAAAGACAAAACTTGTATATCCTAACAGCTAACATATCTAACTGTAATCTGAGATGGCATCAATTTAGTGATGTACTGAGATCTTGAAATTGAGGCAATATCATAGTTTGGTTACTTAAGACAATCTTGGCAACACAACAATACACCCCGCGATCATGTTGATATAGCGGTTTAAATAGTTTTCCATGGCTGATGTAATATTCAGCCTATTTCCACAAGTTTGACAGTACTACTACCAAATCCTTCGCACATATAATTACTTGTCTGACTCTCCAGCACCTGACTCGATTATTTAGCAATCGTAAAAACAATTTCAGTCCCGATAATCCAGATATTGATGACATTTAATCCTGCAAGTACGTCAGGAATAAAGGTTTCCCGACAAATGACCCATATTGGTCTTGATAATACCAAAACGTAACCATTAACCCCTTCTGTTTTGGACTATGGCAAAAAAGAGCAAAACTTTCTCAATGCCACTAACGTCATAAAACCAAAGTGAAAACCTTTTAGTGCCACGAGAAAAACCCACAACGGCCAAATCAGTTCTTGATGAAACAAAAAATAAAGGACCTTGAGATGAAAAGGACATTAAAGGATTTGGATGTTAAAAGTCTACACATACCTCTGCTTCCAATTTGGCCTGTTGTGTCTCCAATTCAGATACTGTAGGATACGTATCCTTAAGCAAGAGAGCTTTCTAAAACCAAAATCATAGTTTACTTCACAGCCATTTTCTTGGGCTTTAGGATTAGAGGCTTCACTCTAAATCTTCACCTTTCACAATAAGTTTAGTTGGATTTAATTTACAAGGATATTAGTCAAGTATACAGTTTAAGGTGCCCTGCAGTGCAGGGTTTACCTCAAGGATCTATTTAAACTTACCATCAAACTAACAGATGAAATGAGATTATAGTATTAGTATCATAAATAAATAGGGGTCTGCGGTGCACCGAAAAAGTCGGTACGGTACGGTACAAGCTTAATTACCATCATCGGTTCGGTACAGCATTTTACACGGTACAAATTCGGTTCGGTACAGCCTATTATAATAATAAATTAAATTACTTTCAGTTACTATCGTAGTCAACGACAGCTGGTTCCGAGCACATAAAAGTCTTATCAGATGTATGTTTACGATCTTCATAATTTATTACTAGGGTGATGATGCAATAAAACCCCATTAGCAGTCCCAAGTCCATTAACATTTTATCACGACAATAATTGTTGTATTCAAGTACTTCCAAGAACTGTTGAGTTTTATCACTTTTATTTCTTTACGACTTCCCCCAATTCTATTTTATCATAAAAATAATAGTTTTATGATGACTGTTAAATGTTATCTCGAACTCAGTCAGTATTTTCGTGAATATTAAATTTGCCGCTGGCCATTGCCTACTGCCATAAAACTGTTTATGGCTACATATTAAACTTCTAATCTACAATCTTATTTTATAAGTTAAAATATTTGTTATAGATATTTTATCTTTCTATTGACGAAACCACAAGCATAGTTGTTGTTGTTGTTTGCATAATTTTTTTTCGTTATTCAAGCCTACGCCTACTGTCAGCCCAATGTCAAGTCACGCTTGTCAATGAATACACAAACTATATAGTTTGTGTATTCATTGCGCTTGTGCAATAGTTTGTTTACAAGCTTTCTCCAGACCACGGGGGAGGGGAGGCTCTGATAAGCCGTCTATTGTTCACCCCCAAGAAGGTCCGACCCTCATTAGTGCCGCTCGGCTGCACTCAGTGGGGAACCCAATACCACAAATCAATCTTTTAAATGAATACAAATATTTGGTAATAATTGTTTTATTAATATTCACCTTGAAATTTCAATAAATTTGGTGTAAAATTTGACAAAAATCGGCCATTTTGACCGATTATTAATACAGTACCAAATACCAATAAAGTAGTACATTCATTGTTAATTAAATAATAGGTAAAAATTAACCAATTTTCGTCAAGTTTTACCCCCCTGCTGTGCGCTATGTCACAAAAGCTGATAACGACATGGGTGATTAGTAACCATGGCAACTTGTTGAATGCGTATGAAGGGAAACCCAAGAAATAGAAGAACAAAGAGAAAGAATGACGTTGTTATCTTTATACCCTTTTTACAATTTCCGTTATTGTTATCTTTGTGTAAGATTTTATGATTTTGTTTTATAGGTTTATAAAATAATTCTTTTTAACCACGGGAATATCAATTTATAATTTATCAACGTGCTTCTCTTCTGAAACAGAAATACCGGATGCATAATAAAGGTCAATGACCTAAAATATCACGATTGTGCAATATTGTATTTTGATGTTGACAAAAGTTTGTATATATCCATGGTCCCTATAGTTTAAAGGCCTTTTCACACCGGCATACTGGACGTACTGTACGTTTGGTACGTTTTTTATTCAACAAATCGCTGCCCATGTTATCATATGAGCTCGTTCACACCGCACGTACAGAACGTACAGTACGTCCAGTACGTACGCGATGGTTTTGTGTGAATCGCTCAGAGAGCGATTTTTCTAAAACGTACGTGGCGTACATGGGCTCGCGCATGCGCAGTGAACACTTCAAAACCACGTGCTCAGCCAGTGTTACTTGTCTGACTGCAAACGAACAAGTGTACGTCTTGGAAGTTTCTGTGCGGTGTGAAAGGACCGCGTACAGTACGTCCAGTACGCCGGTGTGAAAAGGCCTTAATCATTTAATATGTACACAATCAATGCTAAATAATCGTGGTTAGTTCTAACTTTATCTTTCATTATTCAAAGTTTCTACACAGTAAGACAATCCAAAGTCAAACCGGGCAATGAATACCCAAAAAACAACTATCTTGTCCTGTGATTGCTGATTGGAATACCACTCGCCGGCCAGTCCTTTAGGTTTAGGGAAGTGGTGCAAGTCTATATATAGCTTCAAGGTCTTACCCACCCCTTCCCCCTCCGGTCCTACTTAACTCACTACCCGCGCTCCTTTCGAGGTCATTGCCCAACCCCTCCCACCCTTCTATTGTGTTGCCTCAGCTCCAAAACTAGTTATAAGCTTATAACTAGTTTTGGAGCTGATAAAAAAAAGATGCTCTTTGCCATTACTTCATCATATCCTCCAGTTGTTCATTGTTCTCTGCTGTGAACAGCTGGCAACTACACTGTCTTTGTACTGAATGCTTTTATATGTTTTAAAAATCTAAAAAACAGCTAGACATTGTGTTGGTTGGAAATAATTTACCAGTTGTGTGAAATTATCTTGCCAATAAATTTTCAAACATGTTTATTCCTAAAATCTATTACCCTATTTTTAAAACCACTTTTATCATGGCTATTCAAAGTATCTCAGAGTAAAATAGGTAAAGCCTTTATCTTAACTGTGATTTTTCTTGACACAATCCTCGTAGTAGTAAAAGGTTTTGTTTTAATAATGTGTGGTACAGTAATTGTTGTTAGAATACCAGGAAAGTAGGATACTATCAATTTTCATAGTAATGTCAATGTATTAAAGTTAAAAATAATGGTTTAAATACACTTCTGAGCAGAAAACCGCAAAAATACGGGTAGCCGCGTACCGTACCGATTTTGTACCGAGAACTGAGGTACAAAATATTGTACCGTACCGAACCGTACCGACCTTAAATTTTCTGTACCGCAGACCCCTATATTATAAATAAATACTAATCTAATATATAATATTCTGGTTCAATTTGGTTTGATTCACTGTCTATATCCAGCCTGTTTACTCATATTTTCAATTTGGTGGACAATTAAATATTTTTTGAGACTGCATATTCTGAGACTAGGACCTACAATCCATTTATATGTCTACATTAAACATCTCCAAGACAAATCGCTATCTTTTTCACCTAAGAGGTTAAAACTGTGAGGTAAAAATAGCAGTGATAGCAAAATAATGTTTAAGGAGATTGTTAGACGGTACTAGGATATTGTTAGTTGACACAGCATTGGATACGCTCACAACAAAAATTAAAAACTGACCACAAGTAAAGATTGAAGCACAGTTAAAACATTTGAATATAATGAAAGATCATATCATATAAAGCAACATTCAGTATTAGTCACAATCACATAGTTAGTTCTCAATATACATTTTGTATTTTGCACTTCACAATTCACATTCATTCAGATTCTATGACTAGCCAGACATTACCAATGTTTCTCAAGCTTAATTCTAATTGAATGTTGTTTACTGGCTATTCCACTGGTATAAGAACTTACCCTTAACATCTGTTTCTGTATTTTTTGTTGTCGCTTTAATTCCTTCTCCTTCTTTCTCTTTTCCTTTTCCATCCTCCTCAGTGCTGAATCTACAAAAAGCAAGTCTTATGAACAATATTCTAATAAAAGTACATTTTTTAAACATACTACAATGTCTGAGAACTGCTGCTGTGTAGTACAACATTTCAATGGCAATATAGTATACCAATATCTAATAGTCTTACAGAACAAAAACAAAAAAACAAAAAATTAAACAATTAAAGAAACGTGTCAATTTGTTATGCTCGTCACCTTTTGTTTCCCATTTCCCAAGATTTCATAAGCTTTAAGTGCATTTGCAGGATATCAATACTATGGACCTGGAAAAAAATTGAAAGAAACTGCTATATGCAGTACTGTATTTGTCACGGTTAACCTGGCGGTTCGGATAATCGGATTTTGGATAATCACATTTAGCGTCTTCAGGCGTTCTTTGCAAAATCTGTAGCAATAATCATACAGTACAGTAGCCGACTGTATTACGATGAGTTTTAACTTTTTTTAGACGCTCCCGTTGGTATTAGCATTGACTATTAGATAGGGGTGTGCGATGCAGCATATTTTTTTTCGATTTGATGCATCGATGCGATTCAAAGAGTTTCGATTCGAATCAATGCGATTTGATTCGATGCAGCACGGCATGATTTTCTTTATGACCTGTATTAAATAAAATAGAGTTTATTTTATGATGTAGTATTGTTACTTAATTTTCACATTTATATTTGTTGGCTTTCAATACTTCTGGTTCATTCTTAAATCAGCACGAACCAAAAAAGTTGATAATCAGTGTTTACTGTCTATTTGATACATTATTGCATGCTCAGGGTGTCTACCAGATTTCTCAAATGGAATTCCCGACTTTTTCCCGACTTTTCATTACCATTTTTATATAAATCCCGACCAAAAACTCGGTCCATTCTCCATGTTACTACACCTTTTTCCGTCTCGCGGTCACGGTACCTTCGTCAACATATGTTGTCACTTATGATCCAGCGAAATCACTAACGATCGAAACGTATCACATGCCAAGAAAATCCCGTATTAAATGTAGGGGTGTGTGAAGCAGCAAAACATTTCAACTCAAAGCAACGATTCGATTTAAAAAAATGTTGATGTAACTCGATTCGAAGCAACATGGAATTTTTCTATTCATACTTCTCAGTGGAGTGAAATATCTGTTTTCCATCATACATTGGAAGAACCAGTATTTCTGGAAATATCAGTGAGCTTCTTGCCTATTTCATAATTTTTACTTGCAGCATCATGTTGTTAAGTATGTTACCTATTTTATTTTATTCATTTTATAAATAAAGATATGTTTGGGTGTAAACAAATAAAAACCTTTGTAAGATTTAAATACTGAATCTTTCAATTGGTTTACATTGATAAAATAAGAGGATAGAATCAGAACTACAAGGTATACATAACTTCTTGTATGGCGAAGCAATGTCTCAGTGTATGCCATGTACTTGGATGGCAATAACCTGTATGGTCAAGCAATGTCTCAGTGTATGCCATGTACTTGGATGGCAATAACCTGTATGGTAAAGCAATGTCTCAGTGTATGCCATGTACTTGGATGGTAATAACTTGTATGGCTAAGCAATGTCTCAGTGTATGCCATGTACTTGGATGGTAATAACTTGTATGGCTAAGCAATGTCTCAGTGTATGCCATGTACTTGGATGGCAATAACCTGTATGGCTAAGCAATGTCTCAGTGTATTCCATGTACTTGGATGGTAATAACCTGTATGGCTAAGCAATGTCTCAGTGTATGCCATGTACTTGGATGGCAATAACCTGTATGGTCAAGCAATGTGTCAGTGTATGCCATGTACTTGGATGGCAATAACCTGTATGGTGAAGCAATGTCTCAGTGTATGCCATGTACTTGGATGGCAATAACCTGTATGGCTAAGCAATGTCTCGGTTTATGCCATGTACTTGGATGGCAATAACCTGTATGGCTAAGCAATGTCTCAGTGTATGCCATGTACTTGGATGGCAATAACCTGTATGGCTAAGCAATGTCTCAGTGTATGCCATGTACTTGGATGGCAATAACCTGTATGGTCAAGCAATGTCTCAGTGTATGCCATGTACTTGGATGGCAATAACCTGTATGGTGAAGCAATGTCTCAGTGTATGCCATGTACTTGGATGGCAATAACCTGTATGGCTAAGCAATGTCTCAGTGTATGCCATGTACTTGGATGGCAATAACCTGTATGGCTAAGCAATGTCTCAGTGTATGCCATGTACTTGGATGGCAATAACCTGTATGGCTAAGCAATGTCTCAGTGTATGCCATGTACTTGGATGGCAATAACCTGTATGGCTAAGCAATGTCTCAGTGTATGCCATGTACTTGGATGGCAATAACCTGTATGGCTAAGCAATGTCTCATCTCAATGAATAGCTTATATAATTAATGTCAATCATTTGAATAATGTCAATAAGTTATATGGATACTGATAGTCAAAGTAACAGTATCAATGTAACAGTCAACTACGTATATGGATACTGATTCAATGACATATAGACACTGATTCAAAAAGTTATTTGGATAATGATTCAATAACGTATATGGATACTGATTCAATACCGTATATAGATACTGATTCCATAAGGTATGGATGCTGATTCAAAAACGTAAATTATGGACACTGAATGCCCATGATTCAAATCGTTATTTTGATCATCACTGAATCGAATTGGAAATTCCATGCATTTTCGTTTCATCCCCCACCCCTCAAATGTAATCCCGTCCCAATGATCAGGAATATAAGATCCAGAACATTTTTTTAAAGTTTTGGGACCCGTTCATCCCTAATTTTGAAAGGTTAGATTATTCCCGACTTTCGGCCAAAATTCATGACTTTTTCACGACTTTTCCCGACCTTTCAAAATCCCCGACTTTTTCCCGAATTTCCCGGAATTCCCGACTGGTAGACACCCTGATGCTATGAATAAATAGATCTGAAATTAAAAATAAAGATTGAGATTAATAAAAGTGCGTGTAAACTAAAAAGTTCAAAGAGATCAGTGAGGCCTACCAAAAAGATAATAGTTATTAATTAGAACTTAAATAATATATAATGTCATTTTCTCACTATTTATATCTTCAACATTTGTTAAACTATGAAAATAAGTCACTAAGTCTAGCTGAAAACACATTAATAAATTACAATATCTTTTCAATACAGAATAATAAAACAAACCACATTTTACAAACATTTTATTTCTTAACTTTTTCCCTTGTACAGGGTGAGGAGGCCAACACTTTTTTAATGACTATCAACAAAAATGAGGTATCAATTATAATTTCACGTAAGCCGCTGATGAGTGAGCTGTGAAGAGCAGACGACAGAATTACGTCACTACAGCAACTCAACTCTACTGCGATTGCGAACTGCGGGTGTTTAGTGTGAAGTGAAGCACCCCCTCCCCTGTCTAACGGGACAAGGGGTATGAAAAGAGAAAGTTTGTCAGAATGGCAGACTTGCCCTTTGTAAAGTCTGGTTCACATGCCCTCCCTCACCCTCAGTCGCTTGCATAATTCTGCAGTGTTAATTTTCAAATGTTTGAATTCAATGACTAAAGCATAGATCTGATAAACTTTACTCTAATTTATAAATCGGCTTATCAGTATTTTATCAGCCATTTGTCAGTTTTTTTTTTCTTTACTTTTATATGTAAAGATATCTTTTAATTTAGCCTTCAAGAAAAGAAAGATTATGTTTTGTTTGGGACTTAAATCTCCTTGATAAAAGAGAAAAGACTGCACGTTTGATACAATTAATTTCAATAAGTTAATGTGCAACTATGCGACAATGTTTTCTAAAAAAAATAACAGCCTACAGTGTAAAAGAATCGTCTGCACTGTGCAGCAAAATATGTTTCTTCGGGTGCTTTTAACAAACATTCCATTGTTTTAATTAGTAACAAATGTGTTTATGTTTCTGATGATACCAAGAACAAGGCTGGGCAGAGTGGATTCACTGTGAACCAGCCGGGTACGACACGTAACTACAACCATAGATAAAACATAGCCTACTCCCTTGTGTTGGTTAGTCTATGCTACAACGATCGATTGGAACAATTGATGTTTTGAGCCAAAATATTCATATTGATATATAACCGGAAAAATTGATGTTTTATTAAAATATTATATAAAGCCATGTGTCAAGATTTAGTTAACTGACATGATTGAACGTCAAATCTAGGTCTTTGTAAGACAAGAGAAAATCACACCGTTTTAAACTTTAACCTAATTTTATACTCTTTGTCTTTATAAACAAACGCGCCCTACATAACGGTTCTTGATATTTATCAATGTATCTTACCTAAACCCTTCCCACAATAATAGACTCACACCCAAATAACGACATCAAAGCAATCGTCACTTGCTCCATTGAAACACGAACGTCAATTGGCTGACATGACAGTGCAGCGTGGCCTCTCGACCAATGAGAACTCTTGTTACACACTTTGATTTATCTTAGATAGTCAACATTTACCATTCATTATAATATTACAAAATCGACATGGACTATGCGTATGGTGTTTTTCAATCAATACTTATGTTATAGTAGCACTTAAAACTTCACTTAAACTTTTAAACTAGGTAGATAGTACAGATATAATATGGATCTACTTTTTGGTGCCATAGGCAAGTGCAAGCCTAACCCTCTGACTTTGAGGATGTTGTAATTGAATCGAATTTTTCTAATGATTCGTAATGCAGGGATGAAACTGAACATTTAGACAAGTTTAGGTTATTTATTTTGTTCTAAAAATAAAAATAATACATTTAAAGGTCTGACTTATTGATACAGACATTTTTACTATAATTTCGTGTTGGCAGGACACACACGCGCCGGTTGTCTGAGACTGAATTCTGACTGTCTGACATCTTGAAATGTAAATTGTATTTATTGTGTTGTGCAATATCATCTGCCTGAAGAGAGAACAGCTGAAGCTAAACTTTAGCTGTTTTGGTGTTTAGTGTTCTAAGTTGGTTACTAAAGTTGTTAGTGTGATTACAAAACTAATAGATATCAAATAAATAAATGTTAAAATAAAATATCTATCCATCCCTGTCGGGTGTCGGTATCGGCGGAATCGGGTGAAATCGACGTTTGGCAATCGATTCATGATACCGATATTCCTAGTATCGGCAATGTCCGAGTATCGGTGGTAGCGATAATTGACACTTCCCTATCTAAAACTCATTTTGGAGTCCTAAATTGGTTTTTAATATGCATCGGGACGTAATCGTTGCATCGGGACTTAATCGTTGCATCGGGACTTAACCGATGCATCGGTCTTTTTCGATGCATCAAGGCCAAATCGATGCATCGTGATTTCGATGCATGCTGAATCGAATCTCAATTCGATGCATGCTGAATCGAATCTCAATTCGATGCATCAAATCGAATTGAAATTTTGATGCATCGCACACACCTACTACTAGATACTGAAGTAGACATCCCATTTATATGAACCAGCTGTAGCCAATTAAAAAAAAGAACGTAGTTGTGTGAGCCAGTCACAGAATGCGCTAGTGATTAAAACTCTATTTTTGACCTTATTTTTTTATTGCTGGCCAAGTTGATGGGTCCTAATAGTTGCTATAGCTCAATAAGTCATTCCATTAGTTTGAATTGTTAAAAAATATTGTGTATTCGACAGAAATCAGTAATTTAGATCAGCACAATCTGTCGGTGGCTTACATCAACTACGATGATTTTGGTTTAAAAACTGGCTACACAAATTTAACCCATTCCCGCCTAAAGACGGGCGGCGCCCGTCCTAGCGCGCCAGGTTACGAAAGACTAAAGACGGGCAGCGCCCGTCCTCACGCATAATGCATTATTATATTTTGTTCTCATGATTAAAAACGATCAATAACCATCCACTATGTTTTATTCACTACTATACTTTGTTTTTATACTCTATGCGTTGTCTGCTGGTAGCCTGTAATGTTTTTTTTGTTGTATTATTGATTTGTTGTCATGACGTTGTATTCTAACCTTAGTTGTGCAACAGCGGTTCGTTTTGTTGTTGCTATGGCGTTTCGTCGCGATGATTTATTCTTACAAAGTGATCGTTTTGCTCAGTTTGTTGATGATATTTTAGCGGAAAGTGGTTGTGAAGTGAGTGGTGATGAAGAGGACGAACGAATTATCAGTGATGAAGACGTAAGTGTTCCAAGTGTGTCTAGTCTACCAAGTTGTAGTTCGGCTAACCTAGCAACCTTGAATCCTACTCTTGATGAATATGACGTTGATTTACCGAATGTTGAAGAAAGTGACAATGTAAATATTGAAAATAATGTAAATATTCCAAATAATGTAAATATTGAAAATCGAGCTCTGAATCCTGGTCGTAATAGGCGTAGACCTAGGCGTGAACCTATTCGCAGACGTAACCGTGTGAACCGTAATGAACCCGTTCGTAGGCCTAGGCCTCGAAAACGCATAACAAAACCAAAGCCCTGGGACTGGTTTGAGGGTGAAAATGAGGTAGAAAATATTCCTTTTACCGGGAAACACGGGATAAATCCTGTTATATCTAGACAACTGACAGACAAGAGCAATGAACTGGATGTGCTAGATCAGTTTTTGGGAAATAATTTTTGGGAACAGGTATGTGACGAAACAAACAGGAATGCTCACAAATACCTAGATGAGGGCATGCCTAATGTGAAATGGGTAGATTTGACCATTGATGAACTAAAAGCCTATTTTGCTTTAGTGGTACTCATGGCACAAAATGTGAAAGCTAATATCCATGACAACTGGTCGACGAGAAGGGTTTTGCATCAACCTATTTTTGGCGAAACGATGTCACGAGACCGATTCAAAACTATCTCTCGTTTTTTGCATTTCTCATCTTCTGTGGACCCTAATGACAAACTAAGAAAAATTAGGCCTATTATTGAGAAGTTGATTGCATCCTATAAGAAAGTATTTACTCCTCAGAAAGAAATTTGTGTTGATGAAAGCCTAATAAAATTTCGAGGCAGACTGAGCTATATACAGTTCAACCCATCAAAACGAGCCAGGTTTGGTATAAAGATATACAAGTTGAATGACTCTAAAACTGGCTATTGTTACGACTTCAAAATTTATACTGGCAAAGAGACAGATATACAGCCCCAAGAAGAAAATGAGGAGAATGTAGATGATCCTGAAAATGGAGAAAATCTTGAGGTTGGCGAAAATCTGACAGAAAATGCTGCAACCCCGGAGAAATCTTTTTTACTTAGTGAAAAAATTGTATTAGAAATTTGTACAGATCTGTTGGATGAAGGCCGGGTTTTATACTTAGACAACTGGTATAGTTCACCTAAACTCTTTTTAGAGCTTTTGAACAGGCATACGTACGCTGTAGGAGTTGTGAGGTCTGATAGAACAAACTTTCCAAAAGAAATAAAAAACAGACAGCTCCAATTAGGTGAACTTACCTTTTTGCACACTAAGAAAATCTTAGCCCTAAAGTGGAAGGACAGAAAGGATGTAGCCATGCTATCAACCATCCATACCCGACCGGAATATGAGGAAGTCATTCCACAACGAGAGAGAAGACGTCCAAATCCTCAACCACAACTCAAACCAAATGTTGTGATAAACTACAATAACAATATGAACGGTGTGGACAAACAAGACCAACGACTCTCATGCTTCCCGGTGATGCGCAAGTGCATGAAAGGGTACAAGAAATTGTTTTTTTATCTTTTCGATGTTACATTGAACAATGCCCGAGTGATTCATGAGATTGTAACAAAGAAAAAGTCTATGTCAAAATTTAGGATAAATTTGGCTGAACAGATTTTGGAAAGTGTCAATCTAACTAACAGACCAGTAGGAGGAAGGCCATTGGTTGCAGCTGAATCACCACTGCGGTTACAGGCCAGGCATTGGGGTCATTTTATAAGGAAGATTTTGCCCACTTCTAAGCAAAGGCCTTCAAGGAAGTGTAGAGTGTGTAGTGCTCAAGGCAGGAGAAGGGAAACCGTTTACGAGTGCAGGAAGTGCCTTGTGCCTCTGCACTTAGAAACATGTTTCGAGGTGTTTCACACCCAAACAAACTTTTGAAACCCAGAAAAAAGTTGTAAATAGAGTGTAAATAGTGTGTAAATAGTGTAAAACTGTATATAATATTGTGGCAGAGAGGTCTGGAGCTCACAAATAAGCAAAAAAAGTAAGTGATCAATCTTATATTTATTATATTAGGCTATAAGGTTTTCTTGAGTATTCGAGTATGAAATAAGACGAATCACGTTTTTGGTTATAATATGCTTGGTAATTGTCCGGTGGTAAGAATAATTATAATATAATCATATTGAGAATGAAAACCCCAACACTTTGAGTACCCACAAAGATATTTGGAACGAAACTTGTTTTCCTTGAAATTTCCTAAAATTTCCCTGAAATTCCGGGGAATTTCCCTAAAATTCCGGGAAATTTCCCTGAAATTCCCTAAAATTTCCCTGACAACTAATTTTACCCATTTTATAGTTAAAAATTAATATAATCATGCTAAGAATATAATTTACCATTTATTTCAATACTCACAACACCATAACTTAGTACACATGCAATTTTTGTGAAAAGCTTCTATTAGGCCTATTCAGGCCTATTTTGTTGTTTGCAGAGTTTTACAAAAATAGCTATAAAATGAAGGATTTTATATATAAACAAACCAAATAAAGTTTTTTATGTAAGGAATTGAATACTATTTATGAATTTGGCCAAGAAATTGATTGAAAAAAAAATTAAAAATACTTTTTTTAGGTATGCTTTCATAAAATATATTTTTTTATAAATATATATAAAATCCATATATATTTTTAAAATTGCGATAAAATTTTTTTGATTGGAAATTAGTGTCACATAAAAGGAAATTTTATGGAGATCAATTTAAACACAAGTGTTAGCCATTTATTTCATAAATTACAATTTTTATGGATTTTTTACTAAAACACTGCCCATTGGCCCATTTTAACTCAGTTCTAACTGCATGCTACTAGACAAATAACTCAGTCAGGAATGGGTTAACATGGGGGTGGAATGTCTAGTTGTATTAATAGTCAAAGGTATTAGCTAACGTGTGTTTTGACGAAACCGCTCGCAATAATGGCAAAATTTACGAATATTTGCTCGACTCTCGATAGTCCAGATTTTTCGTAATCCGGACATCCGCCACATTAGTCTGGATGAGCGAGAGTCTACTGTGTAAGTAAAAATGAAAAATACAAATAAGCTGATTAATGAACAAGTAAATTTCTACTCCAGTTTTACTTATAGAAATGTATTGGCCGGTAGCCAATAGGATATAAGTAGGGACACAATTCAAGATTCTTTTCATTTTGTTGCCTATTTGAAATTGATCACCGCTTACCATTTTTTATGTATATTTACCTTCCTGTGGGTAACAGTAAAAGCGTAAATTTAAGTTCTAAGTATTATTAGATGTATTTTACATTTACTTAAAATAAACAATAAACAAAATTTTAATAACTGATTGTTTAAATTTGTGAAATGATATTTTAAATTTCTGGGGTCTTAACACAAAAAGTACAGTGGTCCAGGACCCTAGGTTTTACCATGGATAATTGCTACTTCAACCACCAAGAAATTTGCTAAAGTGAATATTCTGTAAACTTACCATCCACTTTAATGTTCTTCTTCGCCACAGGAAGTGGTAGCAGAAGTGGGCTGGTTACTGGAGCTACAGCAGGGGCTGGTGGTGGTGGCGGAGAGGGGGATACAGGAGGAAGGGGCAGTGATAGGGGACCAACTGGTGTACTTGGGGTATTGGGAACCACCTGTAACACGTTGCCAACTTGTAGTACTGTAGGTTTGCTTGGACTTTGAGCAACCTAAAACAAAAGACACGTTTAGTACCGGCATTTATACTATTTAGAATTTAATCTAGTTCAAACTGAAAATAAAGGTTCAATGGTAAAATCTTAAGTTAGTGATGAAAGTTGTAGACGGCTCTTTTCAAGCATTGTAAAATACGCAAGCAAATACAGTACGTTGCTGGGTGTTATACCCTTCTAAATATGTCTTAAATCTATATTGAAACAAAATGGCACTTAAAATCAGGTTGTCTTAAAATCACACTTAATTTCCAGTTTTCCCAAAATTTCCTGTCTGTAAACCTTGCTTTATATTTTATAAAATGCTATATAACTAGTATTACATTTATTATGACAGTTTAAAATTATTTTACTTAATCTTCTCCACCCAACAACCTACATTGGGTGTACTTGTGTTAATGATAAAGATGTTCTGTTCAATCAAAATTGTGGCTTTTCCATTTTGAAGTGCTACATTTTTATATGATTCAAATTATTTGACAGTGTAAATTGTAAGCCTATTACATTATTGTTCACAGATAAAGGAACAATATTCAAATTTCTGCCACCTTTTACATTTTGAAATATCAACATTTATTAGCAATACTGAAATAATCTAAATGGAATAAAGAAGACAAAATACTACGATACCTTAGACTGTAGGACAGTTGGAAAGCCAGGAGGAGGATGGTGCAGAAGTAAAGATAGGAGTGGTGGTAGTGGAGAAGGAGGTGATAGGTTGCAATAGGGGCGAGAGACTTGGCTTTTGGACTTACGTTGAACCCCACTTTGAGGGGTTTTAAACTGAAACTTGTAAAGATAAATGTATTGTAATGAAATATGTAAAGATTCCCCATGTACATAGAATACAGAAGACCTTGCTTAAAGTATGAAGATTAGCAGCCAAAAATTTAACACCTATTATAAAAATAATAATTGTATATAACACGTTATGTAACTTTATTCGTCTTCAGTCATATAAACACTGTAGTAGGCTAGAGATTACTAGTTTCAAGTTATAAGACCCATCTTATTTCCAACATCAAATTAGTCCATGAAACTCGACAGTTGTCTTCATCAATAAATAAACGCAAGTCCACAAATAAAGTTTACCAAAAACGTTTTAATAAACAGTAGGCTGGCCACATTAAGTTACAAGATGTTGCAGGCTGCACGGCAGAACGCAGCCTGCGTCGGATTATCCCACGTGTGTTTACTTATTGATGAAGACTTAGGATTTAATGGACTAATTTGATGTTGAATTTGAGAATGGGTCTCATGACCTGAAAACTAGTGATCCCCAAACTACTACAGTATTTATAAGATTGAAGACGGACAAAGGTATGTAACCTAGTATAGGTATATTCTTACAATGAGACTTGGTGGCAAGAATGTTTAAACAATAATTAAACATGATAAACGGGATATGGAAGATAAAGGTGATACCTCAGAGTGTAGAAAAGCCAGAGGGCCAGGAGGAGGTTTAGAAACAAACTGGTTGCGATCGGAGCAGAGGACATGGCTTCTGGACTTGCGCAGTGTTAGTGGAGACAAAGGAGGAGGTGGAGGTAAAGGTGGTGGTATTGTTGGTGGAGGTAAAGGTGGTGGTATTGTTGGTGGAGGTAAAGGTGGTGGTGTTGTTGGTGGAGGTAAAGGTGGTGGTGTTGTTAGTGGAGAGAAAGGAGGAAGTGGTGGTGTTGTTAGTGGAGAGGATGGAGGAGGTAAAGGTGGTGGTGTTGTTAGTGGAGAGTAAGGAGGAGGAGGTGGTGGTGTTGTTAGTGGAAAGTAATGAGGAGGTAAAGGTGGTGGTGTTGTTAGTGGAGAGTAAGGAGGAGGAGGAGGGGAAGGTGGTGGTGTTGTTAGTTGAAAGTAAGGAGGAGGTGGTGGTGTTGTTAGTGGAGAGTAAGGAAGAGGTAAATGTGGTGGTTTTGTTAGTGGAGAGGAAGGAGGAGGTAATGGTAGGGTTGTTTGTGGAGAGAAAGGAGGTGGTGGTGGTGGTGTTGTTAGTAGAGAGTAAGGAGGAGGTAAAGGAGGTGGTGTTGATGGTGAGGAGGAAGAAGCTGGTAGATTGCAATTGGAGCGGGAAGAACAGCTTCTGGACGTAGGTCGAACAGGACAGTGAGGAATTTTAAACTAAAAATTGTAAAAAAACAAAATTACAAAAAAAAAACACATACCATATACAATGTTAAAAATATAGAAGTTTAAGCAGCAACAATCGCGTAAAGATAGTGTTAACGAGACGAGTAGAAAAGCTGAGTGCCTTAAAAACTTCTACGAGTGTCGTTAAGACTATTTAAACACGAATTGTGTCTCATTCAATTAGGACCAATAAGGACACTACTTTACCAACGACAGTTGTTTTATTACTAACAATCAATATTCATAACTAAGAGAGGTAATGTTTTAGTTTATAACCTCTCATGCATCTGACAGTGATGCAATGAATCATTGTACCAAACACTGATTGCACATATCATTAACAATTAAATTGTTCTCAACAGCTGATTAGTTGAAGTCCAAAGAATTACAATTTTACTTCTTTTCCCTAAATCCTAGAACCTCATTGGTCTGTTAACTCAAGTTGTTAAGTACTAACAATCCTGTTAAGTGAATATTTTCAATTCTAAGAACTGAACTGAAACGGCTAGTTAAAAAACGGACGTAGGTTAAAAATATAAAGATACATGTTTTAATCTTGCATTTTTATTGGCAGCATAATCTGGTTTTCCTGGTCATGGCTCTGGTCGCCAAGTTCACCTTTTTACCAGGGTTCTGCAGGATGGATCGTTACAACAGTTGGCCTGGGGGATCGATTGGTTCTGTCCAAAAAGATTATCAGGAAAAGCTCGGATGTAGTGGAGCCCAGCTGAGCGTATATTTCTGCGATTGCAGAAAATATTTGCAAAGATGTGTAATAGAAAATTAGCTATTTCATTGCGGCCACATTTGGTGTTCACTTTTTTCCCACAATCATGCAGTGGTGTAGCGACCGTGGAGCTCTGGGGGCGGCACTTATTGGAAAAATAAAACTTTTGTTGCTTATATATAATTACAGGTATATATAATTTAAAACTAATATTATAAATTATAATAAACTATACATTTCTGTCTTCAGTTGTAATTTGTATATTGTTTGTAATTCGTCAGCATCGCCCAGTCCACAGACATGGGCTGCATGTGCGTCAACTATAAATGTGGTGTATCGTCTGCTGGGGTTTCACTCGTCCTATGAGTCAGGCCCATTTTTGACCCGGTCAGCACCCTAGGCACAACTAATTAAATAGTAGCGCCCATTTGAAATAAATATAACAGGGTGTCCACCGACCGGGAAATCCGGAAATTATGTGCGAGTTTTTTTAAACCAGGAATTATGAGTGAATTTTGTGTTTCTACCTGGAATTTTCAATTTACCACGATCGCGCATGACAACAGTGATGTTTCTGTGACGGCGTGAGATGATAATATGTATACACATCAGAATTTTGACCCGATCATAGAAGACAATGATAATGTCCACACAACCATGGGAAACAGTCAGAATTTTGCCGCGATTGAGGACGACAATGATGATCTACACACGACTGAGAGATACGGTTAACATTTTTCCACAATCGCGGGAGAAGATTACTGTCTACAGGACCTTAGGAGACGATATAAAGATGTATTCACGGCCGAGAGGGATTATCAGAATTTTACAGCGATTGTGCAAGACAATGATAATTTCCACTTAAGGCTGCTGGAACGTCTGACATGCCGTGTGAAAAGATCAGAATTTTGCCTCACTCGCAGTAGAAGACGAAAATCTTCTCACAGCGTGGATTTTGTTCATATATTGCCGCGATCATGGAAGACGATGATTATGTCTACACAAGCGCAGGAAATAGTCAGAATTTTGCCACGATCATGGGAGATGATTACGATGTCTATACAGACACGGGAGATGATAATAATGTCTACATGGCCACCAGGGATTAACTAAAAACTGAAAGAGTGATGACTATAGGGATCATTGCAAAAATAATAATAGTACATAAATATTGCATGCATTAACAAAGCAAACAAAGATCAATAATGTAGCCTATATTGTGTTTTTAGTGCTTATCAACAAAATATCTGCTAAGACCATTAAGAGGGAGATAATTTACTATATTATGTGCATAGGGATATTTGATGTTTGGGACAGGGGGCGGTTTAGCAATTTCTGCTCCTAACCTGGCTACACCACTGGGATCGTGGGAGACCAAGATGTCGAAGAGAATACATATGAATTAATACATATAAAATTTCTTTCTTTCAGAATCAGAATACAGTCCAACCTCAGTATAACGAATCTGAAGGGACCGAACTGAATATTCGTTATATCAAGGATTTTGTTAAAACGAGGTTCTTTATATAGAGGTTAGGTTTGCAGGAATTTCGCTAAGTCGAGGTTCAGAACCAGCGTCGGTCAATATAGGTAGGGATTTGACCTCATTAAAATACAATTAAAGTAGCATAGGCTACGCTACAATACTTTACAGTACAGTGTTTACATTGTACAGTAGAACCTAAATTATCCGGAATAATAAAGGGGAGGGATCTTGAATATTGCGCAATCATGACAATGGCATTGACCTTGGTATAGGTTAAAAACTTGTAAGTTTAAAATCACAGCTTGTTCTAACCCTCCTAAAACCTAGCCAAACACTGTATTGCGTAGTCATAAACCATGTAACGAACAAAACAAAACAGTAGAAAGTTTTTTAAGCTACTCTTCGCGATAGGCCGGTAGGCTACTTACAGCACAGAACTGATTTATCACAACAGAGGAATGTCAATAATAATCATTAACTATAGCATTGGTGTTGCTAGTTGAAACAAATCGTATTGAAAACATTAAATTATTAGATAAGTCATTATAAAAGTGTATAATCATAGCCAACTTAAGGATAATAAAAACACTCGTAAAAGGAATGTTAAGATAACGATGTTGCCATTCTTTCTCTTTGGTTTTGTTTTTATATTCTTTCTTAGTTTTCTCTTTATCCAAAAATTGTAAAATTCACCATAGTTATCCCATATCGCCCAATCACAGCCTACTAAACATTACGTCGTCATCAGTCCTCAGTGAATGAAATCAGTTCTCGTTCTCAGTTGCAAAATAGCGCGCGCAGCGACAGCAGACAAAGATGTAAAACGGAGCAGACGAATGTTAGCGCAAGCGATGACGTGACCTTTCCATTTCATTTGATAAAGAAACAGATTTTCCCAAAACAATAATTGGGTGGGGGATTTGTTATATCGAGGGAAAGACGTAGACAATTCGTTATGCAGAGGTTAAATTCGCAATGTAGAGGTTCTGACAATGATAAATTCGTTATATTGAGGTGTCTTATTTTAGCCGAAATCACGAAAAATTCGTTAAATCAAGGTCGTTGTTATGGTTTGTTCGTTATGTAGAGGTAAAATATACATTGTGTCTTATGGAGAGTTGTAGGGGATTTAAAAAAATTCGTTATATCAAGGAATTCGTTATATCGAGGTTCGTTATATCAAGGTTAGACTGTACTTTATTCTTGAACATTAGAGCATTACAGAGATTTAAATATAAAACAGCATAAAGTTGTTGGACTTTGTTGCGCTGTCGGTAGTGATGGTTATTACTATGAGGGTTGTTTGGTCCTCACTGGAAAATCGGTGATGTTCTCCAGTTCATGAACTCCTCAACTATATAGAGAATGGTCTCTCCATAAGCCAACCTGATTAGCGTTGTCTGGTGCTGCTTATGCTGGGGCCTTTTATTGTCTCTGGTACCAGGTTCAGGAACTTCACTCCCATGTAGGAAGGCTTTTCTTCAAAAAGAGTTAGATGATGGACTGGAAGTGTGTAATTCATAGCCTGTCGGGTGTTATTGCTGTGTCTATGCATACCTTGTTGGAGCTGTAGCCTGCTTGCATAAGTAGCCATAGCTAGGACGTACAGGCTTGTAATCGTTAGGATTTTAGTTCACGGAATTTCGGTCTGTGACTTTCTCTCTTGTCAATGTCTGCTAATATTCTTAGTGCTTTTTTCTGGTGGATAAGCACACGTTGGAGGTTGGTTGCCGATGAGTTTCCCCATACTTCAAGGCCATATCAAAGATGTGATTCAAGCAGTGAGTGGTAGGCAATCTTGGCTATGTTGGTGTCACTTATGGTTTTTATCCTTCTTATTATGTAGACACTGCTACTCAGCTTACTACACAGGCTGTCAATATGGGGGTTCATGTCAGTTTCTGATCTATTATTAAACCTAAATACTTTGCTTCTTCTGGGCCTTCGATGTCTGGGATCCTGCCTACCCCACCATTTCTCACTTCTTTGCCTCACAAAGATCAGGACGCAGTTCTTTGACTAAAAACATCAATTACAGTAGCTTGCAACTGCATCCTCAAAAATTGGTTCTACGGACTGAGCGTTTTGATCCTTTATAAAAACTAAAGGACAGAGAACAGTCCATTGTTGGAGCAAACATAATTAGTGGCAGTACAGAGAATTGTGTCTTGATTTTGAATTACACAAGAAGGTCTATTATGAGAACATAATTGGTAGAGGTGTGCGGATAGTGAAATTTCATTTCGGATCGGATAGTTGAGGCTCGGTTCGGATCGGATCGGATATTGGGAGGTTCGGATTCGGATGTTTTCGGATTCGGATAGTTCGGCGCGGTTAATAATAAGCTGCATATATATTTTTAACCTATAAAACACTGTAAAGCTGTGTAAATAAACTTAGATGACGATTTTGAATTATAGAATTTTAAATTAGCCACGTCCACAGTTTTTTCTCTCTTGAAAATCACAATTCACAACATCTATTTTCAAAAGTTAGTGGCTTGAATTAAGTACACTAGCAGCCGAAATCTTCACACAACACCTTAGCTCAGCAGGACTGATGTCAAACGTTTCGGCTTGTTTACTGGAGGTTATGTTTTATGTTGTTTCCTGGTTCTCACAAGACAAGGAGTTCTATCTCAAGTTTATTTTCACATTGTATTTCCTTACGTTTTTGGAACGGGTTATTGGCCTTAAGTGGCATTCTGCGGGTTTGCCTAGTTTAGAAAACATCACTAATGCACTAAGCTGGGCTTTAGCTCACGATTTGATGTTGCAGCAAGTTAATTAGGGCAATTAGGCTTTATAACTCTGTAAAAGGTGTGTATCCCTGAATTTATAAATTTCATTCTACACTTATTCACTGCCAAACATAATTCAGTAGAACCTTGATGAACCGAGAATTACACTAGCCTACATAACTTTATTACCCCAAGTAAAATACCAAGATAATTTTTAAAATTGTATTTGAATAGTATAATCATAATCTTAGTTTGTTAAAAATGGATTGTATGTTCAACAATTGCAGTCCATTATTGTTATGCAGTATGGTCCCAAGTTATTGTTTTTGATTTTGATACATCACAGTTCATTTGACAAAATTAAAGTTGAAGCAGCCCAAGGTCAAGACACGCTTGTGCAATACAATAGTTTTTTACAAGCTTTCTCCAGACCACTGGGGAGGGTCGGGTCTGATAAGCCGTCTATTGTCCACCCCCAAGGCCGTTCAACCCTCATTAGTGCCGCTCGGCTGCACTCAGTGGGGAACCCAACACAACAAATCAATCTTTTAAATGAATAAAAATATTTGGTAATAATTGTTTTATTGATATTCACCTTGAAATTTCAATAAATTTGGTGTAAAATTTGACAAAAATTGGCCAATTTGACCGATTATTAATACAGTACCAATAAAGTACTTTGGTAATTAAATATTAGGTAAAAATTAACCGATTTTCGTCAAGTTTTACCCCCTGCTGTGCGCTATGTCACAAAAGCTGATTTAACGACATGGGTGATTAGTAACCATGGCAAATTGTTGAATGCGTGATGAAGGAAAACCCAAGAAATAGAAGAACAAAGAGAAAGAATAATGACGTTGTTATCTTTATACCCTTTTTACAATTGCTGTTATTGTTATTATGTTTATGTAAGATTTTATGATTTTGTTTTATAGGTTTATAAAATAATTCTTTTTAACTACGGAAATATCAATTTATCAACGTGCTTCTCATCTGAAACAGCAATACAGGATGCAAAATAAAGGTCAATGGCCTTAAATATGAATGTGCAATATTGTATTTTGATGTTGAAATTCAAATCATGACAAAAGTTTGTATATTTCTCCTGGTCCCTATCATTATTTAATAATTTAATATACACAATTAATGCTAAATAATCGTGGTTAGTTCTAAATTGATTTTTGATTATTAAAAGTTTCTACACAATAAGACAATCCAAAGTCAAACCGGGCAATGAATACCCGAAAAACAATTAACGTATCTTGTCATGTGATTGGAATACCACTCGCCAGTCCTTTAGGTTTAGGGAAGTAGTGTTAGTCTATATAGCTTCAAGGTCGTACCCACCCCTTCCCCTCTCCCGTCCTACTCAACTCACAGTTGCTACCCGAGCTCCTTTCGAGGTCATTGCCCAACCCCTCCCCCCTTCTATTGTGTTGCCTTTCTATTGTTTCTATTCAGACTTTTTTCGGGAAACATTAAATCTTTTGTTTACGTAACAGCTCAGAAGTAGGCTAGATGTTTCTACTTTAAAACAGTACTGTAAAAAAAACTATTACGCAGCACCCCTAGTATCAGGAGACAAGCACGAGTCGACTTTCATTTGACCATGGTAGTTTTTTTCTGCTTTATGTCTGTTCGTTCCAGATGAATCTAATCGTAAAGCAAAAGAGCCGATAACGACTAAACTAGATATCGGTATTGCATCATATGGCTTCTTTGTCGTTTGCTGTTACGTAGTTGGAAACGTATTGCTGTAATTTTTTTCCTGGGAAACTAATGATGGTTATGAAGATTTAGTTTTCTGTCTAAAACGTCAAAATATGTTGTCTATCCGAAAAAGTCGGATATATAATGGATAGTGTCGGATATCAAATTTGGGCTCGGTTCGGATCCGACCCTATTTTTCGGATATCCGCACACCTCTTAATAATTGGTTCACTACCTGTTGTTACAGATAGTTGGTGGAAATAAATAATGAAGAATTTAATTTGAGTATAATACAGATATGTCTAATAACTGATATTTGAATGTTTTTTTTCTAAATTTTGAATATGTTATTCTCTACATTTAAAATGGGAGACTTTAGTGGGAGTTTAATCGTATGCAACTTTTCCGGACTAACCTATGATTAAACAATTTGGTCTGTTGATCATAACAATGACTCCTCAAACCTTATGAAGAAACCGTGAATGAATTTGACAATTATGTGGTCACACAAGTCCTTTTTAACATTGTAAATCTAGTTTGTTATGTCAAAATATAAAAATGAAGGGTATCCATTTAGTTCAGTTCACTCCAAAGCATCAAAAAAGGCACAAGCGACTATTATAGTTAAACCTTTTGGGTGCCGTGGCATCTCGATCCAAGACGAGCGTCTCGTAACGAGACGTCTGTGGTTGCGCGAGAAATGCCAGCATCTCGGACAGAGACGATCAGAATATCATATTTTGACTGGTTATATTTTGTAGCCTACATGTTTGATTTTTAAAATAATTTTTTAAATTAATAAAATGGTAAGCTATAATTTTTCACTGTTAGTTGGTCAATAAAATTTATTAGTCATGAACGACAATGCCATTTGAAACTTGTTAGAGGACGAGACTCATTTGATGTGTCAGCTTAGTTTAGTCCGATATCCGGATCCGACCATCACTAGTTTAGACAGATTGGTTTGTAGCACAATACCTCTTTAAGGTTTAAAGTAGGCCTTGGAATTTCTCCTAATGCTAGCACTTCTTGAACTAACAAGGTCTACAAATGAAATTAGGCCTATTACAAAACAAATTACACATAGCACCAACCCAAGATGAGGAAATTTGTGCCTTACTATAAGATAGCCTTAGTGTTTAATGAACAAATATATATATATATATATATATATTTAATTTACCTTTTAACATATTGAAATTCACATTTTACTGTATTCACAAAAGATAATTATATAAAAAACAACAAATATTGGATAAAAACACTTAATTCATGTGGAGAAATGGCTGGCATTCCTAGCAGGTATACCACATGTACTGATGAAACCATTATTATGTGCGCGGCTCAGACACCCCTCCCCCCCTATTGGATATAACCAATAATATCCAGCCTCCCCTCTCCACCCGCGCATAGAGATTAATGGTTCCTACAGTATGTCTGGCACACCTCAAATAAAATTACCTTACCCTTCCACGGCACATAAAGGGATATATTACCAAAATAAGTAAAACTAAAAAATATTACCTGTGCAGTAACAGGAGTAACAGGAGGTTGGATGGGGGGTATCGGCACTGGAGCTGGGGGAGGTACAGGAGTAGACGCAACTGCAACTGGCACAGGCACTGGCACGGACAATGCTTCACTTGGCACAACCTGCAGTATGTTGCCAACCTGCAAACACACATCAATGATAATGTAACTACTATTGTATGTTACTGTAACTAGACATTGATATTTCAATCACCCATACTGATTAAAATTGAAAGTCTTACCTTTGTTAATAGCTAATGATGGTTTAAAAGAAGATATGAGCAGGGACACAATATGTTACCAAGTCGATAACAAGTTTTCTAGAATTGATTTAAGTAGAAGTACTTTTTTTCTGACAAGAGTTACTTCAACATTTTGTTCTGCTTTCGAAATATTGTGATGAATAACTTTAAAAATTTAGATGTTACACACAGCTGTTTAATACCTTCAACATTTGATTAAAGTTTGATTTGTATTATAGCTTATTGTATTGCTTTGCCAATTTTTGTTTTCGGTACTGCCTCAGTACGGTATGACAATAATTGTCAAGATGATTTGACACTGCTTTATTCCAATCTCTGAATATCCAGTGAATTGACAGCTACTCAAATTGTTTGGTGACTGCATTAGAGACAACCCAACCCGTACATTTTAATACTTTTAGGAAAAGTTAAAAATAGTATTCAAAAGGGAAATTACTCCATCTAAAGCTCCCGACTTGGATTTATACGAGTAATTAGGCATAAAATAGAACTGTTTAGGAACAGAAAAGTAATTTCTTTCAGTTGTTAAATGCAAATGAGTCATTTTAACCATCCAAAAATTGAGTTAATATCTAGTAGAAGCCCTCATATCCGACCTCAGCATAACCGACTCCTCGGGATATCCAAAACTAGTTAGTGACTGTATAATTGTTACCTGATAGGGGAGATATGCAATAGCACCTAGCGTGTTTGATTAAACGAAAGGATGATCACTGGTACTTCCGTTATCGTGGTAAACGAATACCGGTTTTACCGAGACTGGAAGACATCCATCACAGTTTTTGCTGTGATGTCAGGACACAATTACCGGTGTCGTCGATACCGCAAAATATGCTCACAGGTGTTGCCGTAATCACGGTAGACAAATACCGGTGTCACTGAGACTGGAAGACGATCTCACAGTTTTTGCCGTAATCGCAGGAGACGATCACTGGTGTCGCTGATACCTCAAGATATGCTGCTCCCGATATCTGACCTTTTGACCACGACCATGCCCCAGCCCCATTATGGTCGGATATGAGGAATTCTACTGTAATAATTTCACACCATTCAAAATTTACCGTGCTAAATATAACATCATTACATATTTTCAAGCCCATCGTCAGAAAAATTTATTTTTAAACATTCATATGACAAACAACTAATAAAGTATCTATTTTTAGGTGTACTGAACACAATAACATAAAACATTGACTTGTAAAACCAAAATATAGAAAATAAATCATTGAAGTTAAAAGTTACTGGAAACACATAAAATCCTGAATGCAATCAAAAGATAAGTTTCAAATGGATAAGCAGTAAAACAATAACTTTTCCCCTGGTAAGTAAGAAGACCATTTGAATATCTTTAAGATTGGGAACTTACAACAAATATTGCACAATCAATGGTTTGTATCTTAAACAATTATGTGCATTACCAGCAGAAGGAGTGTCTGCATTAGTAACAGCTACCACAGCCAGATTGGAACGAAGCAAGAATCTACCATCTTTATCATTTTTCCGTGATCGTTGACCATATCCTGTCATAAATCTGTCAAAACTCGCCAGTCATACAGCCATGTTCGCTCGATCATCGCATGGACTTACAACACAAGAACAAGTAAAACTAGTTGATTAATCTACAACAGTAGAAAACATGCAAAATGTGTAACGGACATTACATTTCTTATAATCTTTTCAAGTTCTTATTGTTTATTACAGATGAAAGTAAGTTTAGTTATCAACCCAAAAGAGTAACAACAAAAAAAGAAGGAATGTAATGTAAATGTTAGAGCAAATACAAAATGTGCTCCGAGATTAATTTGTACTTAACAGTCCACACGTGGAAGATGTCGTCAACCTGTCAAAAATTATTTTTTCAAGTAAAATGCAATTAAACCCATGCTGTTTTGATTTATGTCTGGTGGTATGGTTTATTAGGTTTAATTCATACAAAAAATAAAGATTTGGTTAGATGTTTCAAAGTGTCAACAGCAATTGTCAGAAAAGATTTGTATTCCCCAGACAAAAGACAGATTTTTTTACCACAATTCACCTGCTCACAAAGCCAGTTTTGGGCAAGTGTGTTGATTGTAATAGATGTAAAGGAGATGGTATATTTTTATAGTAATAAGTTATTTTATATATTTTTGAAACAACAGTTTTAAACCATAATTTCAATTTGATTGGGTACATAATGTCGTCGTAAAAAATACAAATATAACATTTTTACACGCACAAATACATTAAGTAACAGAAAGACGCCATAACACGCACAACAAACACGACTCAACTACCGACTGCCACTGGTCTGGCATACTTTGGCATTTCTTGGATATTGTAAACTTATATACACATGTTCCAATACATGAAACGTTAGAAATAACCAAAGAAAACCTGTTAGCAAACTCCCAACTTAGCACTAACACCATTAAGGAACTAATAAATCTACTCAAAACAACATTAGAACGAAATTACCTCAGTTTTAATGGAAAATATTATCTTCAAGAAGAGGGACTAGCTAAGGGGTCGCCTTTGTCCAGTGTGCTCTCCGAAATATACCTAAATCGTTTAGAAAATGAAAATATTCTCTCTGCCAACAACAAATTTTCCAAGAAAATCATATTTTACAAATGATATGTTGATGACACCCTTTTGCTTTTTAATGGAAACTCTAGACAGCTGCAACTTCTCAATAATCATTTGAACAGCATTTCACATAAAATAAAATTCACACTCGAAATCAAAAATATTAAATTTGATTAACTTTCTGGATCTAACTTTGACCAAAAATAACAATAGTATTGACTACAAAATCTATAGAAAGCCTACAACCACAGACCATACAATCCATGCAACCTTCACTCATCCACAATCACACAAGAAGGCCGCCTACAACAGCTTCGTTAATCGACTCCTAACAATACCCATGTCTCAAAGTAACTACAACAATGAATATGAAATATTAAAAATGTATAGCCGTCAATAATGAATACAATAGCAGTATTATCGACAATATTATATACAAACAAAAGAACAGAAAACCACTACAGAAAACTGATCAAAACTTTATTTCTATAGAATATGGCAACTGCTTACATTATACCTTAAAAAACGAACTTAAGAATCATAACATTACATTGGCCTACAAAACTTCAAATAAACTAGAAAGCTACCTAAATCCACATACAGTAGAACCTCTTTAATCCGAACTAATTGGGACCGGGGGTAGTTCGGACTATTGAATAGTTCGGATTACAGAACATATTGTTGTTTTTACATAACAATAGCTTGGGAAAAGTGAAAAATGCCTTATAAAGTCAAATACAGTGTTTATTAAATATAGTAGTGAACATAGGGAATAAACAGTACTGTACATTACAATTGAAATAATTATGGTGTGTATATCAATAAATACAGTATACAATAAAGAACTACTGTACTGTGTATAGAAGCAATGAGGCGTTCGGATTAGTGGACGTTTGGATTAGTGGACGTTCGGATTAAAGAGGTTCTACTGTACTTCAAAATCTACAGTTTCCAATAACCTAGAGAACACAGGAGTGTACAAATTACCCTACAGTGACTGTCCAATAACTTATATTGGACAAACAGGTTGTTCATTCAAGAAAAGGTTAATGAACATCTACTCAAGCCTAAACTGCGAACACAACATTCTAAGTTCGCTAAACACCTGATGAATGAAAACCACAACGCAAGCAGTTGTAGTGATAGCCTGGATATTTTACATAAATGCACCAAAGGCTCCTTAATGAATGTCCTTGAAAGCTATGAAATCTATAAAGCAACAAAAAGGTTACCCCACGACATCTTGAATGAAAAGCTAAATTTTGGTCGCAACATAATATTTGACAGGATCGAGGACATTGATAACAAAGGCGCTCTCAGCTGTCTTACCCCCTCCAAGGTCAACCATAATTTAATGTGCAATTTAGTCTGCAGTTTGGTTGGACTGTCACCAGACCAGTGGCAGTCGGTAATTGAGTCGTGTTCGTCATGCGTGTTATGGCCGGCCGCGCGTCTTTCTGTTACTTAATGTATTTGTGCGTGTTAAATGTTATATTTGTATTTTTTGACGACAACATTATGTTCAAATAATTTTATTTTAGACGACAAGGCTTGAAAATGAAACGTCAGTTTCAAAACCAGTCGCTTGAAAGACTATCCTAGGATTGAAGACATAAGGTACGTAAACCTATTTTATATTGAAATTAAAATCGTTTTGCTGAATTTTATATTGTCTTAAATCTATCCTGGCGGCAATGCTGAATAGATTTTTATTTATTGGGCAGTTGTTCATGTTGAGTTTTCTGTTCAACTTGCATTTTCTTTCTTTTGTTAAGCGTTGTGGTTGTATTTTGAGTTTATATGTTAAATAAAATGTTTTAAAAAGTTCTTTCTGGACAATTCTTTTCTAGTAAAATATTATTTAAAAAGAGTTTATTATACCTATTACAGTACACTACTACATTCAGTTTCAATTATGAGTATATTTTAGGGCTAAAATGAAATCTAAATCGCTGATGCCTTAAATAAATTAGTCCAGATAATCGACACTCTACTTCTGCTCAACATATTCACTTAGTCCTTAGGTAGTTTAAAATATAAACAAATGATTTAACTTCTAATGTATACTAATGTGAACCAGCGGACAAAATCAACACTTGAAAACTTGTTTTACTAATTGTGATGGGAAATTTCTGAAATATTCTCTTAAATAACAAAACCTTATGAATCCAAAATGTTTCAATAATGTCCCCTAGCTCACATTCAAATAACGTATCATTCCTTGGTACTTGAAATAGATCTCTAAAAGAATAACTGTGTGGATGTGTTAAACATGTTTATTAGTTAGTTTATAAAACTAATTAATTTTATTTATAAATGTGAATTCTGATTGTATTTAGTTTGCTGATGATACACTTTTAGTAAAGCCAAGGATAGGAATAATTTAATATAAAATTTTTCCTCCATCATAGAACATCTTTGTTTTATTCAGTACCATGTTTAAAATACAGGAACTTTTGCAATATCCAACCAGTCTAAAAACTTTAATTTTACTATTACCAGCACCAAAATGTAGGGTTCCTCTAGTGAATAAGTAAATTTTCTAGACCACACACTCTAAAAATAGAATATCTTAAATAGATTGTTTAAAATATAAGAACTAAACTAATCAGTTATTTAAAAACTAAATAAAGCTGCATCTTTATCTTTACAAAAAAAAAAAAAAAAAAAAACTGTACATATGACCACAACATATTCTCAGAGTAGGCCTATACCAATTCCTAGAAAATGCAATCTGTTAAACTTTTATGCAATATAGATTTAATAAAACTTGCTTATTTTTATCAAGAATTTATGTTACCTTCTTTTAAAAATTGTTTAAAATATTAATGAAGTTGAACCTTCTGTTTTCAATACATGCATTTACTGGGCTTAGATGGTTCTATTAATTCCCATATTAAAAAACAGTGTTCAGCTGGAATCGAAGACATCAACTGGACATTTTTCTAACTTGTGAATTTTAATTATAGGCCTAAATAGTTTAAACTCCACATGATCCACATGTTTTTATTTTAACAGTTTAATAGTTACAGTTAGTCTATTGGTCCCTAAGCCCTTCATAGACTAAGTTGAACACAAACCCAATAACTGTCCGTTCAAAATAAATAACCTCTTGATAAGCATCATACTATTGTTGGGTATACCTTGATTATGAAATATAAAACTTTATGAAACCAGACAGAAAGTCGAAAATCTAAGGCACCGCTTTTTTTACAGACAAAGCTTATTATTTGCTTTGTATCGTAAATGAGTACCAATATATACAAATCTATGACCAAAAACGTAAAATTTGACTATAAATATACTTAAGGGTAAGGTACTACAAACATGTTTCAGCTAATAATTTGGAAATCATTTATGTAACTTCTTGGTTTTTAAATAGACCGATCACATATGAATTGCTGTATCAAACCATAACACACATTTTTCCTTAATATTTCAAAAGGGAAGTACCGTACTCAACTTGAAATGGCACTTAAATCTTTTTAACTACAGAGGAAAACATGTTGAATTTTTTTAGGATGACTAAGCTTAAGAGCAAAAAATAAATTATTTGATCAGATCGTTCAGTTCAGGCTTAAAGCAATAACTTCCAATTTTAATGTTGAGTTTTGCTTGTTTTTAATGGCAGAAAAAATGAACTTTGTCACTAAACTAAGGCAAAAAATCAATGTGGTATTACCTGTAGAACTTTGCTAGATTTCCCCTGCTTCATGAGCTGTTGACTGGCATCCCAATCTAGTCTCGGTGGCTGGACTAAGTTGGGATTCCTATGCTGCTGAGAGGAAGGTTGTAGGTTTATGGAGCTTCCATCATGCACAGGAATCTGGTAGAAAGATTGGTACCCTGGATAATTCATGACTGTGGGTGGGGGTGGAGGAGGACTCTTTTTTACTCCCAACTCCAGTTCTATACGATCATCCAAAGGCAACCTCTTTGGTGATAGAACAGCATTTCTAGTGATTTTTTTGATTGGCGGTAGATCAGAATCACTAATTGTAGAATCTGCTAAACTACGTTTGAATCCGAGGGGTGACGGGTTTCTTCCAGAATACTCAACATTTTGTGCTCTTGCCTTCTTTTGATCTTGGTCATTAGAAGGAGGACTCGGAGGTCTCCAGGGACTAAGAGACTTTTTGGAAGAACTAGGTAGATTTTTCAGAGATAAGGGTGTTCGCTTCCCTGGACTAGGTGGGCGTAGATTTGGACTTGAGGGCCTTTTGGGAGGGCTTGGAGGGCGCCATGAACTTTGAGATCTTCTAGTTGGACTCAAATACCTTCTGGTTGGACTTGAAAGTTTCACAGGGCTATGTCCACCTTGGAGACTTGGAGATCTATAGGGACTATTGTAAGGGCTTTGTGGGCTTGGTGGTTTTCTCTGAAGATTATAAGCACTTTTCTGAGGACTGTCACTTTCTTTTATAGAGCTTGGGGGTTTATTTTGAGGGCTTATAGATCTCCTAGGGCTTGTAAATTTTCTTGGGCTTGGAGATCTGTTTCTCATTGAAGGGCTTGATCGATGTTGACTTGGTGAGTAGCGTGCCTGTGAGGAAGTTATCCGTTTTTGGTACAAAGGAGATTTTAAAAGAGGACTAGAAGAGTATTTGTGAGGACTAGGAGATCTTAGTGGGCTTGGTTTTCTTTTATGTGGGCTTGATGATTTTCTCATAGGGCTCTGCTTAGACATTTTTTCTTGCATATGAGTTTGGCTGGAATCTCGTTTTTCTGAAGAACGAACATCTATTGAACTATCTCTTCTCCTAGGACTTTGATCTCTAGATTGATCTTTTCTTCCCCGGGGGCTCCTTTCTCTACGTCTGTCCTTAGGTGAACTTCTACGGGTTCTTTCTCTAGATCTATCTCGCCTCCTACTTCTCTTATCTGGTGAATCACGACGATATCGATCCCTTCTCCTATCTCTTGATCTTGAACGAGATCTAACTTTTTTCCGGTCTCTTTCTCTAGACAAATCTCTTCTTGCTCTGTCACGTCTCTCCCGAGAAGATTCTCTTCGCCTTGATCCTCTATTATCTTCACGCTCCTTACGCCTCCTGTCCTCTTCTAATAACTGTATCTTATCTGCTTCATCAGTATCTTGACTTTCCTCTGGAATTTTATCTGATTGTACACCTTGAGATACATCACTCTCAGGTTCTTGCTTGATCAGAATATCAGGAACAAAATTAGAACTATCAATATTTTCATTATTAGCTTGGTCATCAGACACTATTTCTTCTTTAATAGGGATTTCTTTGGTTTGGTTTTCTGATTCTTGGTTTTCACTGCCACCACTTTCATCATTTACTACTTGAGTAGAACCAACCGAGCTTCTCTTTACGCCTTTAACACTGAAGGTCTCCTGATCTGTATTCAACACATTTGTAGCAGTTACCTCTAAATCTTTTTGTAAATTTTCTGTGTTATTGTTTTTTAAAGGGTTAATTGAAATGATGTTTTCCTTCTGTATTGTGCCTTTCATAACTTGTGCATCAATAAGTGTGGTGGGTATAATTTCATCTTTTCCTAATGAAGTTACAATGTTGCCTTTTGTTATGTCACAAACTTTATCCAAAGAGTCTTTTGAAACCTTCTCTGAAATGACAGAAGTTGTTTTGATCTTATCATCAACGTCAGAGTCATAAGGAAATTTTGGACGGCTATTATTTTGTTGACTACTTTCCCCCTCCTCATCATCATCATCATCATTCTCAAATATGTTTACTTGTTTCAACTGTGGTACAGGTTTCCCATAGTATAACTTTTTTGTAATAGGTATTTTCAAAGGATCAGTCAAAAATGTTTTGACTCCTGTGTTTTCAGATAATGCTGAAACAGTAGTTTTAAACTCAGTATTCTTAGAAATATTGCTGATAGAAGAACATGTGTTTGAGAACTGAGGCCTATCATTTAATATATTCTTAAATGAGGGCAGGGGTACTGGCATTACTGGTGGAGGTACTGGAGCTGGAACAGGTGATATTTGGGATTGCTGCAAGTCAAGTCCACTAGGAGGTAACGGAATGTCTAACATGCTGATACCAGAAATATTTTTGTTGGAATTTGAGTCTTCTGGTGCATTACTTTCCAATGACATGTCACTATTGACTTTTTCATTACTATTGGGAGATAAGGGATCCAAGTCCAATGTGGGGCTATATCTTTCTGAATCTATATTTTTTTCAGATGCATGTACCATTGATGGTATCATATTACTAGGTTCTTCAGTCAATTTATCAGATTTTAAACATTCTGGATACCTTTTTCCCTTGTTATCAATAAGTTCTTTTTGTAAAACACAAACATCTGAGAGTGGATTCAAATCACATTTAGTAACTGGGGTGGATGCCAAACTTTCCTTTACTTCAATTTTTTTTCCTGGACTTTTAATTTTTTCTTGAGAGGACGGTAAGCTTGTATCGAAAAGAGGAACTATTGGTGACATTAGTAATTCGGAATCATCACTTTTTTTTAACAAGTTTTCAAAAAAAGAATCCCTTTCTCTTTTTTCTTTAGAAATTCTGAAGTCTTCATCTAGTTGTTGCATTTTTGTTTCAAAATCACCCAGAGTATTGAATGTAATCTCTCTATACTCATCACCACTTTGAGAATCGAACCTAATTATAGGTATTTTATCAGGAATTTCAATTTTACGAATTTTCTCTTCTTCAATATCAGGCATTTCTTCACGTATTTTTATCTCATCGTTAAAATGTTTTAAAAAACAACCTCGTGTTTCACTATCATCACTCCAATTAGTCGCTTTTCTGGCCCTAGTAGGAGATATATTTATAGAATCGTTAACATTTGATTCTTGGCTACTTTCTCTAAAACATCTTTGTTCAGATACAGTGGGTTTTATTTCTAACAGACCTTTATTCAGAGTGGTTAAATATGTTTCAGTTCTTTGTAAATCAAATATATTTGCTTTTTCTGAGGCCTTAAACTTCTTATCTTTTTTCTTTTTCTTCTTTTTCTTGTCACTTTCACCTTCAATATCAACACTGTTTCTTAACTTTTCTCTTTGTTTCTTTTTTTTCTTGTCTTTTTTTTCTTTTTTAGACCTTTTCTTAGATTTACCATCAAGATCCTCAGCCGTACCCGATAATTTGACTTTATCATTAATTCTTATGACAGAAGTTTCTTCACAAATGCTACTGCCATGAATATTATTTCTATCCAATGCTTTTTCTTCAACGTCCTTTTCAAAATCCTCTTCAGTCAATCTTTTATTTCCTAAAAAAGGAACCTTGCTTTCAATGGACATTTTAGGCTGAAACAAATCATCTGTTTCAAGATAAAATTGCCTCTTATTTTCGACTTTGGGAATAGGAATATCAAAATCTTCCTCAGACATCTTAATTCCTGTTTTCGTGATACTTTGACGTTCATTTATTGTTTCCTCATCTTCAATTTGTTTAGAGGGTTTTGAGCTCTCTACAAAGTCTAAAAAAAGATCCTTTTCTTTCTTTTCCCCCTTCTTCAGCTTAGTTTTGCTTGACGATGTCTTTCTTTCAATGTGATCAACACCGGACTTAGGCTTTTCTTTTAAACTCTTCTTTTTCAATTTTTCCTTCTTTTTGGACGAGACATCTTTCTTTTTCTTCACTTTATTATTTTTTAATGTTTTTTTGGATTTATTTTTTTCTTTTTTCGGCAATTTTACAGCTTTTACCAACAAATCAACATCGATTTTGCTTTGCTTTTTTTTCGGGACTCCTTCAATCTCCTCCTCCTCATCAATAGGGAGTTTCCTTTTCTTTTTAACCTGTTTTTTCAACAATACCTGGCCTTCAGGTTCTCCCATTTTCTTTTTCCTTGCAACTTTATCTTTATTTTTCTTTTTCTTTTTTTTACTTTCTTTCACTTTTTTCTTGTTCTTCTTTTTCAAGCCTTCTTTTTCATCCTCACTAGATTCGGAAGACTCTGAACTAGAGTTGTATTTTGTTTTCTTTTTGCGCCTTAATTTAGCTTTCAACTTTTTAAGTTTGCGTTTTTTCAATTTTTTTAGGTCAATTGAACTATCTGAACTGGAACTGCTATAAGAACTAGAACTTGATGAGTCACTTGAAGAGTCATCGCTTGAACTAGAAGAGGACGACGAGGATGACGAGTCAGAGCTCGAACTTGAAGATGACGTTGATGAATCGCTACTGGTATGTTTCTTCTTCTTTTTCTTAGATTTTTTATGTTTGTCTTTAGATTTCTTTTTTATTTTGGATCCTAGGACTTTAGATTTCCTTTTCTTACCCAAAAGACTTTCATTGAAGAGCTTATGTTTTAAGATTACTTCCTTAATACTTTCCATTTCTACAGAGTGGGTTGGACTTGGAGACCTTGATCGATTTAAAAATATTTTCTTTTCTTCCCACTCTGGTTTAGGAACATTATCAGATGGCTCTTCGGACTGTTTATCATATACATTTATCTCACTTTGTACATGAGAACTATCATTTATTGATAATGAATCATTTTCAACATAGTTTTCTTTATCACTGATTTCATCTTCCCAGGTGTTATTTAAGTCTGTACTTTTATCAGGTTTTATTGAATTACTAGAAATTTCATCTCGTTCGTTTTCTGAACCTAACATTTTCATAAATTCTTCATATTCATAGGCTAATTTTTCTACTTTATCAGGAGGTTCTGAGTTATTTTTTTCATGTGAATCTAATTTTGCATTATTGATCAAGTCCTCACCTGCAGCACTTTTGAGACTTTCGTCTTCAACCCTGTCATCCTCCTCCACTTCCATTGGTACAACTCCCAAGTTGTCCTTATTAATATCTTGCACTTCTAAATCTAATTTTACATTTTCATCAGTTTTGTCTTTGGGTACATCTTTAGGTTTTTCATTTACTGATTCATTTTGAGCTTCATCAGATTTCTTATCCTCATCTGATTCTTCATAGTCACTATCCCATTTTGAACGGATGGCTGACTTGATAATAGGCTCTAGTTCTTCTGTTATAACATTTGAACTACTTTGACTGATATTTCGTGACCGAGGTTTGAAATTATCTTTTTTGCTGGATTTGGCTTCTGATGTAGGTTCTTCATTAACATCATCAAAATGTTCTGAATTGATGACAACATTAGGCACAACATCTAGTTCTTCCACTTCCACATCTTCTTCCTCGTTCAGTGGAACGTTAACCACCATCCATTCCTTATCAGTTTGATACCAAGATCGATGATTAAGATTACAACTCTCTTCATCTTTAATTTTAAGTTCTTCAGAGTCCTTTTGATTATTATCTTCATTTTTATTCTCGTCGTTGGGTGTTCTATCACAGCTATTATAAGTTTCAGGGTTAGTCTCGTCACTTTCTTTCTGCTTTTCTTCATTGAAGGCATTCAAACCATCATCATTTGTACTGATGGTAGCTCTTTCAACCTCTTGGGTTGTGTTCTTGACATCCTCTAAATCACTAGGGTCTTCATTACTTTCTATTCTAGTATCTCTTTGTATTTCACCTTCTAGACAACTTTTTACTCCTGTCTCTTGGTTATTGTCAACACAGATTTCACTCTCATTGTCTAGTTGATTGAAGGATTCCATTACATTTTTAACTCCTTCGCTTACCTCTGTGATGCTAGGTTTGGTTCGTAACCTGCAACATTTAAAGAAGTGGTAAACAACTTTTTTACTACTCAAATAACACTTTTAAAATACAGATATAAAAGTTTGTAGGTGGTATCAAAAATAACTTAAGCCATTTGAGAAAATAGTTTTTTTGATAATTTAATTTACTTTAAAATGTAAAAATCAAAACTACAGTCTAGCAAACTGGTCACCCAATAACCTGGCAGTCTGGGTTTTTCTGTGATAAAATTGTTAGCCCTTTCTTATAATAACCCGGCATTTTTCAAACTTCAATCCAGTCCACGTTTTGACAAATTTGTGTGGCCTGGACTGTTATGTTTTCTCTGTTGTATTTACAATCTAAGTAATAGGAATATTAATGACAATCTTTAATGAAAACTGCGATAAACAGCCATTTTTAATTAAATGGACAAGATGCTAGTAAAGTACACCGTCTCACGGTTCCTCACGGGGCCGGTAGAATAACATAAAATGGAGGTTAAAACGCGCAACTAGGTAAACATGTAAAATACTGTAGAAATAAATATTTGTATAGATTATATTAATGAAAAACTCAGTTTAATACCTATATAAATGCTTAGTTTTACAAAGTTTCCTTATAAAATACCTTATAGTAAGGTAAAAATGAAAGTACAGTAAAACTCTGATTAACCGAGGTTGTTGGGACGGAGACTACTTCGGTTATTGAGAGTCTAGGATAACACAGAGGTCGCATCGATTTTAAGGTTAGGAGTTACGGTACCACATTATGAAGTCATATACTTGTAAAATATATGTTTTAACAGTACATAGCAATTCAAATTAGCCTATAGAACAACATTTTCATGCCAGCTTTTTTTAACCCTTTCCACTCCAATTATGAGAGGCCTATTTTCTCACCAGCTCCATTTCATTTAAGCCAAATTTTCATATTTCATTTGTTTGCAAAAAAATAAATATCATCTTGATTTATAGAAGGCTGGTATTCTTTTTCTAAATACTTACACAAAATAAAAAAAATAAAAATAAAAAATCAAAATATAAGCATAATAGGCCATGACGAACGGCGGGGCTTCCCCGCCATTTGAGCGGAAAGGGTTAAATAAGATGGTGTTATTGAAAAAAAAATAACACAAACATGCTCAAACACTTCTTCAATCTTCTTGAAAACTTAAAAAAGGTATTATTAGAATTATGTTAAACCAATACACAGTATTTGAAACAACATAATTAGGTGGATCTTTATCTTTCTAGTTTAAAAAGCATAATTCTACATTTTGTTTGAGTTTGGCCTGAGCTACATTTGACACAATTATGTCTACATCAAAACATCATAAACAGTTTTTGTTTAATGACATTAAAACATACATGAGGCTGTTGTGTAATTTTGAAAATTATCGGTTAAGTCATATGAGTACATAGGTAAACTGAAAATTGAAATTTAAACTGTTTCCAAAAATTATACTCCAGTATGAAATGTTTCCTAATTGTTTTAAAAAAGTCTGCAAAAGATATCTAAAAAATGAGAAACATTTGAGAAACAGTCTGCAAACAATGTTTCTGGAAACAAATCTGCCGGCGAGGGCCAATGCTACACATACTCAACAACAGCAAACTGTATCACCTTACTACAGTAAAATGGTAAAACAAATGCAATATGAATAATTGTAAGTCAACTGCCATAAAGAGAGTGACAATTTAAAAAATACCTCTTTGATCTAATGCTGTTGAGGAAGTTTACTACAATTTCTTCAATATCTCGAGGAAGAGAAGACATCATAGTCTTACGATCACATAGATGGTAGGTTGCATGAGCTTGATTTTCACAGTAACTGATGGGTGGCCGAGTCTTGGTGTAGCGAACTAAGTATTCAGGAAAGTCAATATCCCCAGTTCCTCTTACATCTAATGCGACCAAGACCTAAAAAATCACATAAATTTGTGTCTTCAGCAGAATTTAATGCTTATGCTTAAGACATAATTGATACTACCTCAAGGTCCAACAACTTGCTAATATATGATAAGAAGAAAACTTGCCAACATGGATTTTAATCATCAGTACTTTTGGCCAAGTGAATTGTAGTTTTCACGTAAATGGTTACACGTTACTTTAGTGCTTTTCAAAATAAATGATGAAAAAACTCAGATAATGGCATACTTTGCATACGTGCACCTTAACATTGGCTATGATATTGAGTTCTGGGGAAATGTCACAGATAGTAAAATAATATTTAAAATACAAAAGAGAATTATAAGAGTTATCTCACAAGTTAGTCCAAGAACATTTTGTAGAAATTTGTTTAAAAGAATGGAGATTTTACCTTTGCCCTATTTGTATACATTCAACACTTTAATCTTTGTCAAAAAAACATTTTGCTATTATTGGAGAAAAAGGAACCAACTCCCAAATACAGCTTTAGGCCCATGAGCTTTGTGTTGCAATACCCCATACATAAATCTACTGCTTATGAAAATAGTACTTTTGATATGGGTCTCAAACTATATAATAAGCTTCCTTTATCACTGAAATCCTGACAATCATATCAGCAATCCCTTTCCAAAGCCAACAGGTGGTGGTTAGGCCCGAGATATTCAGTTTGTGGATTGTACAACTGTTGTTATTTTTTAAATGTCATACCAAAACTAAGGTACATAGTTTAAAATAAGTTTTTTTTTTACTTATGGAGTATATCCACTTGTCACTTATCTGTTGTGTTAAGTACACAGATTTACTTAGCTAACACTAATCATATGAGATAGTCTGCTAGCTTTATTATTATGACATTATTTACTGTTAATTAATTAGGGGTTTCTATACTCTAGACTTGCCTTTGCATTTGAATACATGCAACAGTTACACATTTTAGCATGGGTTATTTCATTAACAATTTCATTCACTGTTTTTTTCATCACTGAACAATTTCATTAAATTTCATTCACTGTTATTTCATTATTAATAGGGATGATTTATTTGAGTGAATAGACTTATTTTCAGCTAAATATACTTACTTTCTTGATAACCATTGGAGTCTCTAAAAGGTTTACACGACTTCCAGTTTTACTAGGGCTTTTCTCTCTCTTAGATTTTTCCTTTGACCTTGATCTGAAAAATGTAGTCACTATAATTCTATATATTAACTTTCTGGATTATTAACTCACATGGCTGATTTTAGAACAAGAATGGGTCAGGAATGGTATTGGAATAGTGGTAATTTTCCGATCGGTAAATGACCGAATCAGTGCCGGAATTGCCATGATTTTGAATTTGAAAGTCAAATCTCCAGTTCAAATATTTTTCAAAAATTCAGAGGATTCGAGATTTTACTTCAACCCTATCGACGTCAATAACGTATATTAGTCACTTAACGTATATGAATACAGACTCTTTTGTTTGTTGAAACCAAATCGGATCCATCAAAACAGAATCCAGCCCAAGATCCGAATTTTTGTGGATCCGATCTAGCGTCGGTTCTAGCTCAGATCCGATGGATCCGGTAGTACGTATCCGGATCCAACCATCACTAGTGAAATATATAGATATATAATTCATTCTATATAAAAAAAAGAATTTGAACTCAAATGTAGGTGTTGTGCATATATACTAATAAAATTGTTCATGTTTTCTATGAATTTTTTCTCTAAAGCTAATACAAATTGACAAAATTCTATACATCAATATTCACCTGCTATTTCTTCTGTGCCTTTTCTTATCTCTTAACTTCTCTTTTTCCACTTCATATTTAAACCTGCGGAAATGCCTAAGTTTATGGCCTTCTTTTTTGAATTCAATCCAACTGGATGGCAATATCTTTCTATTCTTGGATCGCTCTCTGTCTTTATCAGACTTTTTAGATTTACTTCTATGCCTCTCTTCACTCTGACTCCTACTTCTTCCTTTTCTTCTTTCTGCTTCCCTCTTGGATTTCTTTGCCAAAACTTCTCCTACTAAATAAGAAATATTAGTACTAGATAATTACACAACTTAACATACATTAGACTCCCTCTTATGCGGACACCTTTTAACCTGACATCGGTTTAACCGGACTACACTCGGCGGCAATGACATCTCTTTAATCGGATAATTTTTATCAGCGCATCGGTTTAACCGGACTATATCGGCAGGAAGTGGGCAGTACTGAAACGACTGTTCGCGTGGGAAAGTTTTGAGACCAGTGATCACGTGTCTAAATACAATGCTCTCCTAAATTTAAGTCAAATATGTATATAGTGTGCATTTAAACGGTCCGTTTTAACGAGTTTTTGGGGACGTTGGTTTAACGGGAAAACTGTTATCCGGACTGGACTCGGTCCCGAGGAGTCTACTATACTACCCGAGGAGTCCCGATTAGTATACATATTAGATTTATTTTTGATATAGAATCTTGGACTTATTATAAAATGGCAATCAAAACGTTGATTCCAATTTGTTGTTAACATCGTTTATCAATATGGGTTTTTTTCTGTAATCTTTGACTAAATAGAATGCTTCAAATGTCAAGAAATAACAATGCATACAACAATAATTACAATAATCCAGTGGCTCATAGAATAACATACTTAATAATTAATATAATAATAGCAATGGATCTTTTATGTGTCGTATGAATATACAGACATAGGCCTATCATTGATAATGTCCTAGGATGCAGGACAACTATCTGTAATACATGTCATTTATAAAATCTAGATTATAATAACATTTTAAAAATATATAGATGACAGGTTGGAAAATAATATAATCACAAAAATAAACTACAACTGCTAAAAATCAATATGTATGAGGCCTAAATCTGGATACTTTCACAATTGAAAAGCTGTTCAGTGTAAAAAAGGGTTGTCCTAATAACCAAGTAAAGATTGTTTTTGAAATCTTGTAATAGCCTGTTTGCAATAAGCTTTATAAAACATTGTTCACTTTTATGAGCAAGATGACTTTTATGAGTAAAATTCACAATTACAAATACAATACAAGATGTGAGCAAAATTTTGTGACTAATAGGCATAACAACGAAAAGCCTTCAATTTATCCATCAGAGTATAGATAATAAAAAAAAACCAAACATATTTATATTTTTAATTGCCTATATTTTTTATAGTCTTGGATGAATTGTTTTTTCTTTTAGTGTGGCGTATTTATTTTATCTACTAACTTCTTGTATGTATATTGAGATATAATGACACATTCATGTACAATTTTATGTACGTTTTGAATAAAGAATTAATTGTTATTAATGTGGGAGTTCCAGGATAGCAGATAAATAAATAAATGTCTATACCATACCAGAACATTTTGGTGAGTGAACATAGATTGTGTGTTAGTTTAAGTTATGTTTTTGTTTTGAGTCTCTCTTCATTTAGTAATAATCCATATGAATAGAGCTACCTTAATACAAATTACTGACCGACTAACTGTAGAGGTAATGCTGCTGCAAGAGCAAGGTTGTCTTTTACTCCATAATGTGGATGTTTCTGCATGTTTTCCAGCAACTGCATTTCTTTTCTTTTTAATTCTTCTATTTCACTGATAGTATCTCTAGCTTTATCTACTGATCCTACAAATAAAATATTAGAACATTAGAAACATCACATCGTACATTGTACGTTTCACTCCAAACTATGGATGCAAAGCTGCTCCTTCGACCATTGCGGAACAACCAAAATCCAAATATTGTTGCTCAGTTCAATAAACAAATATATAAGGAAGAAAATATAACATGGGATGAATCAGCTGCACATAGCAGCTGAATTTGTTAAAAGGAAAGCTCAGTGCTCTAAGGCTACGGCCACACGGGCGTTTTTTCACGCAAGAACGCAGTGTGAAAAAACGCGAGAAATATGGGCAGCATTAAATGTAACAGTGTGTTTTCACGCAGATTCGGTGCGTCTTCAAAATCGACCGCCGCGGGCCAGCAGAAGATAAACTGGGGTGCATTTTTGAAGCTTGTTTTCATACTCTGTCCCTGGCCACACGGGCGGGAGCAACACTCAGCTTTGATCAAATCGTCCTAGCAAGTTAAATTAAATATAAATGTATATAATTTTGTCCAGGATAGCATAAAATATTTTTGGGTCTAGCCAATTACACAGTAGACCTACACGTTTTATCTTAAACATAGGTCGACCTTACTGGACCACTTAATAATTTGTTACTAAAAGGAAAGGCATTTAGTTGGACTAAAAAATGTAAAGAGGCATTTATGTAGTAGAATATTCAAAGATCTGATGAGAATCTTGTCATAAAAATATTTATATTATATTTATTTTTTCATACTAAATGTTAAAATAAAATAATTTTAGTGTTGTTTTCAAATCGAAATTAATATATTATATTAATTTTTTTATACTAAATGTAAATAATTAAATGAAAGGTTAACAAAATAAAATAATTTTAGTATTGTTTTCGTATGGAAATCAAAATCCCATTCATATTTCTTGTTCACTAGTCAGAAACAAGGTTACTATTCCGGCCATGAGGAATATATATAACATAATTACGTGAATTTGTCAATCAACTGCGGGTTCCCACTGCATTTTGCCGCTCCTGGACTTCAACCGGCGTGAGAATAAGCTACATTTTACTGCGGAAAAAAACGCACGTGTGGCATACAACAGCGGGAAATCAAGCAGCGTGAAAATAAGCTACATTTTACCGCGTAAAAAAACGCCCGTGTGGCCGTAGCCTAAGACTCACACTTCATCCACAATTCAACAGCTGTAATCGGCAGTTATTATAGGCAGCTAGGAAAACCCACCTTAGGATACAAATTACAAAAAACATATGTCAGGTAGCAGCGTGTGAACGAAGCAGGCAGTTTGGGGCTATTGCGCAATAGTCTAGAATGAATTCCAGAAGTAGAATTATAAATAAAAACACCTTCGCTATGCAATTGATGCATTTAAAAACTGTTGTTATTAATAGCAAATTTCATTAAGGCTTACGGTATTATCAAGAAAATAATACTGATTGTCATGATATTTGCCATATTAAATGCCTTCTTCACGTTTCATGTAAAGTAAAACCCCTCAAGTTAACAAAAAATGTATACAAACAAAAGTTTTGTAATTTTGTAAATCCCAGAATTCAAAGCCGCCAATCCTGATAATACTAAGATAACAATTACTAGATGACAAGTATAATGTCTGGAGGAGTAGGCCTACACAGTACCGAGGATGTGAAAGTGCTGTGTTACTACTCTAACTTGCCATGATCCATACTGTTGTACAGTTACCAGTAGGCACTGCCAGATGTACCTGGTACAACAACTTTTGCAAGGCCTTCCTTTCTGTTAGGGATTTGTTAACTTATAAAACAACTTTGGGCAAATGGCCGGATGAAGAAGTTAAGATACAGAAATAATTTAAGTTCAGTACCTGAGTATTTTACTACCACAACAGATAAACATGTACGTCAAATCCCTTGCTACTTTGAATAGGCTCAGGCTATAATAACTGACACTCAAACAATATTAATTAATTATCTCTGAGTACAATTTAAGTCTGCTTAAGTTTTACTACAAAGTAGAAGTTGGCGTTAAAGAGACAGGTGATCGAACAACTATCAACGGAGAAGGTAGCGTCCGGGAAATAGGAGCTAGAAAGGCAAAGATGCTGATCTACTAACCCAAGAAGGTGTTGATGTCAGTGTTAAGAACCTTACAGGGTGTCCACAGAAATTTTGTCATTAATTTCCCTGACTTTACATGACCATTAACTATTGATTCCCATTACTCACGAACTTAACTCAAAAATTATAATATACCGTACACACACGGATAATACTGCCTAGACAAGTTATTTAACAGAAAATATTGAAATATGTATTAACGGATAACATTGGTGTACAATAGGTACAACAATGAACTAATACAAACTCAAAACCCATAAACTAAGGCAACTATAAATTGAAATTGTCATACATTTGTGAAAAATTCGGAAAAATGCTACAATAGTAGGGGTTACAGCCGACTTGAGCATTGAAAGGTCCCCTAATATCCATCCATCATTGGGGATTTCCATGGCTTTCCATGACTTTTTCCCAATTTCCATGACTTTCAATGACTAGAATTTTTTTCCATGACTTTCCATGACTATCCCTGACTTTCCAGAATGTGGACACCCTGGAGGTGGAAAATAGCAAAGTAGGCAAATATTAACCTAGAGCATAGGATAACTTGAAATAAAATATTTATCTCAGTACAAATTTGCTATCTACTTATTATTATTATTAGAGAGAGAAGAAATAATCTAGAGTTCACAGTCTAAGATTATTATATATTCTAAATAAGGATAATCTAAACTAATTAGTTTAAGATTGTTTATGGGTGTGCTCAAGTATAGATAATATGTTAGACAATAATACTCATGTCACAAGGCTGATCTTGCTAGTTAAAATATTTAAACTTTGAGTAGATTATAATTTAAGGCTTGTTGAATATCCAGTATAAAATATCAGTAAAAAAGAAGATAAATTTTCTTAATATTGATCTATTCAACTCAGAATCCAAATTTAACTACAGAGAATAATTAAGTCATATATTAGCCTTATCTTGCACTAGAGAAATAAAGTTGGATATTTAGTAGAGAACTGAGTTTGAGTTTAGATGATACCGTAGTTTCCTACCTCAGAGATGCACAATCGAAGCCACAAGATACTCCTGATTTTCACTATTAAGTCCGAATTGCCCTGTAGTAAGCCCAAGGTATGATTGCTAAAGAGTTTGAAACTCACACGTAGTTGTTGGGTCAGCAATAGGCTTCTGTGCATGACCGGTGGCGTACAGGATTTGACATGCCGGAGCGGCCAAATGGGGCTAAAGGTGCATGACAGCTGGCGGGCTTTGCAAATATGCTTACAACTGGCCGCTTGATTTAACGATAGGGTTTCAATTGATTTCAATTTTAAGAATCATAACTTGTAGTATGTTTAAAAACAATTATCCGTTTTAATATTAAGGTGGAATTAGTTAATTGTTTTGCTTGCAAATAAAAATACCCCCGTCGCAGCAAACCTGCATACTAAGCGAATTTCCATTTACCCGGCTTGATTTCTACTAAAATATTCCCTATAAATTTTCAGATTTATTTCCTATAACATTAATTTTAGTGAGTAGTTAGGTTTGCTGCTACGGGGAAGATGTTGAGGTGTGTTTTTTCAATTGAAATATTGATAGCTTAGTATGAAATAAACCAAATTGCCAAATTTGATTAAAATATATCCATAAACAAGCAAACTAGAACAGTTTATTTATTCTCCATAAGAATAACATGGGAATTTTAAATTTACAATTTTTTAATTTTCTCCGTAGTCAATGAACATTCAAAAACACTTCAATATACTAAATTATTTGTTTTTTTAAGCTCTTCAAAATGGTCTAGAGAGAAATTTAGAAATTTAAAGTTTTTAGGGTCAAAAATGAGAAAAATCCATTTTTACCCCATAAAACCCCCCATAAACCCCTGATCCCATGGTCCGATTATGCTGGTTCGCGAACTCGTTCGAATAAATGTAGGTTTACGTGTTTGTACCAAATTTTATCAAAATCGGATCAATTTTGCTCGAGTTATCGCGCTAACGGACACATATATAAATATATATATATGAATTTGAACGGATGGTGTTTTTGGCCTCTGGGGACCTCAAAACGAAAAAGTAAATCGGTCCCGGGTCTAGGTCTTACCATGAGACCTACGGTAATAGCTTATTCCCTATATAGGAAAATTCGCTAAAAATAGATTTTTTTTTAATCACTTTTGTAACATGTAAAAAAATTATGCCACAAAAGGCACTGTTATTAAGTTAATTAAAGTATCTTTTGTAACATGATTTTTTTTCAAAGTTCTATATAAGCTGTCAACGTCTGTTGGCTAAGTTTAGGTACCTAACTTAACCTGAAAATTGGGTAGTTTTTCATACCCAAATGGTAGAACTGGTAATAAAAAGCAGTAGGCCTATATTCGTACAATTTAACTATCATTAACATGATTTTCAGCTTATACTATACTAGGAATGACTAGAACCTGAATTATTTAGACATTTATTTCCGGTTTTTCAGCTGAGACTCAAAAGATTTAAAGATTTTTTTACAAATGGGAAATCTTGAGCTAACATCACAATCACATAGGAAATACTCTGTAAAGTTAAAGCTAACTAAAGTTAAAGCTAACTAAGTGTTGAGTTCACAACGAAACCAGGAACCGAGTTATCTCTCTTGTAATTTTAATGTCTTTTAGTCTGGCATTATTTAAGCAGAATTCATCAAAGGTAAAGAAAATATTTACATCAATAAACCTGGAAATAGGGTGGGATTGCAGAACTCACTTGTCTCTGAAAGGGATCTAGAAGGTTCATTAAAAGGAGAGCTGGACCTTAACACATCTAAGGTGGAAGGCAAATAAATTGGCTCGCTCACACAAGACCTTGCACTAGATTGGCAACTTTCATAACTTGAGCTGGTGATATCAGGAATGGAGAGGTATTCAGGAAGGATAAACTCAGGAGATTCTGGAACAAATTCTAAACACTTTAGTTTTATAGTACAATGTAAACCTTAATTTAATTGAGAGGTCTGTTGGAGTTCTGTTAACCGGAACAGTTATAGTCCAGGCAAAGAAGACAACGTAGCAGAAAAAATTCATGTATAACCCGAATTTGATACAGTTGTAGGGGAAGGGCTCTAAAACAACATACTAAAATTCCTGGCCAGTGGGGGTGGAGCTAAGGGGGGTAGAGGGACAACTAACTTTGGGGGGGGGGGGGAAATAACTCAAAAACTATGACCTCCAGCAAAAAGTTTGTCATATGTTTAAAAAATCTATGTAAAATTCCTAAAATTATGTACAAGAAAGGTCCTATGCACTTTTTTGCTAGGATTATCACTTTTAGAAATATAGAGGGGAGAAAATGGAAATAAGTATTTTAAATATATTTTTGTTACTAATAATGTAATGTAATCAAATGATTAAAAAACCATGATCGGTCCAAATATTATTTACAACAGCATGTCATTACTGTGCTGTGACAACAGGCGAGTGTGGAAAGTTTCTCGAGTGCAGCAAAGGCAATTTGCGATCGTGTTACATAAATTATAATTTTCCTACAGTTACTATAAAGCATAGAAACCTGGAAATAGGGTGGGATTGCAGAACTCACTTGTCTCTGAAAGTGATCTTGAAGGTTCATTAAAAAGAGTGCTGGACCTTAACACATCTAAGGTGGAAGGCAAATAAATTGGCTCGCTCACACAAGACCTTGCACTAGATTGGCAACTTTCATAACTTGAGCTGGTGATATCAGGAATGGAGAGGTATTCAGGAATGTCTTCAGGAAGGATAAACTCAGGAGATTCTGGAACAAATTCTAAACACTTTAGTTTTATAGTACAATGTTTAAACCTTAATTCAATTGAGAGGTCTGTTGGAGTTCTGTTAACCGGAACAGTTATAGTCCAGGCAAAGAAGACAATGTAGCGGAAAAAATTCATGTATAAGCCGAATTTGATACAGTTGTAGGGGAAGGGCTCTAAAACAACATACTAAAATTCCTGGCCAGTGGGGGTGGAGCTAAGGGGGGTAGAGGGACAACTAACTTTGGGGGGGGGGGAAATAACTCAAAAACTATGACCTCCAGCAAAAAGTTTGTCATATGTTTAAAAAATCTATGTAAAATTCCTAAAATTATGTACAAGAAAGGTCCTATGCACCTTTTTGCTAGGATTATCACTTTTAGAAATATAGAGGGGAGAAAATGGAAATCAGTATTTTAAATATATTTTTGTTACTAATAATGTGTTGTAATGAAATGGTTAAAAAACCATGATCGGTCCAAATATTAATGACAACAGCATGTCATTACTGTGCTGTGACAACAGGCGAGTGTGGAAAGCTTCTCGAGTGCAGCAAAGGCAATTTGCGATCGTGTTACATATATTATATTTTTCCTACAGTTACTATAAAACATAGATATCATACTTTTTTTAAGCATAGATAGTGGTCATACTTTGTCTTTCAAACACTATATAACACATTTTTAAGTTAGTTAAATCCAAGAGTTGAACGAAATGAGAAACACTCCACAGCTGATGGTGTAGTCGTAGTATTTTTAAGTGCTGCCAACTTATTTTCAAGAGTACACGTATTATGTGTCTAGTAAAAGTAGGGATGGTCAAGTCTCGAAATTTCGGGAAATTTTCGGGAAATTTTAAATCTCGTTACACGAGACGAGATTTCTTTTTGGCCGAGATTTTTATCGAGACGAGAATAAAAAAAAAAAAAAAAAAAAAAAATTAAAAACGCCTGCAGAAAGTCAATGCAATACCCGCAATACAGGCGCGTGTTGTAGTTGCGTTTCCTTTGCGAAGGCGTTCTTAATTAATTAATTCTTCAAATGTAAATATTACTTAAATTATTTTAATAACATTTGAGAAGTTTTGTTTGTTTAGTTTTGAAGTGTTAGCAGTGTGAGGAATGTTTTATTACTACAAAAAAAGTCAAAACAAGTAACTATTTTATACAAATTAATATTTTATTTTATGATTTATTTTATTTTAGGATAAGTTGAACTCTATCCTAACTGATATCACTATGTTTCCTAATCGTAGGCATTTTTAATAATTTAGGCGTGATTAATAAAAAAAATGTTATGCTGATGTTTTTTAATAAAAGATTGTAAATATTCTTGCCTATTATCATTATTTTTGTATTTAAACAGTCATCTAACAATGTTACAAAATCAGGTAAAAATTCCGAACGTGCATTTCCCGTTGTGTATGAGAAGGGAAATCCCGTCTCGATCTCGTCTCGAAATTTTATGAGAAATAAAAAATCTCGTCTCGTCTCGTCTCGAACTAAAAATCCAATCTCGTCCATCCCTAAGTAAAAGTAAACTGTTTTGTGTTGTTTTGTTGGAATACTGGATTGCGGTAAAAAAAGAGTGTGGCAAAAGTAAGTAAATGCAGCAATTAACAACTTTCTGTGCTATAATCAGTGCTAGGAAGCCCACACTGTCAGGTAACTGTCGGAAAAATATATTTAAAATACAGATTTCCATGTTCTTCCCTCCATATCTCTAAAAGTAATAATTCTACTTAATAGGACCTTCCTTGTATATAATTACACGTAGATTATTTAAACATATAACACGCTTTTTGCTTGAGGCCATAGTTTTTTAGTTATTTACAAAAAACCTAAAAAAGGGACCTTTAGAGCCCCCTTAGCTCCACCCCCGCCGACCAGGACTTTTAGTATGTTTTTTAAGGACCCTTCCTCTACAACCGTACCAAATTTGGCTATACATGAAATTTTTTCCTCTATTTGTTTTTTTTTTCTTTGTTGCCTGGAGATTTGTTGGTTTGGTATTTTAGGTTGGATTCCTAATAGTCAATGCATAGATGCCCACTTAATGCTTACGAATACATATTCTTCATATCCTTTAAGTTTCTGTATTTAATTGTAGGCTTTACATTTTAGCTAAAAAATTATTCAGTAAAACCTATGGTATTCATTGAGAGAATACCTGCTTAAAAATCTGCTATGAATGAAAGTATACAATTCCTTTCCATACCCGACTATGAACCTGTTTGAATAAAAGCCTAACAAAAAAGCTATTCTTTAGCTAGCTAGTTTTATCTCAGTCTGCAGGTTTGCTACAAGGGTACTTTTCTAATAAAAATGCAAACCAATGTTAGCCCAGAATACCTATTGCATTGTTTTTTTTTTTCAGTTTTTATCAGACTGTATATTGTAACTAAAAACATAGACTGAATCTTAACTAAAAATAGATAAACCTTGTTAAACATTCAGAAACATGGTTGTGATTAGTTACTTGCAGATTATTAACTGAAAATAAACAAATCTAAAAACAGTATTCTCAGTTGACTTTTTATAAACAAAAATTAAGAACGTAGATTTACCTAATTTACTTTTTTTTATAACTATGAAAACTGTTTGGTAATATTTACATAAACAAAAATTAAGAACGTAGATTTACCTAATTTACTTTTTTTTATAATTATGAAAACTGTTTGGTAATATTTACTTAAAGATTTTGTTTTGATTTAAAAAATTTGGACGAAAATATAAAAATGTAAAACTAAAATATCTTGGGATCTGGAGTAGTCTCTGGTACTAGGAGGTTGGGGATTGGTAGAAGAAGAACTGGAAGTGATGACATCTAAAATTGAAAGTAAACACCTGGCTTGAGTTCAAATTTTCATTTGAATGGCAAATGTTACTTCAGTGGGTGATATCAGGAGATGTAAAGATTCTGCTTTTATTGTTAAGAATTAACAATGACAATGCACAAAATGTGTTTCAACGAATGTCCCATATGAATAAGGCTATTAGAGTATGTCTCATGGTAGGACGTAGACTGAGATCCGATTTACTTTTTTGTTTTGATGTCCCCAGAATCCGTTCAAATTCATAAAATTATGGGTTAGTCCGTTACCACGATAACTCAAATAAAAATCATCCGATTTTGATGAAATTTGGTACAAACATGTAAACCTACATTTATTTGAACAAGTTTGCGAACCAGCATGCATGACCAGACAGTGAGCACAGGGTTTTATGGGGTAAAAACTGGTTTATATGTAAATAAAGATAAATTTGAATACATGTATATTGGAATAAAGTCCCTACTGAATATTTTGAAGCGAAGGGAAGGTTGAACTTCCAAACCTCTATCCCCCTGGGTACACCAATAATGGTATGTGCATGAGTAGTATTATATTGTTGTCCTTTTCCAGATCATCCGCACCCAAACACAGAAAATGTGTGATTTGTTCCTTTCTTTGTAGCTTGACAAAAGTGACGTTGATTTGAGGTGGTAGCTATGAACAAGCGTCTCTTTTGGACCAGCTGCACTCTGGTCAGGTCGGTTAGCATCAGATTTGATTGGCATCTGCCTTAGAATACAACAGATTTAATATGACAATGTCAAATGCATAATTGTATATGCATAACGACAAATCTTGCAATGGGAATTTCACAACCAAAATCCCCCTGAGTTTTAATTTTCACTTCCCAACCGTTTTATATTACAATGGAACCTTGATAACAAGACCCTCGGTAAAAAGTCACCCCTTCTTAACAAGTGTCATTTTCTAATCCCCTTGAATTTTATTTTAGCCCTTATCAAATGTTGTTGCAAACCTCGATAAGAAGTCAACCTTGATAACAAGTCTTATTCAATATTCCCATTGAGAGTCTTGTTACCGGTATCGAGGTTCTACTGTATAACAAATTGTATTTAACCACAAATGTTATCACTCACACTCGCATTAATAGATATTTTGAAAGTTCATAATTGAATGACTAATGCATAATCCAAGTATTTTTCAAAGGTCACACAAATTGGCATAGAATACCTGTATATGCTGTTCAAGTCTTCATAATAGGTGGCAACCCTTATACAGCTTCAATCTAATACGCAATTCTTATATTTTATCCACAATTGATTAGCAACAATAATATTAGGTATTTTAAACTAGTTATGTAAAATGCCTGGGTAATATCAAGTCGGGGCCAATATCAGGTTAAATGCCCTGAGGTAATTTCACTTGTTAAAACGCCCTACCTTACAAATCAATATAAATCTTTATCTCCTGAAGAGAATAACACAGTACAACTAAGAAACAACGGCTATGTAATTCAGCTTATGCTTAAATATTTGAATAAAGTATAATAACCTTTCTTTGGTGGTTTCTTCTTGTTCTCATCCTTTTCATCACTAAACCCCTTGGCCGTTTCTTTGTTAATGGCGGTTTTCTTGGTCAAATTGAATGAAACACCAGCTCCTCCGCCTTGCTTGGTCATGGAGAAGGCTAGGAGTCGTTTTTTGGCCTGAGTTTTACCTAACACAGGAGCCTGAGAGGTTGATGACCTAACAGCTTGCGGGAGGAAGTTCACTGGGGAAGGTAAAGAAAGTGGATGTGATCCAGATTCGGCAGCAACCTCAGAGACTGGGAGATCATCTTCTTCCATCGGTAGACTTGGAGAATACCTGAAAAAATCAGATTTGTTGTATTCAACAGGATGGAATGCCTACAGTTATTTTCTTCAGAAAGGATTGAAGGGGTTTGACAGAAACTCTAGATTGATGAATTGTCTGATAAAACTACTTCTGCTAAACGTTATTTTTTATTAAAAAGTAGATTAGAAATAAGCTTAGGCACCAACAAAGCCTAGCAAAGCTATAAAATCTAACCCTAAGGAATAGTACATTAGCCTTGTATTTTGTCCAGAAATGATTCAACTGTATTCTGGATGCAAAACAATTCTCCGTTATTCATTTTGAACCTAGATAATTCAAATATATACCGGGGAGCAAGCTGGTCTAGTGGTGGTAGATCGTGGGACTTTGGTCTCTGAGATCCTGGGTTAAAATCTCGCCAGATAACCAATGGATTTCATCCAAATGATAATACCGCAAGGCCTGGGTCCATCCTGAAGTAATAACTAACTTTTCAATTCAATATACAACTTAATCACTTTAAAGCCCTATCTACCTTCTTAAAAAAATTAACTAATTGAGTTTAACTTTATAACGATTACCCCCTGGCGTTATTGGTTATCGTTTAATGTATCATCACTAGTCGGTACATTGATATTTACTTGTGGTATGGTGTGTCTAAGGATGACAAGAAAGAAGTGGAGGTGGAGGACCCTTAGAGAATTTGAAGATAGGGCTGGAGTACCGGTTTTTTATTTATTAATTAAAATAGCAAATGTTTATTATTTGTCCTATTAAATGGAGTATTATCTTATCTAGGCTATTATGTTCGTGTACCTTTTAAATGGTATAGCTGTAGCCTATCCATTGATGTGAATAACTAAAAATAAAAAAATCTAAGATAGCCTACATCAATGTGTCTTTTTATTTAACAAATATTAATCGCCACACTCAATTTTCAAGCTGTTGCGTGCTTTTATTTAGGACTTGGGCCTATTTATTTTATAACATTCCAACATACTTCTCTGCGAGTTGCTGAACAAGAAAATGGAGAGAACTAATCGAAGAAATTTGCAAACTTAAGAAGAAAAATGAAAACTTAAAGAATGAAATAGAAACGCTCGAGATAAACTGATTAGGGAGCTGAAGACTAAATTAGAGGATAATAAAGAATATTTATGTTATCTGACCCCCAAAACACTTATCAATACAGGAACTCAAACAAAAAATTAAAAAGATGCAAGCTCTTTCTCCAACCTGTTGAAAGAAGAATGCTTTGTAAAAATACAAAAGCTTGAAGACCAACTAAGCGAAAAAGAAATTTCGATTACAGTATACAGCTTAACGAAGTCATTCAAGAATAAAATCGACAATCTCAGCCAAAGAAGGTTATTTGACCCCCAGAAACAAGACAAAGTATTCACCCAACAAATTCAACTCAGCTTTTTCTTTGCCCACTAAAAATAGATTTGATTTGATATCTGATAGCTCTGATGATGAAATCGAAATACTGAACCAGAAACCTGTTTCTCCTGCTGCTAATTTAAACTCCAAGACAAAGACAAAAACATTTAAAAAAAGCCAAAAAAAGTCAATATTGAATGTTGTGACAACTCAAAATGAATCAGCGAAAAACAAACCTCAGTTACTTGTGGTATCTAATAGCCATGGGAGAAATATTTCCCACATGATGGAAAATAAACTTGGGAAAGAATGAAAGAATACAATGTATCTGTTGTGGCTGCTTCAGGAGGCAACTTCAGTTATGTAGCTAAGAATTTGAGTCAACTTACAAGAAACCTTTCAAAGAAGGGCCATGCTGTATTTATAGCAGGCTGTAATGATTCTGAACAGCAAGCTCATCCAGTGAACATAGTAAACAGTTTTAGTCTCAAAAATCTTATCAATGTTTCCTCAAGGACAAACCTGTATGTTGTCAGTATCCCACATAGGTTTGATTGCAACAGATTGAATACAAAAATTGACATCATGAACAAAAACATAAAAAAATTGCTTGGAAATACAGATCTCTCCTACATTGACATAACTCAATTGCATAGAAGTTGCTTCACAAGTCATGGACTTCATCTCAACTATGGAGGTAAAAAAACACTTGTTGAATCAATTGTAAACAGTGTTCAGGCTAACATCAAAATGCAAAGTACAGTTGTTGGTGTTGAGGAGAGTGCGTCAGCGAGACCTGCGAGGTCAACACCTGCTGCAATGTCGCTGAAGGAATTCCCACCACTTCCCTCACAATCCAGTAACGGACTCGAGCCAACCTCTCTGGCTGAAGAGCTAGAGCATGCTAAAAACATTGCTCTGGTTGAGGCAGATATGAGGGAGTACCTTGAGAAATTTAAAAATGACCCAGAAACTGCGTTCGCTCACACAATATCAAGAGATCTACATCATGACAGGAATATGACAGCGGGTGTGGCTGTTGCTATTCGTAAGGAGCCCTCCAGCTGCCTTAGTGACTTTTTGGCTTGCCAGGTAAATAAGAATGAGGCAACAGTTTTTAGTCTCATGACCAAGCCAACCTATGATAGCAAGCCCTCTGTGACTGATTATGACCAAGCTTTTGAAGAACTTGAAACAGCTTTCAAAGAGAGAAAACTTCACAGACTTATTTGCTCCCCAATGGGCTGCGTGCGAGATCTCATTGATCCCCTACATTTTGCGACTAAAATAGCTGGTTATCAAAAGAACACAAATGCAAAAATAGTAATTGTAACAAATGATCAAAGGACAAGCAGAAGACCTCTATGGAAAGGACTGACTCATACAGAGTTTGTTGATAAATTACAACTAGCAATCAACAGATGTCGATCTTCAGAGAATAGACAGCAGATCTCTGGAGGGGGTATCAGGATGGGTTCTCCTTGGGGCGCGCCACATTCACCTCCAGTAATCCCTGTCTGCAGTTCACCTGTTGAGCAGAACCATCAGCAATCTGGTGGATACACAGCCCGTGTTGGTCTCCCTACAGTGGATCTGCAGTCTTCAACAAGCCTGTTTTCTAATGACAAATCACATCACCAAAAAAACTCCCCTGTGAAGCCACAGGTACCAATTACATAAATTTTAAAAACTTTTGCGTAATGTGTAATTCAAATCATGGTTCTTTTTTAAATAATAATAGCAGAAAACCCAAAAAGAAATCTTTTGTATGGCCTATCTGTGAGGAAGCTAGGTTAAGTAAAAAATATGCATGGTTAATGCACTTGAATATATACAAGGAGGAATTACAGAAAAAAAATGAATTGGATCTACTTTTACTTGAGTCTAATATATCTGTGCTTAGCTTAAATGAACATTGGCTTTTTTTTATTTTTTTTTAATAAATTAGAAAATGTGTTTATTTTACTGCAGAAAGAGCTAGGTTCTAATGTTGTTTATATTGTAGGTGACTTTAATGTTGACATTTTGGATACATGTACTTTTCCACAACAGAGATTGGATTTTTTGAATTTGTTAGATATTTTTGTCTTGGTATAAATATAGAATCACCAACAAGAATTACGCCGAACAAAATTTCATGCATAGATAATATCATAACACTTAAAACTAAGCCAATTGATACAAAAATCTGTATGAATATTGAAACTGGTCTTTCTGACCACAGGTCTCTTTTTATTTCTTCACAGGGAAATGATGAGGATAGACAAAAATTACACACTTCTTTTACGCAAAGAATTTTTTCTGAAAGAAATATTAATAAATTTATAAACTCTATCAGTAAAATGAAGTGGAATACTACAAAAAAATGAAGACCTTTTTACAAACAGCAATAATTTTTTTGGTTCTTTTCAAAGAATTTTTGAGGAATCTTTCCCTTTCAAACCTGTTAAAATTAAAAAGAAAATAGTAAATAAAAAATGGATAACACAAGGTATTCAAATTTCAAGTCAAAAGAAAATAATGTTAAGCAACTTAGCAAAGAGTTCTACTGATGTTAACTTTATTGGCTATGTAAAAATGAACAAAAAAGTTTTGAAATCTGTTTGTAACCTAGCAAAGAAAATGTATAATTGTAGTTATATAAATAAGGCTAGTAATAAAAAGCAGCATGGGTTGTGGTTAAAGCCGAACTTGGTTACAAGCCAATCAATAATTCTTTTCCTGATTTAGTTATTGATAGGCTAGCAAGTTAGTCTCAGATGGCACAGTTATTGCAAGTCACATTAATTCTAAATTTATTGAGGTAGGGAAGGATTTAGGGGTAAATTTTTCCAAGAGTAAGGCAATGGAACTAGTAAAAAAATCAATCACACATAGGCCTGATATTCCAATTTTTAACTTTAGTTTAGTTACACCTCAGCAAGTTATCAAAATAGTCAAGTCACTAAGCGATAAAAAAACGGCTGGTTGGGATGGGATTTCAACTACTATGATAAAAAAAATAATTAAGTTTGTTGCTGAGCCATTGTCCATAATCATCAATCAGACTTTCCAATACCACTCTACCTAATCATTTGAAGTATGCAGAGGTGAAGCCATTATTTAAAAAAGGTTCTAAGAGTAATTCAGATAACTACCGACCTGTTTCTGTCCTGCCTTCTTTTTCAAAGAGATTTGAAAAAATTGCATTCAATCAAATGTCCTATTTTCTGGAATCCAATAACTTATTAGCTGATGAACAGTTTGGTTTTAGGAAAAATCGAAGTACCATTTCCACTGTGGCTCATTTTGTAAATTCAATAACACAGAGCTTGGATGGGTCACAGAGCACTATTGGCGTGTTCTGTGATCTATCCAAAGCCTTTGATAGTGTACACCATCAAATTCTTCTTGATAAATTATCCTCCTATAGATTCTCAGAATCAGTTATTTTGTGGTTGAAATCATATTTAAGCGATCGCTTTCAAAGAACAGTTATTATTAAAGAAAACATTAAGTATGCTTCTGAATGGGAAAAGATTGTTATGGGGTGCCTCAGGGCTCTATATTAGGACCGTTACTGTTTTTGATGTACATAAATGATCTACCTAAGAATGTTAAACCTAGTTTGTTGTTATATGCTGACAATACGACAGCCATCATTAAATCAAAAAACAGTCATGAACTAAGTTTAGCCTTGAATCAAGCTCTTCAAGATCTGTCAAAATGGTTTAAAGTTAACGGTTTGAAAATGAACCACATTAAAACACAAATAATAAAATTTCAAACTGCTCAGTGTAGGGACGATCTTGAAGGCTTTGTTTATTTTGATGATGAAAAAATAAATCTTAGCAACACAGCTAAATTTTTAGGAATTGACGTAGATAGTTTATTGAATTGGAAGAATCACATTCATAACACCTCTAAAAAGTTAAATTCAGTATGTTTTCAAATGATGGTCCTAAGAAATGTTGTTGATTTAAACACTAGACTAATGATTTATCACGCTTTATTTTCGTCAATTTTACAGTATGGAATATAGCTTTGGGGCGTCACCTCTGATTCGTATAAACTTTTTAAACTTCAAAAAAGAAAACTTAGAATTATGATTTTTAAACCCGTAAAACATTCTTGCAAACAACTTTTTAAAGAACTAAAGATTCTAACCGTCCCTAATTTGTATATTCTTAAATGTTTATTGTATGTGAAATCAAATTTTGAAAAACTCCACAGTGAAAATAATCGGCAATATTATAACACTAGATTTCATATGGATTTTCAATATCCTATACACAGATTAAATCTTGTGGAAAGGACACCTTCTTATATGGGTAAAAGATTTTTTAACAATTTGCCTGGGTACTACAAATCTATAATAGGATTAGTATCTTTTAAAGAAAAAAAATTTTGAATTTTTGTTGGAAAAGAATTATTATAGTATAGATCAGTTTCTCGAAGACAAATCAATGTGAATTGTTTGTTTTGTTACTATGTATTTATTTTTACCAAAAAGCTAGTTTATTTTAGTATAGTTTGACAATGTCACCTGTTTTGTCTGGATGTGCCAGAGCATTTAAAAAAACGTTTTGTGACAATAAAGATGACTTTGACTTAGGCTTTACTTCCTGACTTAGTACTTCCATCCGATAACTTGTGTCATTTTGACTCTTTCGTCTGACCCTCATAATTTAAAGGGGAGAGCATTAAAAATGTGAAATCATGTCTAAAACTCATAAAATCAATTTAAATTCAGACAGGATATTAAACTAGTGTTAAATCGAATTAAAGAAAAACATACTGTAACGGCAATAATCAATACAAAAACATAAACATAGGACTTATTCAAAATATATTTGAAATAAAGAAAGTAAATCGTTTTGTAAAGACCAAGTTGGTAAGGCCTAGCTTAAATTAATTAATTTATATATTTATTTTTATGGGCAAAATAAATAATCATTCAGTATGTAGTATTCTTTATACTGTATATTATCAGCTGTTGTCATTAATTACAAAACAATGTTTACCTTTTCAATTTGCAGTTGTAAATATTACCTTTCAATAAAAGAGTTTATTCAAATGCGTGCTTATTATGAACTCTAATTCAAAGTCACAACAATTGGCGACGAGAAAAAGTTTTTCAAAATTTCTACTCATTATTTGGATTTAAAACCTTTTCTAAATTTCGATTTTGTACATTATGGATGCAGAACAATTTACAGCACTACTGAAAGCATTCAATGAGAGCCAAGTCACACTTGCAGCTACACTTGCAACGAAGATTACCGAAAAACTTCAACTTCAACCTCCAGTACAGCAGAGTAATACGTTAGTAAGTATTCAACCATTTGAAAATTTCGATCAGAAAAAGGAAAAATATAAAAACTATTTGGAACGCTTTGAAAATTATCTTGCTGTCAAAAACATCTCAGATGAAAGGAAAAAAGCACAACTTCTTAGCGCTTCAATTGGCTCTGTTCACTACAATAATCTTTCATCATTAATTGGACCTGAAAAACCTATCAAAGACCTAGATTTTGCTACTTTGGTCAAATCACTACGTGACATGCTTTCACCACACAGAAACATAGTAGTTTCACAACATTACTTTTTAAACACTTATCAAAAAGCAAATCAATCAATTCCTGAATACATAGCTTCACTACAAAAAGACCTGTCTGAATGTGAATTTACAGTCCAGTGTGAATGTTCAAAACAAGTTTCAGTCTCAGATACATTTTTAAGAGCTCAATTCATAAGAGGCTTAAAAGATGACTGGATTCGAGAACAGTTATTACAATCAGACACTACTTCATTCAAAGACATTGTAACCAAAGCTACTGCTTTGGAAGCTTCCCGATTAGAGACCCAGGCTTTGAACAAACATCAGCATTCAATTCCAACTGATGTAGATATCAATAAACTTTCAAATGTAGGTACAAAACATCAGAGAAGTCGTTCAAACTACCGTAAGAATCCAAATTCTGGTCATACTTATCGTTCTCAATCAAAAGTAGATTTCAATCGCCTAGGTTTTGGAGATCTTTGCTTTCGATGCGGTAGAAATAATCACCGCGCAACTGAGTGTCGCACTAGCAAGTCATCACTTCATTGCACTTCCTGTTCGAAACAAGGCCATGTAGCCAAAGTTTGCATTTCAACCCAAATGAAAAATAAGTCTTCTACCAATCAATCTAAGTTCAATTCAACAAAGTACATTTCTTCAACCTCTGATGACATTCCGCTAGGCTTAAATCAAATCACTGAAGTTCATCCAGTTACCAAACCTAATATCATAGACATATTTGACCAGAACGAACGATCAAATTTACCCGATTCACAAAAGTATTTTGCTACAGTTTCAATTGATAACAAGCCAATGCGTTTTGAGATAGATTCCGGAGCAGGATTTACATTAATACCAGAAAAGGCTTTCAATGAGTTAAATCTCAACGTCAAACTTGACCCAACTAATGTGTATTTCCGTGCTTATACAAATAATGTATTTAAACCATTGGGCAAAGTTACAGTTGAGGTTACTTACAAAAACCATAAATCAATTGAAGATATGTATATAGTTCCTGATAATTGTCCAGCAGTCCTAGGAAGAGTGTGGATTCGACACTTACATATAAGTCTACAAGAAATAGATGATGGTTCAAATCAACCTAACTTTTTCAATGTCTCCGAAACCTTCCATTCAATTGATGACATATTTTCTGAATTTTCCACAGTTTTTGACCAAAGAATTGGATGCTTGCCCAACCACAAAGTTACACTTCAATTACGTGAAAACGCTAAACCTGTGTATACCAAAGAACGTAACGTTCCGTTTGCCCTTAGATCTCAGGTTGAGGAAGAACTCAACAGTCTTGAATCATCCGGCATAATATCTAAAGTCGATGCTAGCGATTGGGGTTCGCCTTTGGTAGTTATTCCTAAAGAAAATGGCACAGTGAGGTTATGCGTCGATTACAAAACAGGCGTAAATGATCGTCTTGTTTCATCTAATTTCCCGATCAAACACATTCCAGATGTTTTACACTGTTTGCGAGACTCTAAATATTTTTGCAAGCTTGATATTTACAAGGCTTATTTGCACATTCCAGTTGATGCCCCAAGCAGCAAAATTCAAACTATTACTACACACCGCGGTACATACTTGATGCACAGACTTAGTTTCGGAATCAAGACCGCGCCTGCCGAATTCAATCGCATTCTAAGCCAAATTCTAAACGGGTTACCAAAGACTGAAGTTTATTTTGACGACATAATCGTGCACGGTACAACAAAAGATGAATGCTACAATAATTTACGGTTGTGTCTATTCCGTCTACATGCGAACGACTTGCATCTAAACAAAGACAAATGCAAATTCTTTTGCGAACAGATTGACTATCTTGGTCATGTGATTAAGTACAATCAAATTTCAAAAAGTCCAGAAAAGATTAGAGCTGTTTGTAATATGCCTCAACCAAGGAATATTGATGAGGTCCGGAAATTTCTTGGAATGGTTACCTACTACGCTCGGTTCATCCCAGACCTATCTACAAAAACAACACCTCTTCGACAGCTTCTACAGAAAAATAGAAGATTTCATTGGTCAATAGATTGTCAAACTGCATTTGATTGTCTCAAGGAGGAAATAACTTCTAAAAGAGTTCTCGTACCATATGACCCCCATCGTCCAATCGTTCTAACATGTGATGCCAGTCCTACCGGAATTGCAGCTGTAATGAGTCACATAATTGACGATGAAGAGAAACCGATCGCTTACGCATCCAGATCCTTAACTCCATCAGAGCGAAATTACAGTCAGCTCGATCGAGAAGCTCTTGCGATCGTGTTTGGAGTCAGTCATTTTTACAATTATCTGTATGGACTTCACTTCACCTTAATTACAGATAATGCCCCTCTTTCAAGAATTTTCCATGAAAGCAAATCCTTACCACCCATGACTTCCAGCCGTCTACTCCGTTATGCATCTTTTCTATCAGGGTTTAACTATTCAATACGTTTCAAGAAAGGGGAAGCAAATGCTAATGTTGATTGTTTATCCAGAGCTCCAGTGACTCAACAGTCTGAAACCTTAGACATTTTCCTAAACAATGAAGTTACCTTGCTACATTCAGAAACAATTTTTGAAATATCTTCTGAACATTTAAATGCAACTATTCTAGCCCGGGAAACTGAAGCTGACCAAAATCTTAGAGAAATTAAAAGGAAACTTTTGTCTTCTTCTGCTGACCTACCATACACATTGGACAACGGAGTACTTTTCAAGGAAACTCGTGCTGTCATCCCTAACAGCCTTCAACCTCAAGTCTTACAACAACTACATGCTACTCACATTGGTATTACAAAGATGAAGCAATTAGCCCGAAGATACGTTTATTGGCAAGGGATTGACAAGGACATAGAGAAATTAGTCCAATCGTGTGAAATTTGCGCCCACATAAAATTCAATCCTCCCAAAGCACCCCTTCATCCATGGGTAGAGCCAGAAGAAAACTGGGAGCGTATTCATATAGATTACGCGGGGCCTTTTCAAAACCACTACTTTCTTGTTTGTGTGTGTGCCAAGTCAAAGTGGGTAGAAGTTAAAGTATTGAGAAATGCTCCTACAACTTCTAATACTATTATTCTTCTCGACAACATTTTCTCATCTAATGGCTATCCTCAAGTGATGGTATCAGACAATGCCACAATTTTCACCAGCGCAGAATTCAAGAAATACTGTTCATCCAATGGAATTTTCCAGAAACTGATTGCACCTGGACATGCAGCTACAAATGGTCTTGCTGAAAGAACTATCCAGACTTTGAAGCAAAGATTAAAAGCATTGGAAGATGACCATCGTCAAATACATACAAAGGTTCAAGAGATTCTTCAACAATATCGTGCCACTCCTCTCTCAAATGGACAATCACCTGCAGAACGATATCTTCATCGTAGGATTCGCATCAAGCTGGATGCTCTTCAACCTTACCATCCGGCAAAGAATCCTCCTTCAATAATAAGAGTTCGAACATTCAATGTGGGGGAGAGAGTTCTCATTAGGGAGTATTCACAAAATAATAAATATATATGGACATTTGGTGAGATTATACAGAAACTAGGGACTCTTCACTATATTGTAAGGTTAGATTCTGGAAGAACACTGAAACGTCATCTAGACCAACTCCGGAAAACTCAAGTAGGCCTAAAGAAGGTTCGTTTCAACGAATGTGAAGAAGTACCTAATCAAATTCCACAAGTTCCAATGCAAGTACCCATACTTCCGCAACAGCAAGTTCCTATGCAAGTACCAGAATTAGTCAGATTACCAGGTGAAGAGAACTTGCAACCAACATCACCACGACCACGAATACGATGTTCAACCCGCACTCATAAAGCTCCAGATTACCTTAAAGACTATGTTACAAAATGAGTTCAAAATAAGTGGGGGAGATTGTAGTATTCTTTATACTGTATATTATCAGCTGTTGTCATTAATTACAAAACAATGTTTACCTTTTCAATTTGCAGTTGTAAATATTACCTTTCAATAAAAGAGTTTATTCAAATGCGTGCTTATTATGAACTCTAATTCAAAGTCACAACACAGTATAACTATTAATAGGCCTAGTTTTAGCTCTAATAGCGAACATGTTTTCAATTTCATAGCTTAGTAATACAATTTGGGAATAATCGAGTAACTAAGTATTGCTACACACATAGCCTAACATAACCTCAATTTCTACGGTTGCCGGTTGCGTTTGTCGTCTACCAATGACGTCATAGCCGTATAGCCCACCAGGGTAATACGGTAGCCGTATTCGTAGCCACAGCGTAATAATAAAGATAGACCTAAAAAACTTGGTACAAAGTTACTGAGCATTAAATTCAGTGACACGCTAACCCCCTCAGGGGAACGGCTAGGAGTAAAAAACAATCTTAAATGTAAGCATAGGTCAACGTACATCAAATTAAAGATCTATTTAGTCAAATACGATGCCGCAGGTTTAAACTCAAACGGACAACCAAATAAAAAATTTCAGCCATTCCAAAGGGCCAAATGGCCGCCATATTGTTAATTTAAAGAAAATTACATTTTTTTTCTAATTGCTTCTTGGCACAATAATGTAGGCTATGTGCAAAATTTGGTTTCCATAGCTTGAATAATTTTTGAGATATAAACTGTCTTGTAAAAAATACAAAATGGGGGATAGCGACTAAACATAAATTGTTTCGACCTATATGTTTATAATTATATGAACTTTTTTGTTAAGATTGATGAGTACCATCAGCCCCTGAAATTTGTGACACCCCTTAATGAACACCCCTGTATATACGTCAACGAAACTATTCCGTTGCACGCGTTGGCCGTATATAAACGCAGCAACTCAATCTAAAGGTACAAGCGTACGACTCATATATACGAAAAACATGTATCGTCATTTAGGTATTTTAATATTGTTTCTTGGCCGTCACCTTAGGCCATTAATTAATATTATTGTTGGGTTATCTTTTTTTTTTTGTAAATTTCTAATTGGTGGGTTGGCATCACTAATCTCGTAATATCTGTTGTTTACAAATCGGCTGAGTTATCCACATGTTATTGTTTGGCCCAGACAGTCTGTTTGTGTGTTCTTCAGTGAAGTAAATATACTAAGGATAAGATTAGTGGAATATATTCATTCAGTGCATTAGAATGTGCTTTGTTGTTTATGGAAAATTACGTTTAGATTGAATGATCAGAATCAATCTTTTTTTAATGTATTATGATTAGATAAGTCTGTTTTGTGTTTTGGTAAAAATAAAGAATTCATAATATTGTTCTTATCATTTTGTTTCCTAACCATTTAAACAGTTTGGTAAAAATAAAGGTTTTTTCTAAACATAATTTTCAAGCGTTGAACGTAAAGATACGCCGCAACAATTATGGTAATAAAACTTGTAAAAAAATTATTTTGATAAAAATGTGTCAATTAACTTCAACCATCCTGAGGTTGAAAACATCAAAATTTAAAAATCAATTTTTTAACCCTTGCCAAATTATTGGTCGCGTACTGAGTAGGGCTCCCCTGCAGCCGCCGCTCGGGAATGGTTAAGAGGTTATCAACAACTGTAATTTTAGGTCCATAATCAAAACTGAATTGTTCTCTAAAGGGTTCATAACCATCCGCAGTAACAGCCTTTCATAGTTTTCATGTCCAAATAAAAAACCTTTATCTTGTCTCTGTCACAATCAGGAACTCGGCCCTATTTTTAAAATGGTTGAGAGTTGAGTCAATCGTCAACACTCAACTCAACCAACAACAGGGTTTGGTATTTTTTTTTTTTTTTGAATTCCAACAGTTGAGAAGTGAGAAGTAGATCGGGTGCTGGGTCCGAGCCCGCCAGGGGTATCTGGGGATCTATCGCTCTGGCTATCTCTGGTTTCCCAGCAACTGGGTAAGGCCTCGATCGGGTAGTGGTGTAAATGGGAGGTTGGGGTCCCCCCCGTCAGCGTGCTGACGGTCCCCTTCCTTCTGGCTATTGATGGCGGGTTCGCCTGTCAGGGATTAGATAGGTCCCGAGTGTTACTTGCACTAAATGCGTCGGGGCGCTCTACCATGGACCTCTAGGTCCCGACCTAGTGGAACCCAGGTGGAGTGACGCTTAAACAAGTAGCCGGAAACCCTGGTTAGGATTGAGGGGCAACCCTCTTTCCGAAGGGTCTGCTTCGGCAGCCGGTGAGCCTGATGACCTTAAGTCATCTGCCCATGATGTGCAAAAGGTTGATGCGTAAGCTTCGGCCTACATCATGGGGCCTGGGTAAGTCTCACGACAGGTACCGGGTATGTAGTCAGGGGGCTTCGGCTCTCATGACAAATAATGTAATGTAATGTAAATGTAATGTAATGTAGTTGAGAAGTGAGTTGGCAATCTTAGATCTTAATCTTAGTGAGTTGAGCGACTCGTTTAACACCGCACGATATCACAGAAAACGTACTACTATACCCAGAATGCCAACCGCATGGTAAAAAGCATTAAGCGGTTTGAGAGAGCTTTGCCTGTCAATCCGTAGGCAGCGCCACCAGCGTTGCTATAAATGCTGACAGGCAAAGCTCTCTCAAACCGCTTAATGCTTTTTACCATGCGGTTGGCATTCTGGGTTATAGTAGTACGTTTTCTGTGACGATATACAGATAACATCATTTTAAACAATCACAGTGCAGCTAGCTAACCTCTCGATCTACATTTCTGATCCTTTTCTCTCAATCGCTCAATCTCAATTTGTCATATTTGGAGAAACTGAGGTAAACTGCAGCCTCCTCCGTGGATATTGAGGTTATGCCTGGTTATGGTTATATCTTAGTGATTGCCTAAGTGCCTTGTTTAAGTAGCCTATTAAAAATAAATTTAACTATGGAGGTTTGTTTTAGGCTAAACCTCATTACATACAGGTAATACACGTATAAAAAAATATTAACTTTCTTCATCTCTATTTAAGGACAAATAACTTTTAGTTCCCTTCATCGGTTTGTTTCATGTTATTTTGAATTGTGTTAAAGCTTAGTTATTGCAACTGTCAATAGTTAACTGTCAATAGACAAAACGATTGGAAAGTGATTGACTCAACACTCAACTCAACAGTCAACCATTTAAAAAATGAATAAATTAATTTATTTCCATTGAGAACAAACTTATTACATGCATTTACAATATTTGGAAATTGACTGGCCGCTTTTCAAGTAGTGCGGTCAGTAAATAGGGCCCCAGGTGTGAAATATAAAGCAACTAATTGACAATGTTCTGTACACAGTCATGGTACAAAAAATTCACTGATTCATTGTCAGGCGCCACCACCAACCCGTCATGACGAGAAAATCTCGTAAAACCGTAGCAGTGTCTTTTTACGTGTGACGAGGTAGACTCATTCTATCACCTTGAGGATGAGTAAACTATCCAAACCACTATCGGAAAAACTCCCATGTGCATGGAATCGTAAACTTTTATTTTAGTTAAGGCTAAAGACCCTTAGGGCTACATAAAAAAATGAGGATTTCATTTTATTTTTGGACTCAGTAGAAAATACAGTGGGCCTATACAGTGTGATTGAAAAGTCCCGGAACAGTGTATTATATTCTTTACAATTATAGATAAAGTAATAAAACTATGTACTGGTATATGAATAATAACCATAAAAATATCTACTCTTTCAAGCTATTACAGTAGGCCTATTACTTTTTTACCTCTTACACATTTTGTTGTGTTTACCCCGGCTGCCCAAGAGTATTACGACAACATTCTCAAATAGCAACATAGGTCGAGTTTGGTATCAAATTAAAGGTCTTATTTAGTAAAACACATTGCCGCAAACCCAAACTTAAACGATTCAAAAATGGCTGCCATTTAAATATTTCTTAAATCTGCCATTTTGAATCTTTGGACGGCTGCCATTTGTTACCCAGCTGTTATTTTTTAGCTCAAATTTGTGGCATTGTATTCTACTAATAAAGACCTTAAATGTGATGTGCATATCGACCTATGCTTACGTTTATGATTTTCTTTCGACTTCTAGCTGGCGACAGTATTGCCAATTCAAGGAATCTTTGAACATTGACAATGCAAATGGAAATGACACAATTTTTGAATGCATTGTCCGTTTGAGTTTGGGTTTATGGTGTTGTGTTAAACTAACAAAGACCTTTAATTTGGTACCAAACTCGACCTATGCCGCTATTTGAGAATTTTGTCTTACTCCTCATGGGCATAACTCCCTTAAGGGATAAAAAAGTAATAATAGCTTGAAAGAGTAGACATTTGTGGTTATTATTTACATACCAATTCTTATTACTTTCTATGATGGTAAAAATTATATTATACTGTTCCGGAACTTTTCAATCACATACCAACTTCTAACAATACATTTTGAGGTGGACCCTTTGTAAACCACAGTGTAATGTAAATTCCGATTAGTAGGCCTATGTCAGAAACAAAGAATTTTCTGTTGTATAATTAAAATTAATTTTGGTTACTTTTCTTGGCAATTGTTCAATTCAGAATACTCCCAAAACTTAATTCTATTGCCCGCAACAATTAGTAGAATTCTCCCTACAAGTCCATGGGTATTAAAACAATGAATTAGGGAGAATAACTTAATAAAAAGGTTTATTGGGCAAACCCCAAATGGTAACAATTTCCATTGAGTTGACTAAAACAAATTAAACTAAAGCCACCGCCAGTCACTATCAAGCAGGAACTGCCGTGACAAAATTTACGTTATAAAATTTAGATACTTCAAATCCGAATTTAATCCTTTCTGGACTATAGGCGGATATATCAGATAGCATTTTGTGTATAGAGGACAGTAGGCGGATATATCTGCCGATTATTACGACAGTTATTGTTAAGTTATAGTAGTTGTCTATAACATCATCAATCTTACTGAAAACGTCAGGAAGTGACGTAGGAAGACGTAGGAAGTGATGAATGAAGTAGTCAAGGCGAGCTGTCCGGAGTGTGGAAACTGTTTATGACGATTAGATTAAGGTATCTACAAACTTAAAATGCTATGAGAAGGGAGAAAACAGGTCCGTGACGCAGGAAGTGGTGAAGGAAGTAGTAAAGGCGAGTTGTCTGGAGTGTTGGATCTGTTTATGACCAATAGCTTAAGGTATCTACAAACCTAAAACGCTATGGGAAGGGAGGAAAACAGGTCCGCGACGTATGAAGTGGTGAAGGAAGTAGTCAAGGCGAGCTGTCTGGAGTGTGAAAACTGTTTATGACGATTAGATAAAGGTAATATTAAAGGCATTCATAAAATTCTATGGAAATGGAGGAAAAGGGGTCCGAGACGTAGGAACTGGTGAAGGAAGTAGTAAAGGCGAGCTGTTCGGGGTATGGAATCTGTTTATGACCATTAGATTAAGGTATTTGCAATCCTAAAATGCTATGGGAAGGGAGGAAAAGGGGTCCGCGACGTAGGAAGTGGTGAAGGAAGTAGTCAAGGCAAGCTGTCCGGAGTGTGGAAACTGTTTATGACGATTAGATTAAGGTATCTACACAAACCTAAAATGCTATGGGAAGGGAGGAAAACAGGTCCGTGACGAAGGAAGTGGTGAAGGAAGTAGTAAAGGCGAGTTGTCTGGAGTGTTGGATCTGTTTATGACCAATAGATTAAGGTATCTACAAACCTAAAATGCTATGGGAAGGGAGGAAAACAGGTCCGCGACGTATGAAGTGGTGAAGGAAGTAGTCAAGGCGAGCTGTCCGGAGTGTGGAAACTGTTTTTGACGATTAGATAAAGGTAATATTAAAGGCATTCCTAACATTCTATGGGAATGGAGGAAAAGGGGTCCGCGACGTAGGAATTGGTGAAGGAAGTAGTAAAGGCGAGTTGTCCGGAGTGATGGATCTGTTTATGACCAATAGATTAAGGTATCTAAAAACCTAAAATGCTATGGGAAGGGAGGAAAACAGGTCCACGACGTATGAAGTGGCGAAGGAAGTAGTCAAGGCGAGCTGTCCGGAGTGTGGAAACAGTTTATGACAATTAGATTAAGGTATCTACAAACCTAAAATGCTATGGGAAGGGAGGTAAACAGGTCTGTGACGTAGGAAGTGACGAAGGAAGTAGTAAAGGCGAGTTTTTCGGAGTGTGGCAACTGTTTATAACGATTAGTTTAAGGTATCTGTAATCCTAAAATGTTATGGAAAGGGAGGGAAACGGGTCCGTGACGTAGGAAGTGGTGAAGGAAGTAGTGAAGGCGAGTTGTCCGGAGTTTGGGAACTGTTTATGACGATTAGATTAAGGTATCTGCAATCCTAAAATGCTATGGAAAGGGAGGGAATCAGGTCCGTGACGTAGGAGGTGGTGAAGGAAGCAGTAAATGCGAGCTGTCCGGAGTGAGGGAACTGTTTATGACGATTAGATTAAGGTATATGCAATCCTAAAATGCTATGGAAAGGGAGGGAATCAGGTCGGTGACGTAGGAAGTTGCGAAGGAAGTAGTAAAGGAAATGTTGTTTAGAGTGTGGGATATGTTTATAACCAATAGATTAAGGTATTTGCAATCCAATAATGCTAAGGGTAGGGAGCGAAACAGGTCCGAGACGTAGGAAGTGGTGAAGGAAGTAGTCAAGGCGAGCTTTTTGGAGTGTGGGAACTGTTTATGACGATTAGATTAAGGTATCTACAATCTTAAAATTCTGTGGGAATAGAGAGAAACAGGCCCGCGACATAAGAAGAGGTGAAGGAAGTAGTAAGGTGAGCAGTGTGGAGTGTGGGAACTGGGAACCCCTTGTAGCAGTTAGATTAATGTATCTGCAATGCTGAAATGCTATGAGAAGGGATGGAAGCATGCCCGCGACATAGAAAATGGTGAAAGAAGTAGTAAAGGCTAGCGGTGTGAAGTGTGGGCAATGTTTGTGGCAATTATATTAACGTATCTAAAATACTAAAATGCTATGGAAAGTGATGAAAACAGGTCCACGATGTAGGAAGTAGCTTAGGAAGTAGTAAAGTATGAGCATAATGTGAGAACCGTCTGTGGCAGTTAGATTAATGTATCTTCAATCCTAAAATGCTAAGAGAAGAGAAGGAAACAGGCCCCACGACGTAGGAAGTGGTGAAGGAAATTTTAAAGGCTGGCAGTGGAGAGTGGGGGAACCGTTTGGGCAGTTAGATAAATGTATCTAATACCATTATAAAGTCAATATACCAATATATAGTCAATTATAATACTTAAATGCTACGAGAAGGGAACGAAACAGGTCTATGGCGTAGGAAATGGTGAAGGAAGTAGTAAGGCTTGCAGTGCAGAGTGTGGGAACTGCCTTTGGCAATTACATAAATGTATCTGCAATCCTAAAATGCTATGGGAAGAGAGGGAAAAAGGTCCACGACGTAGGGGGTGTTGAAGGAAGTAGTAAAGGTGAGCAGTGTTGAGTGTGGGAATGGATTAATGTATCTGCAATGCTAAAATGCTATGGGAAGAGACTGTAGACTGTAGGTTAAAATTATTACAAAGCACAAATCGATACATATTTCGATACATGCAATCGTTTACAATAGAAATTTACAACTAACCTAAAAAACGATCTTTACTCCCTAAAGAGTAAAAATGCTACTTTAGACCCGCAACGCATGCATTAAAAACGACTGTTTTGACTGCAGCATGACAAAAACAATATAGTATGAACCCCTGATGACTCCGCTCAATTTTGTGGATGCCTCTGCAAACGCCACCTAGTACAGTAATTAACTGTAAACCGGTAAAAAAATCAATAATTAAAACTTATTTACTATCCAAAATTAACATAAATGTAGTACTTTGAAACAAAATTTGTGGTAGAAAATGGTTTTCTTAGGCCTACTGAAGCAGTTTTTAACATTACGTATTTCGCCTTTAAAGTTGCCGTTAGTTAGGCCTACTTAGGATTAACTGTAAAACGTTAAAAAACTAATTACAATTACAATTATGTATTTTCAAAAGTTAACTAAACTAAAAGTCAAAGCTAAAACATCAATTCAATCCACAGTTGAGCGTCGATTCGGAATCGTATTTTCATCACGTAAATTGTCGTGTCGTCTGTCTAGTGTCTACACTCTACAGTACAGTTCCACCATTGCTTACTACAAGAACACGAACGCACAACGCGAACGCCTAGACAAATACTTATTGAGGTCAAGGTTATGTCGATACCGGCAATGGCGTCAATAGTTGCGCATTGAACTACAGCTACAGCTACAAGGCAACTGAAGGTATCACCTCAAACAATAGAAATCTCTGTGGTATCACTGAATGTGAGAATTGAGATACGTTGGGCGCCATATGCACTAAGGGAATAGTACAAGTACTTTGGATTTCATAACCAGGGGATTGAGGGATTGCCAATAGTCAATGAGCTGGTTGATTCTTCTAGTGGTACCAACATACATCATTTTACAGCGTCTCGATTTCTAGCAGAGTTGCTGTACCAGTGCTACCTCCATTTGGGTGTTTTCCGTCTACGATTATTTCGTTTCGTAAAAGCAGGAGCGGTTCCCTGATTCCATTTACTTATAGGACTTGGATACGATAAATTTTAACTGAGATTGCATGATAATTTTGAGCTGACATGAACTACGTCGGTTGTTTGATTCAGAATGCAAACATGGATGATACGAAAAAAAAACATTGACCATGGCAACTTCCATAAAAAAAATATAAGTTTTTACATGGAATCGGTATCAAGAATCGTGAGCAACATTTTAGAACTGGTATAGAATTTACAAATTATGTTATTGGCCTATCCCTATTCAAAATATAAATAGTATTCCACTAGGACGTAATTTAAGCCATGACCTTGAGATGAGTTTGGCTTTGTTCCAGCAATGCGTAGCGACACTGCTGCTACCCTGCTACACGCTTGTTATTATAGAGCTGGCGGCGAGTCGGCGTATTCTGTTGGCGGACCCGAGATTCGATTCTCGAATCTGGTTAATTTCTAATTTGAATCTTTCGTAAATAAAATTTGTTGGATAAATTGGCTCAAAATTGTTAGAACTATAAAATTCCTCGTAAATAAACTAACATAATGATAATAGTTGAAATACACGTAAAACCCCCGAATAATACCATTTTCACGCATATTTCCCGGTATTTTCACAGCGGTTAACTTAAAATTCACGCATAAATACTGCTTTACAATGAATTCCCGGTCGCTGAAAACCGTGTATAAGTTTATTCGCGCGGTATTAAATTCCAAATTCGATCTCAAAGCATATTTCGAGTCGCTGTGATGATCACTTGTTGAAAATAAGCAAATGTAGTTGTTAACATTGTTGTAATTAGCCTATTATTCTTAGCCAATAAACTGGAAACGACAATTAATTAACGAACACGTTAGAATCCTGAACGATCTCATTGTAGGCTTTAGCCTATCTGGAAAAATTTTTAGGTGTGACTAATTTCAGGTGAAGGGACTACTACGCATTATTTCACGAAATCCTGATATTAAAATTTGATTTTGTCTCCCGAACCTAAATTTCGTCACAACACATAGACCCAGGTGTAGGCTATTACGGATACGGGTAAGTCCTGGAATTTGTTTATTCATGGTACATTTTACCCCCATTTAAATTTAGTAAGTCAAGCCAGTCATACTCTATAAATTTTATAATGTTCGTTTCATTCTGCAAACCAAAAACGAACGAATAGTGTATTTATTTCAATAAGGTTTGAAAGTACCATAGGCCTACCTGTTAGAATCGTCAGCCATATCTTCATTCCCAGGTGCACCATCGGGGGGGAGGGGAGGTTCATTGTCCTGTGAAGGTTCAGAAGCCATCGAGTCAGTCGAAGCTTCTACAACTCTTCTTGGTGAATCCGGGGGGTCGTCTGGCATTGGAATGTCGGGAGGTTCTATCCCTGTTGGAGGAGGTTCCTCACCAGGAAGAGGAATATCCATGTCCATTGCTCCTGTAAACCAAACCAAATTGAAGAATACAAAGATTACAAAATTGATTCCATGCCTTTTAAAAATAAATTTTAAAGCACATTTTCATGTTTTACTGTTTCATGTTTTTCATGTCAACTGATCCGTACTATCTGTGTGGAGTCTATCAGTTTGGTCCGCAGCCTATTAAGTCTCAAGCTCGTGAATTTTTTAAGCCGCTGCGTAAATACCCGTCATTTCCTGATCCTGGGCTCGGACTACAATAAACCCGAGCTTGTGAACTGCCTCCAAATGCCTTTATACTGTCTCTTTGCTTTAACTTTCTTAGATTTCTTCTTCTTTTCTAGACAATCCTTTCAATCCTTAGTGTATACTTTGTTTACACTATAACGGCATAGGGGAGAGTGGGGCACATTTGAACGGTTTAAATTTGCCGTCATTTTTATACTCGCAGGCAATTAGACCAGCTGTAAAATGTAGCCCTCAAGTAGCACAACAGGTTGCATTCATCTCCCTCCATTTCTGATCAGTTCTTAGTTTGTTGTTGGGAAAAGAAGTTTCAGAGCGCCACAAGAAAACTTTTTTAGCAGTAGGGATTTGTACATTTTCCACAGAAAAACTACATCACAGATAAATTTGATCCATTTACTTTATGGCTTATACATATTTAGATACAATTATGCATTTCACATTGATAAATTACAATTCAAGAAAACATAATTTAACTTTTTGTAAGATGGTGCCTAGTGGGGTAGATTTGAACAGGAGTCTGAGGGGTACATTTGAACACCATGTTTTCCTCTGGTAAGCATGTTGTTCAAATGTACCCCCAACTGATTATATTTATTTCCTATACAAGACAGTAATGAATAATAATAATTTAAGACTATAAGCTTCCTCAACCAACAATGAGTGTGAGAACTGCACTTGCAGCGAACGAATATAATTTTGCTATTAACTTTGCAACATTTAGCTACAAATAATGTGAATCTAAAACATTAAATGAAGAATTAGTTCCAATAGAAATAAGAACTGCTTTTATCAACTCACATGCATAAAAATTTCTGTAAAATAAGAATTTTAATTTTACTTAATTAGTGTGTTCAATTGTACCCCACTTCTTGTTTTTGAACGATTTGCATACCTTTGTAAAAACAGATATTGCACACTAACATGTTAACTTGGAGGGTTTAAAAAATAACTAAATTAAAGCTAACATTATGTTACAACTAAATATAATAGGCCTAATAATTTTATTAAAAACACATAAATTCACATATTAAAAAATTAAAGTTTAAAAAGTGTTAAAATGTACCCCACTCTCCCCTACAACAGTAATGGCAACATAGACATTCAGACAAGAATTACACAAAAAATAATAAAATTCAGACAATCGTAGGCCTAGCCTAGTTTATTTAGTTTTGGTTTCCGCAGAGACATTTTTTCACCATTGTTTTCACATAGGCCTACCGGTAGGCCTAAAAATCTAGTTTCTGGTAATAAATAAAATACACATTTGAAAAGCGTGCTGAAACAAGTGAATCTATGAGCTAATGGCATGACGTGCCATCTTCCTTCCCCCACTACCTTTCCAAGAACAATGGCGGTGTTTTGGCCGTCTTAGCGTCAGTTGGCCCTGAGCTACGAAGGTGTAAATGGAACGAGGGTGGATTAATTGAGATTTTGATACTAGGCTATATGATTTTTATTACTAGGTATGAAAGAGTGTTTCCAGTAAAAAGTAAGACGCGGAATGCCAGTCCACGCGCGTGTACTGGAGGGGTCAAGGTGAAAAGAAATCCCTAGGTCTAAGGTAAGGTTCTAAAACCAAAATTTAACCCTCTTAGTGTCAAACATCGATGCATCGATGGTAATGACACGCTCTGGGGAGTCAAGCGTCGATGCATTGATGGTAGTGCAGACGGTTACATATGTCTTTTAACTCAGTCAATTTCAGTCTGATTTGGACTGGATTGATATCACTGTAAACAGCAGAAAACTGGCTTTCTTCTGGTGTCTGTTTCACAACCTTACTATTGTTTGTCTGTCTCCAGATGTTTTGAGACAAAGACAATGTTTTGGTTGCCCTGTTGCGTGTTGTTTTTGTTTACAAGTTGTTTGTTACTATATTTTCTTTATTGCAAACTGTTTTTTATCTGTTTAGACTACATATTTAGATGTACAAAATAATCAGTGATGACTAACTTGTTGGTTTGATGTGTTAGCAGTAATATATTCGAAGGTTATATGTGTAATGGCAGTAAAGTCATTGTAACAGGCCTAGTGAGTGATTTTGCAACTATTCCTAGACCATATTTATGACTCTTGGCTGTCCTAAAAATTAAGTTAACCCTTTAAGTGTCTCTAGTTTTGGTCTTAACCCTCCGAGTGTCACGTGTTTTGGCCTTAATGTCAGCCTATTTTTTGCTCATTTGCAAGGTTTTATTAAGACTGATCTGAGAAGCTTAAAAACAATGTTAATTATACTGTTCTATATACCATTTTGTTTGGAAAATCTTGGGCTTCAATATTATATATAAAACATAAGGAAGATTTAAAAAAAAAAAATTTTTTAGGTAAAAAAATGTATAATTTCGAAAATTTTCAAAAAAAAATGTTTGCGCTCAATGAAATTGTATAAATTATAGGCCTATAAATATTTGAAAATAGCCACTTTGTTCTAAATTTTATGAGGATTACAAATCTATAATAATATAAGGAAGTAGATTTGCAAATAAAAAAGTTATGGGCAAAAAACAGATTTCAGTACATAGCGTTTAGCTAAGAATGCATAGCCCAACCATAGCTAGGAATCTGGCTGATAATTTACATCAATATTACTACCTACTTCTTCAGGATCATCAACCAGCACTTCAAAACCACTTAAATCTTCTTATAATGCACCACGTATATCACTACTTTTGATTTTTAACACTAAAACAATGATAAACGTAATAAAACACATCAGTCATCGGTCCGAGGGTAACCTAGCTGTTTACAAATACACGCACGTCAGCTCAGTCAGCTGTCTGCTACAATATTTTCGGAACTAAAATGAATAGTGCTTAGAGACAGACCTCTGCAGAAAGCTTAGAATATTACGGACAGAACGATACCTAACTCAATCCAGTACAGTCCGATTCAGTTAGTCATAGAGCCTTCGCCGTAAACAGTGTTCGCGAGTCGCTGCAGCGACGCACGACACTATACAAAGTGCGTTACGCGTCGCTGCAGCGACGCATGACACTCGGAGGGCTAATGTTCGCCCATTTATTGCGCAATCGCAGGGTTTTATTAAAATGTATCTTAGAAACTTAAAAACAATGTAAAGTATACTGTTTTATATATCATATTGTTTGGAAAATTATGGGCTTCGATGTAACATATAAAACATTACAAAAAAATGTTCAACAATTTTTGTGGGGTTAACATTTCTCGAAAATTATAAAATAAATGAAAAAAATTTATGTTTGCGCTCAACAAATTGTTATAATTTATTGGTCTACAAATATTTTAAAATAGGTAGCCACTTTGTTCAGAATGTTATGAGGATTCCAAAAATATAATAATATAAGGAAGTAGGTTTGCAAATAAATAAGTTATGGGCAAAAAACAGATTTTGGTACATAGGCCTAATAGCGTTTAGCTAAGAATGCATAGCCTAACCATAGCTAGGAATCTCGCTGATAATTTACATCAATATCACTAGGCCCACCTATTTCTTCAGGATCATCAACCAGCCCTTCAAAATCACTTAAATCTTCTTATAATGCACCACGTATATCACTAGGCCTACTTTTGATTTTTAACACTAAAACAATGATAAACGTAATAAAAAAAATCAGTCATCGGTGCGAGGTTAACCAAGCTATTTACGAATACGCACGTCAGCTGTCTGCTAAAATATTTTCGGAACTAAAATGAAAAGCGTATAGAAACAGACATCAGGAGAAAGCTCTGAATCTGCTGAAAAAAACGATACCTATCTAACTCGATCCAGTTCAATCCGATTCATGCAGTCCTAGAGCCGTCGCCGTAAACAGTGTTTTTGAGTCGCAAAAGCGACACATAACACTACAGCGGATGTGTTATGAGTCGCTTTTACGACACATAACACTCGGAGGGTTAACCATACTAAGGTTCATATTTTCTTTTTCGCTATAATAATTAGAAATAAATGGCTCAGATTTTTCATTTAGTTACAACTAGCCTACTCATAAAAATAGGGGCACGAACATTTTTTTCATATTTTTATTTTGTTTTTTTTTATCCTTCTAAGTCCTTTCTTATGATAAAATAGTTATAAAAACCTAATTATTTGTGCTGAATCATAATGTGCATATATTTAGCTGCACAAAAATATATGACAAGGTATAAGTTAGGCTAACTTATTTTACAAAGTAGATTTGTTACAGTAGGTTAATAACCTACATTTTTTAATAAATATTACTGCAAAATGCCCAAAAATCGTCTGACACCACACAAAAAATGACTGACACCAGGAGGGTTAAGGAACCACTAAGCCAGCTTTTAGGCTATAGGCTAGGCCTAGCCTTCATCATGCGAGGGAAGGGCAGTTGGCATAGACCTAACCAATTCGAAATGACGACAGTTAACAAGTAAGTTACCATAACTTATATGTCTTTCCAAGAAAAAATTACATCTCATCTGCAATTTATGCAACTCAATATACTTAAGTCTACAATGTAGCCTAGGCTAAGAAAATCTTAAAAGCCTGATCCTGAAGTACCTAGATCTAAATTTCAATAGGCTAATGAAAAAAGTTTTAATTTTAATAGCCTGACATTATTGACAAATTTCCTATGATTCAATGAGTCTGTATATGATGTTTTCCTTTAATTTACAAGCAACAATACATCTTGATCAGTGGTAAATTTCATTATCGGTCTAAAGCCTACATTTAAATATCTGGATAGCTATCTGGATAATACTGAGACTTACTTGAACCGGTATACAATACACCTTAAACAATACACTTATATAGATAATTTAGGTCATGCCCTCAGATCTACGATATACTTGGTTTTTGATGTAACGAACTAAGCACAATCACTAAAATATTAACATTATTAATAATCAATTATAGGAACCCGTGTTCTTTACATGACTTCCATTTTCTCCATTATTGCACCAGTGATGCCAATTGCCAAAACAGCAAATCGGAAACATATCAATTGAAAATTTAACACATATGTTTGCCAACAAATCGAAGTAAATTGTTCTATGTTGTCTTTCTGTAATATATACAAATATGTATAATGTAAAAGATAATCTACTTGTGATGTGGAAAGCGAAAGGGGACCTCTTGGTGGCGATACAAAATTTTTAGTACGGCCGATAATGCCGATATTAGTAAGTAAGTTCGAAAATATCGAAATTCGGGGTTTTATCGATTGATAAACCTCATTGAACATAGGTCAGTATCGGTTAAAATATCGAATTAAGGGGGCCGTGCCTCTGCACGTCCTGAGAAAAGGGACTTATTGTCGCTCAATATTATTTTGCCATAACGACAAGAGGACCCATTTCTAATATTCACTTTATAAACAGACTTTAGTCCAAAAAATGAATTGTCCTGCATTCCCAGACAGCACAAGGATACTTTATAAATATTTTTAAAATACAGGGCGTTTATAAAAGAATCATCAGGTTTTAAAAAGTTTTATTGACGTTAATGTTAAACAAATACGGATATAAAATATATCGACAGAAAGAAGAACTCTTAAATTTTTCATAAATACCCCTACATAGGGGTTATTTAAGTAACTTAAGAACCACACTTTTTTTTATGTGGTTCAATGTGCCGTCCATTGCCGTATGCCGTGGAGCAAGTTTCCAATCTATGCTGTAAATTGTCCCATACACCGGCTAGCACCGCAAGGTTGGTTGTTTCTACGGCATTGCGAATTCGTCCACGGAGCCCATGAAGCGTTTGAGGCATTGGCGGTTCATGAACTTTGTCTTTTACATAGCTCCATAGAAAAAACCACACACCGTAAGATCAGGAGATCTAGGGGGCCATTTGAGAAGGGTCAAGTCATTATTGTCGAAATGTTTTTCTTGAATCGTAATAATTTTGAAAATGATGCACACACGTCCAAGAAAAAACCAAGACTGATTATTGAATAGCTTATTATAAAAAATATTAATGTGGGACAAGAATTGAGTGAGGTACTTGCCATCAAAATCTGATTATTCTTTTATAACCGCCCTGTATATCCATCTAAAAAATATTTTATTATTATTTTTAAAATATATTTTTTGGTAATTTTTGAATAATATGTTAACATTATAGTTTAAAAAATTTAAAATAAGTTTTTAATGGTCTTAAAAATATATTAAGTCATACTTTTTATTTTTCGGTTGAATGTATTTACACAATATTTTTAACATAGGTATTAAGACAAAATAATTTAGTTTTTTATGTATAAGATATTTTTTTAATATTTTATTTACTAAAATAGCTTTAAAGAATATTATTTATAGAATTCTAATTGTTAAAATATTTTTAAACATTTTTTAACGCCTTTAGGATAAATGTTCAAAAATGGTTATTCCTAAATATTTAGATGTGTTTTTCTTTTATTAGATGCGTATCCCCCATTTTTTTAAGTGGCGAATAGTCCGGTTCTTTCCTATTGTAAAACTGAATTAGACTGGTTTTTGAACTGTTTAGTGCCATTTTGTTATTTGTGCTCCAGTTTACCATCTTTATTAATTCCTTCCTGAGTTTTCTTAACTGTCCTACGATCTTTTCCATATATGTAAGGTATAGGTGTCCCACATCATCTGCAAACATCAATAGCTCATCACCATCTTGGACCTGGCAAATCATTAATGGAAAGAAGAAACAACGCTGGATCGAGGTTTGACTCTTGCGGGACTCATGTGTTGATACAGTCCAAGACATTTGATATAAACGTCTTTATAACATTCGTCTCACCAGTATTTCTAAAATTCACAATTTGGTATTTGTTTTTAAAGAAAATTTAAGGGATTTTCCTAATCCCCTAATTTTCCTAATATTGATGAGCTTAGTTAGCTATAAGTTTATATTAGGTGAGTAAACCAGCATTTAAGTGAACAAACATATATATCCTTTTTAGTCTACATACAACATAGTATACAGGGTTAGGCAAAAGTCTGGAACCCTCCAGTTAACTTTTTAAAGCGTTGCAGTAGGAAAACTAAACTCGGCACATATTTACAACATAAGAAATTGCACTTTTTCATCAAAGTTCCAATTTTTCCCAGCCCCCAAAATGGGATATTTTTGGGACAGCCCCAAATTTTCAAATGTAAACACCTATCATGTGACCCCTCATTTTAAAGGGTTTATCAAATGAAAATGAATGACGCAAACCAGAGGTCAATATCGCAAGCCTAATCAAAATTACAGCCATTTTAATTATTTAAGATGAGCAGGCAAGATAAAGTCTGGATACCCCCAGTTAACTTTAAAAATTTAATATTTTAATACTGACCAAAAGGTGAATTCTCTTTTTTCATAAAGGTATGCTGAGTTTAATTTTCCTGCTGTAACCTGTTAAAAAGTTAATAGGGGATATTTCAAAATGACTGCCATTTTGATTAGGGGTGCGATATTGACCTCTAGTTTGCGCCATTTAATTTGTCTTGAGAAACCCTTTAAAATGAGGGGTCACATGATAGGTGTTTACATTTGAAAATTTGGGACTGCCCCCAAAATACCCCATTTTGGGGGCTGGGGCAAAGCTGTAACTTTGATAGAAAAAAGTGCAAATTCTTATGTTGTAAATAAGTGCTGAGTTTGGTTTTCCTACTACAACGCGTTAAAAAGTTAACTGGGGGGTTCCAGACTCTTGCCGAACCCTGTATAAGAATTTGGACGAATTGTGTTTTTGGTCTCTTCGGACATCAAAATAAAAAATAAACTTATTGGTCCCGGGCCTAGGTTTTACCTGCCACCTACGATTATACCATACGTAAATTATAATGTCTCAATACTACTAACCACTTTACCGTGTAAATTTATTATTTATAATTGTTAAATTATTAGCTGTCACTTGTGTGTTCTGGCGTTTGGCCGTTGGAAGAATAAATAAATAAACCATAATAGTTCTCGGCTACTTTTAAAGGCGGCCGTGGTTAGTTCCTGAAAAGCAATAGAATGCAACATTGTCACGATTTTTAAGACTTGTACACTATGAGCTAATGTTTTACAGTAATATTATAAGCTGTGACACTCTCATTACGATTAAGGTGCAGTTGGTGTCACTGATCAAACTTCTGCTCTGCATTAAAACATATGGTAAATGTGCTCTGTTTGTATCCAATCGAATTCATCCTTTACAGTACTACCGTTACGGACAGTAGTGTTTCCATTCTCTGGATTATTATCCCGAAAACGGGAGTTTTAGACCTCGAGCGGGATTAAAACGGGATGCGGGATAGAACGGGATTTTCAGCTATGACGTATATTTTAATTTTTTTCTATTTAATTTGAAGGAAAAACGAACTCTAATTGATTAAACTACCGTAGCAAGAGATAATAGCAATGTTTAAACAACTATTTAAACACGGTACCCTACGTCAAATATAACTCTCGGGATTGAACAAACAAAAACATGCGGGATAAAACGGGATTTTCCATCATTCAAAAGCGGGATTAAACGGGATCTCTCGACCCTGCAAGCGGGATAATTTTTTGCACACGTCAAGTATTCTACAAAAAGAAAGACGACAGAGAACAGACTACAGACAGACGTCAGACGTCAGACGTGTTTTTTTTTCATTACAAATTGTAATGGTTGTCGAGGAACGACTGCGACCTTCTTGACGTTTTTATTTCAGAATCCAGGTAAACATGCTTACATTTTCAATTTTATTAGTTTAGATTGCAGTTCCTGATATCCTTTATTTTAATCAACATCGGTGTCCTGAGCATAATTGAGTATGTAGGCTAGCTCAAACTTATTTCTATTAAATATTTTGGAATAAAAAAAAACCTTTGTAATAGTGCAAACAGTGACTGATTTATGGTAACCTTGATTTTATTTGATTTTAATATGCTGGGACGACCTTTACTTGATATATTCGAAATGTCTAAACATCTTACCCAATAGAATAAAATAACCTAGCCCAGGCGTATGTACATACGATCTCCCACATTTTATTGACTAGACCTACTAAAAACTTGTTTTTAATCACAGGACACAGAAACCTACTCTTTGGGTTCCAAGGCCTACCTTACTCAGTCACTAGGCTATGTTACAATAAGTTCTGCCTATGTTATTAAGCTATTGTCATTCTCCTAGTTTAAATAATCAAGGTTACATAGCCTACCTTCAGTCCAAGCGATTCCTGTTTCACTACAATGACTAGCCTAACTTATGTAGGCTATGCCTAAGTTAAGTTATATATTTTGCATTGCAATTCCATCATCAGATGGGTTACAACTATCAACTATGCAGCAATTCCAACTGCTACAGGTATCTTTAGAGAGTGTTCATCGATGGTGCTCAACGAATGGGATGTACATAAATCAAGCTAAAACCAAAGTGATAACTTATAGCCGGATCAGCAACGTCATTGAATACGACTATGTCTTGGTTGGGAACCGGCTGGAGAGATGCAGTCGCATGAAGGATCTTGGGGTCACGATTGATTCCTCCTTTGAGTTTGGACAGTACATTGGTGACATATGTGCCAGGGCCTACCTTACCCTTGACCTGGTTATTCGGACAGTAAATCACGGGCTGGATTCCGTAGCAGCTACCATCTTATACAAGTCCCTTGTCCGTCAGCATACTTGAGTATGCTTTGGGTGTATGGTCTCCATACCAACTCGGCCTTACAGACCAGCTAGAGTCAGTCCAAAGACGATTCATCAGGTTCCTGGGACGCTGAGATGCGTTCAACTACTTAGAAGTCCCCATTGATGTCATCTCAGAATCCTACGGGCTGCAGCCATTATCATGTAGAAGACGCGTAGCAGATGTGTCCTTCCTCTACAAGCTCCTCAACAGCAAGGTAGGTTCCCTTACCTTCTGGAGAAGATGAATTTCAGAGTGCCCACCATCAGGACTAGGGAGCAGCGTTTATTTGAGCTGGAGCATGCAGGAAGAAGTTACCTCCAGAACAGCCCTATTCCAAGGCTCATGCGTTCCGGCAACTACGTCTCGGCTTCAGTGGACCTCATTCATGACAGCCTAGCAGCCATCAGGCATTCTGCGGCCGCATCTTTTTGGGAGGCTTCACTTTCCAAGGGTCACCTTGGAATTGGGAAAGAAAAGTTTCTCATATTTCGGACCCACATAGTACAACAGACTGCCCGAGAGCCTAAAAACCGTTGCATCCAACAATACCTTTGAGATTAAGTTTAAAAAGTTTTTAAAAGATATAAATGTTTAGTTGTAAGTGCAGTAGGTTAATGACAAAAGTTGTTCTGAAAAACAACTGATATGTATCAGAGAAACGCTGGCTAATAAAGACGTTTTTATTTATTTATTTATTTATTTATCCTGGTCCCCTGTCAGTGAAACCTAGTGTGCCCCATTGTTAATCGTCATTTGCTATCTTTCTCGTTTTCTGTTAATTTCATTATGTTTCAGTTATGTTGATCGTTTGTTTAATACTGTTTTGTTGGGTCAAATATTTACTGTTGTTATTGCTTTTCCATATTCTATTTCGACTTCATTGTTATATTAGGGCTTTCCTAGTCAAGATTTACCTTGCGTTTGCTAATCGATTGTTAATAACTGTATTGCCGGACCAAATTCTTACGTTTGTTATTGCTTTTTCATAATTTATCTTGTATGTCATTGTTAAATTGTTGCTAGATTTTGTATTGTGAGAAGATTTTATGTTTTCATAGTATGTTTTATTGATGTTTTAGGGAATTCAAGTAAAATATTGTAATGTTATTTGTGTAAAATATAAAAAAGAAAATGACTTGCGTTATGATTTTATGGTTTTTATTATGTCTCATCAGTATTTATTTTTCTAAGATGCCTCGAAGAGATCAGGCACGCAATGAAAGTAATAGGGCTCGCAATGTAAATAATAGGGATATGATGAGACATAATCGTTTTCACCTTATCAACTATAGATCAAATATATAACGGATCTTGAAGTCACGAAGTGACGCAAGTTGCTAGTAAATAAATAAATAAATCGAGTAGGTACTCAAAAGAGTCCAGTTCCACAGAGATCCTGCGATATATTATTGGATCAAATATTGATATTATAGATTTTAATTCGGTTTGATGTATAAACTATTAGGCTATTGAACTTCTAAACTATTAAGCCTGACTTAAGTTATTTTTTTCCCCTATGTAAACATTGAATTAAGTTAGGCCTACATTTTTATTGATGATTAATAAATGTACCTAAACACTGAATTGAGTACGGTAGGCCTATTAGTAGGCCTAGTTGATCTATTTACATTTCATCTTATATTTATTAAATGAAACTATCAAAATTCAACCAACACAAAATATATTTTACCAAAGTTAACAAAATAAACAATAAATTAATAAGTTATTACTTATTAGCCTATAGTTAATTTAATAATAAATAGGGGTATTAACATATTGGCCTAAGTTAGTTTCTTCAACTTGTAGTCGTTTACAAATTTGGGATAAAACTAAAATAAGGATGAAATAAAAAAAATAACTAATCATTTTTATTTATATGGTAAAGTTAAATTTGATGCGATACTTCGATAATAACAGGATTTAATCCGATAACATATCGGAGGTTCTCTGCGAAACTGTAGCCCTTCATAAACACATAACATTGTCTTTGCAGACTCGTCACTTGGGTGTAGCCTACCCAACATATACATAAATAACAGCTCCATTATCGTGAATAGGCAGTTTTCGTGAACCTTTTTATCAACTTTAGGGATCCATTCAGTCACAAGGCTCGGGTGTCTGCTCTTCGCTTCGTCATGACTTATGAATGTCAGTTCGGCAATTTTTTAACTGAATGTACCATTTTCGCACAGAACTTCCATTCATTACATAGTTTCCGTAAACTTCAAACAGTTGGCAATAAATGTCTATCGGTTTTAAGTATTTTGTCAACAAAATACTCCCTGAAACTGTACGCAGCTTGCCTATTAAGTCACTGAAAAATGTATTGACCGATTTTTTGAACAGAAAAGTTATCTACCCTATCGAAGAATTTTTATCTTTCAAACATGATGATTTTCTGTAAAATTCTAATTGTTAAGTAGGATATTGTTTCTAAAGTATGTAACAAAGGTTTCATGAACTGTGATATACAGTAATAGTCTTTCAGAATAATGTTATTACTGTTAACTTTATTTAAAAATGTATTGTCATTTAGTTTTAAGCTGTATCTCACTGCCAATTTTAGCTAATTATTTTAATATAGGCACTTACCCGACTTGTTTACTTGACTATAAACAGTATTATTGCCATCATTATCAATACATCTCAAAAACTTTTGTATAAAATCAGTATTATTAGTTTATTAGTACCTATAGCATGTTCATCTATTTACACCTGACTCTGTACATTGTACTTTGAATTGTATATTATCTCCATTGACCTGGCCTATTGTATGAAATGTATACTTAATAGCAAAAAACTATTTGAATTTGAAAAACCGTATAATTGACCGCACCTCACAACTAGCAGGATTTTCAATCTCAGCGCACATCTTAAGTTGAAATTATGAAAAAAACAGGCAGCACGAGGATTTTTCTGTTGTCACAGCTATCATCTGGGTTGTGAATAATTGATAATTATTGATTGTTGTTGCCCTAAGTACTTTAATAACTTGGTTAGGTACCTATACATTTAGGCTCGTTTCAAACCTGCAGGTACTAAGAATAGATTTACTGTCGCTTAGCACTGTTAGAATGTAACGGGAACAACAATATATTGCTACATAGCACTCTTCGGGAAAAAGACGCTCAACGATATATCTTCGCATCGTACTGAAAGGGTTAAGGAAGTGAGATGATCAACAAAGGTTTTAAGTACTGGAGGACTAACTTATTGCTCACACGCAGCCATCTTCTGGATTAGCATTGTAAAAACAAGTAAATTTGTATTCTATCGGAAATAAAAATTGTGTAGCCTATCCATTTATTAATAAGTGAAGGAATTTATGTGTGGATCCACAGAGATGTAAAATACAGAGGATACAAGCTTATGGGACAACCGTTCCTTTTTAGCTCTGTTATGTTGGGGCGGAAATGTACTTGTACTGAGTAAGGAAGAGCCTGAACAATGATGGCCACCTAGTATTTTTATACAGCAGTTGTAGTGCACAGGGTCTTCCCTACAGCATAAGCGCTGTAGTACGTGATGGCGAGGGGGGAAAAGAGAATGGAAGAGGACGACGAATAGAATTTGCTTTAGACACCAGTTATAGACACCACTAAGTGTACCAGTGAGTTTATCCTCTGTGTCTTACTTCTCTGTGGTGGTTCAGATGATTGTACTGGCATACTTACCCTTCATATGTGGTAATGACATTTCAGTGTTATCTAATGCTTCTTACTTAAAAGATTGGTGGAAAAGCTGCAGTGCAATGGAAACTCGTAGTTTCATCACTCCTGGATCAGAATCAGAATCAGAATACTTTATTCTTGAACATAGAGTACAGAATAGGCGTCAAACATTACAGAGATTTAATTATTTAAAATAGCATAAAGTTGTTGGGCTTTGAGGCGCTGTCGGTAGTGATGGTTATTACCATGAGTGTTGTTTAATCCTCACTGGAACATCGGTGAAGTTCTCCAGTTCATGAACTCCAAACATATCATGGATTCCAAACATATCTTTTTAAAGTTTTCCCCTAATTTAAAATACAATAGCTGGAAGTAATTTAGGTCTGGATTCATAATTTCAGTTTAGTTTTAATCCTTATTGATAAACAATGTTCATATACATCATTCTGTTGAAATATGTAAGTAATAGGCCTAGTAAAGAGAATTCCAATTTCTTTGCTATGTTAAACAGTGCTATTTTGTTTCAGAAAATTCAACAACAAAAATGCCGGTCATTGAAGGAATTGGAGATGAGGTGGTGCAGTTTTTCTCAGTTGTATTAGTCGTTGTGGTAGCAGTCGCAGCATGGTGGTCTACAAGCATCAGGGAGAGCCATCATAACATAAGAACAGTTCTAATATTGGAACGTAGGTCTAGAAACAGAACTGGAGGAGAGACAACTCAACCACCAGCCGTTGTAACGGATACAGATAACGCCATAGATACCGGCCAACCAGACAGTTCTAATGGTGGAGAAACTGAGCTTCTAACTGATGACTCACAGGAGAAAGATGACAATGAAGCTTCTAACACATCATTAGTTGAAGAGGAGGCTGCTGGTGAATGTGCCACTAATGAAGCCACACCAGAGGTAGAAGGGGCTGCAGCTCAAAACCAAGTGACCCAGGAAAGTGGCACTGGGCAGAATATTATTGTAAGGAAACGTCTGGTCCCCCTTCTTAAAACAAAATCAGCAACAATCCTGAGGGAACCACAAGAAAGAGTGGCGGATGAGAATCATCAAACAAGGGAAGGAGATCAGATTAGAATCAGGCTAAAATACTTGAATGATGATCAAAAGCTGGTCGAAGGCAGGTTGCAGGAACAGCTTGGAGAGTTCAAAAGGTAAGCTTAACTGGCAGGATCTAAACTTGTCTGTTTCATATTCATATTGTATCTATTTTGAGTGTAAGTTGACAGGAGCAACCGTCATGAAGTTTGTATTAGCTACTATGTAGAAGGCTGGCCTGAACTATGCACTTCCAACCTGAGACTACCCAAAAATTCTGTTTCAAATGACACAGGGTTAAAGACATTTAATTGAATTTTCAATTGCCAGTAAATACTGTTTATGAGATATTTCTGATTTTATAGACGGCATTTCAACATCGAGCTGTCAACTGATAAACTTGTACGGTTGATATTCAATGGCCAAGTGCTAGGAAGCGATCAGCAGACTCTCCAGGCGTGTGGACTCTATGACAACTGTGTCGTACACTGCTTGGTTCACAACCAAAGGACACCCCCGCGCACATCAGCTGCGCACCACTCTACCCCTGCCACTCCTAATCCTCCTGACTGGAACCTCACAACCCTTCTCTACACATGTGTTAGTGTGGTAAGTTAACATCTACTCCTGTTAGAGTCATTTTCAAAACGCTATAGTAACCAATAATTACTTCTTGCCAGGATAGCGGGCTAACCTGAAGTTACCTGGTGTATGAAACATAAAACCTTATGTTATAGTTTCGTGAAAACTAAAATGTTTCACTCTGACTGCATTTTCAACCAATGATGCGTTGAATTGGGATGAAAGAAAAATAATTAATATCCTTCAAAAACTAGGACATTCCGACCCTTGTGTCCTATGTTAGATCCTTAACCTCAAATGTATAAATGTCAAAAATAATAAAATCTGACAAAGAAACATATGAATTTTAATTTAATGCACTGTATGGAAACAATTTTGCACATCAGTTTTACATTGAATATAGTGATTTTAGGATCTTGCATCATTATAGTATTGAAAATTAGAGATGTGTCGATACCAAAATTGATCAATTCTGTAAAGAAAAAAAAGAGAGATTCCTTGACTTATATATTTAAATATATACTACTCTCCTTGCAATACTCTCAAATGATTTTCAAATGATTGATTCTTTACAAATCTTGGTTGCCCCTGGGTTGGAAGAACAAAGTGAATAAAAATAAACAACATAGCGTTGGCAGTGGAAGCTTGATGTTAAATAAAAATTGAGTGGGCCCTGTAGAATAAAATTATTAAGTCCTTATGGGACGTCCCTGGTAATGTTTATAGTTCTTCCAGTGCTGAAAACAATCTTAAATCTACACTGACTCTACTTTGCACACTACCACACTAATTTTAGTGTTGCACTTCAAAGGTGTATCTTTTGTAGCGGCTTCTTACTTGCTATAATTACCTAAACTCTATTGAATGAATTTGTATTGTACCAGAAATGAAATACCAAGGTTATTAAGAATTTGATAAATATATAACAATTTGATTTATTAAACAATAACTATCTAAAGATCAACATAGCAACAATTTGATTATAATTTAATCCCTATGCTGAATATGACTCGAACAGTACATTTACTCAATGCTTGAGTACAATTGCCATTGATACTTTTGTGAAAAAATATGAATCCCTTCAGGATCTCCCTTGGTAGGAGAAGTGATTGACGCAGTAACAATTCAGTCGTGACAATGACGGTGAGGTGTGAAATTAATTTATTGAGACGACCCAACACTCAATAATCCTTCTCGTTGGCCAACGAAGGAATTGAAGATGGTGTCTCGTAGTCCAACTTGTTAGTGTAGAAACATACAGACAGCGTAGCGTAGCGCAACGTAGCGCAGCGCAGCGTAGCGTATAGGAGCGCAGCGTAGTCCAATACACACAGAGAGCGCAGCGTAGCGTAGCGCAACATAGGTTGTAGACGGTCTTAATAGTGTACCCGGTACATCAGTATAGAAGATGGCTCTGTCGAAGACGGCTCGTATCAGTTTTGTCGAAAATACCTTAAGGTGGCAGTTTTTGATCAGTAGGAGAAGTGTCGGGGTGCATGAAGTGGGGTAGCGGATTTTTATCCCCCTGGAATTTTAGCCCCTGGGCAAACGTGACGTCACAAACCAGGGGGTAAAATTCCGGCCGCGAACATTTTGAGTTTCGCGACATCAGCTCGATGGATTAAACGCGGAATTAAACATATATTTTCACGGTTGTGAATTTAATCAGAACACATCAAATTATAAAAAACTAGAGTGTACGGCCCTTTTTACCCCCCGGAATTTTACCCCCGGAATTTTACCCCCCGGAATTTTACCCCCTGGCTAGATATAAAAATTAGTGAGAATGATTAATTATCTTCATTCTGTTTTAATTTAATAGTAAACATTTTATTATTAAGTAGCCTATCTTAATTTATTTGTGACATTAACTAATCGAACATGTTTTTAATTTTAATTTTGAGATTCAAGTATTAGGATTCGATCTTTGAAGCCTAATTTTGGTTAATATGACGTATATACAATCAACTGAATGAGATTACAAAATAAATAAATAAAGACAGGGCACTAAATAATGAAATGTTTACAATTAATTAAAAACAGAAATAATAAAACCAATCATTCAATTTATAAAATCGGCCAGGGGGTAAAATTCCGGGGGGTAAAAATCCGGGGGTAAAATTCCGGGGGGTAAAATTCCGGAGGGTAAAAATCCGGCCCGTACATTTCAGTTGTCTAAACACTAGTTATATGGACAGGGGGTAAAATTCCGGTTTTTATGGCTAATTGAATTAATCACGCTCTGACTATTTTCATTAGACTTCGAAATCCGCGGGGGTAAAATTCCGGCCGCGAACAAACTTTTGGCCCCTCAGGTTACTACGTCATAGTGACGTCAGCTTTGCCCAGGGGGTAAAATTCCAGGGGGATAAAATTCCGGCGACCCCATGAAGTGTGTAAAGGCAGGAACAGGCATGGTGAATACATCTTATTTCCAATCCTTAAAAAACACGAGTCTCGGTTTAAGAATTATGCAAGAATGTCGACTACAACGTTCGATCACATATTTAGTTTGGTGATTGAGAGACGCTTACAACTAATTGAAGGGGACCAATTGGTGCAGAAAAGAGACTAGAATTGACTCTTAAGCGTGTCTGCAGTCGAATGCGCTCCAATACGCTCTGAGAAAAACAAAATAGTTTGTTCCTCGGTCGTACGCTGCGCTGCGCTGCGCTATGCTACGCCGAAATACGCTACTAGTATGTCATACCTCATTTCAATGCACGGTTTTGATTTAAAACATGCGCTGCGCTGCGCTACGCTACGCTGTCTGTATGTTTTTACACTTACACAGTATCACTGTTTCTAACTCAGTAAAATGTATGAAAGATTGTTTATTATTTATTGCTACAGAGTGTTATGGCGGGTTCGTCTTTTATGCAACACACACGCCTTCACCATCCATGGTCGCAACTATCTTCGAACCTGCAGTCCACCTCAACTTCCAATTACTTTATTTCCCAATTTAATCACCAATGGCTATTACACTCTCATTAACTATTGAAGTGAATGGCGCAAGATTATGAAAACAATGAGTCTACGAATGATAATATAACAACAAAATTCTTTGCAAGTTACGTTATTTTTTCTACAAAAACCTGTTAATTTATTTAAACCTAAAAGAATAATAGTATCACAGTCTACAATTTAATACTGATTGAATGGATAAAAATGGATACAAAACACACTTACAAAAGATTTAAACCTGGAGACATGTGCTTATGAAACAGGAAATGACAAAGTATACCATTGAAAAATTATGGCATGTACGACCCACTGGAATGATATAACTATAACCATAAATGACATATATTACTTACAGTTTGGACGTCCAACACAGAACACACAGGGGAGGGAAGAAATACGGAATTAGGTGAGCTTTATACAAAAAAAAAAAAAAAAAAAAAAAATGCGAATGAATTGATTTGATCGACGAAGACGTGAAATTTTCAAAGGCGGTTTGTGTTAGTTGGTAAACAAGTTTTGCGACTTTTTTCCTTTTCAAACTGAATTTACTTTCACTCGTGCGGCAATTATATCCCTGCGGGATATAGGCTTTACGATTTGATGAAAATAGAATTTATCCAACTAACACCGCGAACTGAATTGATTTGCACAACTCGATTTAAAAGCTCACCTATTGGTCTGGAAGGTAAGGAGAAACACACTGAGACAGAGACAGCTCTGGCTGGAGGCTTATTCCCACCACTTGTAGGGCATAGTAGATTGTGGGTACGTCGTCTATTGTCTAAATCAGCTGAATAGATCGTGTTCATATTTGGTGTTTATTACATCAAATTCAGTACAATTCTCAATACCGATAACCTGAAAAATTGATTTTCAATTCTTGATACAGATACCATTAATGGCATGATAACCTGACTTGCAAGTAGATGATTCATTTTTTCTCACTAGTTATCTCCTCAACACTTGTTAGACTACAAAAAAAGTTATAAAATTCAGCTGATAATGCATATACAGGGTGTCCCGGAACTCTCTACCAATATTCTAGGGCATTGCTCCTGGGTAAGAAACATACCTAAATATCATATTTAAATTGTCTGGAAGTCCTTAGTAACTCACACAGCCGCCATTTTGTTTTTTTCAGTTATTAATTTTTTCTAAAGAATGGTTAAACATACGAAAAGGAAACTTTGCACAACCATTTATGACAACTAGACAAAGCTACAAAAAAATTATGACAATTTTTCAAATTCACAAAACAAAATGGCAGTGATTTAAAATGTTTATAAAATAAACTAGTTAATTAAGAAACAAAATTTTAAATGGCCGCCATTTTGTTATATGAATTTGAAAAATCGTCATATTTTTTTTGTAGCTTTGTCTTGTTGTCATAAATGTTTGTGCAAAGTTTCTATTTCGTATATTAAACCAGTCTTTAGAAAAAAATTAATAACTGAAAAAAACAAAATGGCGGCTGTGTGAGTAACTAAGGACTTCCGGACAATTTAAATATGATATTTAGGTATGTTTCTTACACAGGAGCAATGCCCTAAAATATTGGTAGAGAGTTCCGGGACACCCTGTATAAGTAAGGAACTCTGAAACCAATATCCTAAAATACTTTTATTCTATAACTCTTTCATTAAAAACTATTCATGGGAGAAGGCCTTTTCCAACTCATAGAGTTTGCCTCCCGTAAAAAATTATCTGCAGTCGCTCATAGGCTGCTATAGATTATGGCTGTAGGTTATGCCTCGTATGTCCACAACAAAATTAAGCTGTTTATGCTTACTGATTTTATTCTCATAAAAACATGTCCAAGGTATCGGATCTCAATTTTTGCTTGATTTTACAGATACCTTTCCCACAATGTATAGAAAATTTGTTCACTTAAGAACATGGTATCCTCCAAAACTGACTAATAAAATTCCTACATTTTCCTGCTGATTTCAAAAATTCCCTCTGGGTATTTCCCACCGCTTAAATTATTAAAGCTGTAGGCTATTAACTTTGTAAAACACAAATACAGCTACCAGTACTGTATTGAAAATACCTTGAGACTAGCAACAAATCTATAATGGATTTGCTGAAAAAAAAACCGGGAAAATGTGTGAATTTTTTCAAGAGTTGTGTGGTAACCTGTATACCTGTTGCTATGTAATGATACAGAGTTTTAATCTACACTGTTATTGAATGGGGATTTTTATTAGTGTCTAAACTAGTTAGCATTATGTTTGTGAAACACCTAATGTTTTTAGGAGTAAAGGGAACGAAAATCCAAAATTTTTTATATCCCAATAATTAATTAACACACCCTAGCAGTGCAAGTATCATTAATTATGGCTGTCAAAGTACAAAACTAAAAGAGTCAAAGCCTCTTATGGATTGACTTGAGGAATTTAATGAAATATTAGATTCACAAAGCTTAAAGATTAAATAAATTCAAGATATCACGACGTAAAAATGACAGGGTTTTAGCTCCTACAAAAGAGCTGTACAACTAATTTTTGCTAATAGGCAATGAATAACTCAATAAGTTACAATAACTTATCAACAACTAATCTCCAACATCACAAGAATTACTCTCCCTGTTTTCCTATTGTAATAATAAATATTTACAAGTTATCTTTTCAAAGTTCTCCTACTACCATTCCTCTCCTATTGTCTGTTATCTGTAGCTTACTTTGTAATCTCACCCAATACCTGCTATTTGCACAAATTTTACTAACTATTGCTATTGCTATTTAGAATAAATGGAATCCAAAACATCTGTTGCATTGTATGCTTTTTGAAATACCAATAGGCCTATGCTCAGCTCTACTCATTTGACGGTTACTGAACCTATCTGTTACAGGTGCTATGCATTGTGTGGTATTGTAGATACCAATATGCTCAGCTCTTCACTCTCACTACCACAGCCGCCCTCATTGGCCTCACTGGGATCTTTACTGTATCAGTCTTTAGTCTTTACCTCCCTGATCAAGATGGGATACCACACTAATTTTGCCAAATCAATAATTAGATGCTAAGTTGCTAAATCTCAGCCCTCTGAAGGACTTAATTTAACTTAAAAAACTTTTGCTATCTTGCTTGTTGTCATTTTTTGTGATAAGGGTCAGCCCCAGTACCAATTTTTAAGTGTAATTTAGCAGTTTCTACAATTAATACAAAAATGTCTTCTACAAAATGTTGTTGTTGATCACATGGGATAATTCATTGGGAAGTTTGTTGTAAGCAACAACTCACAAATCAATAATATGACTTTAGGACTCTAGAACATATGTAAAATATTTATGTCACAATATATTTAAATACATTTGAACTATATTATTTTAAAACAATCATTGTTCTAAACATAAACCTTATACATGTAAATGAATTATGACACTTTTTGATCATGGAAGATTATTAAATAATATTTTAGCATATAATTTTGTAAAGTAAACTAACATCAATAAATTATTGATGCCTTTCGCTATACTGCAAGTACAGGTATATAAGAGACGTAGGAATTGGCTAACTCAGGAACTCGCTAACTCGGTCGTGTGTCGGAACTGGCTAACTCTGGAACTGGCTAACCGTCTCAGTCAGGAATTGGCTAACTCCGGAACCCGCTAACTCGATTTTGTCTCGCGGCGGAATTCGCTAACTCTGGAAGTCGCTAACCTGGCCGCGCCCACTGCACAGAGCGTTGCCAACCTTGTACGACAAAATAATCGTACACTGCCGTATTTCAAAATGTCAGTGTCAATGAAGATACAGTAAATGTTATTGCTTTTTGTTATCAATTCCACTTTTAACAGATAACTAGCCCAAAGTAATTCAAAGACAATTAAAAAATAATGAAAAAGTGTTTTTTAACTGTACAATTGCCAGTTTGATGTTTATGATTTAGATCTTAAATATAAATGCCATCAGTATAAAAGAAAATTATAGAATATGAAAAATATTTAAAATTCATTTTAATTTTTACAAAATAATTTAACCTCTACGAAATTAAGCTAAAATACACGCAAAATCTCAAACACGGAAACAAATTTAATCGTAATGTCGTAATAAACCAAAACCATTAATTAATACAGTCATCAACCATCGTAACTTTCATAACTAATTCATAGATTTAAAATTAAATGTTCGTCGTTGAACCGTCCAGCTTACGTGTACAAATATCTTAGAGACTAATTTTTTATCTAGGCCTAATAGTTTAAACCAAAGCATTCTAGGCCTACTAGTAAATAGTTGCCTAATTCTAAAATGTGTTGATTTTTTTAGCAATAATGTTACATGTTTTGAAACAGTTTTTAGATTGTAACACACCACTGGTAGCACCACTACTAGCACCACTAGTAAATAATAGGAGAAGATATAATATTCCTATAATAAAACGAGGCAGGGATATTTTAATTCACGATTCTTAATAAACGGATTGACGGATTTTCCTGATTTGAGTGTTGGGTTTCCTTTATATTGCTTTCACTATCGATATAAACTATACCAAGCCATTTCTCGGTTCACCGTTCCCCGGTACTGAGCTACACAATAGACAATAGCTTTGTTTTTTGATAAGATCAAGTAATTTTAGCTATGGCCACCATTCATAAGAATTGTAACAAACAAGAACGCCTGGGTCCATTTATAACCAGCCTGGAGAAAAAGTCCAGACTTTTAAAAAGTAGGCCTACTGAAAGACGTAAAATTAATATTAATTCAACAAAATTAAGAGGATGACCCGGGTTCTACACTAATAGCCTACGATAAAAGAAATTTACAAGTTGTATTTATGCATGGACTAATTTTTTATGCAATCCATTAATACTTTAGGCCTACCACTTTATAATGTATTGATAAATATTTATTTAAATTCAATAGCTCTATTTTAAAATACATTACCACTACAATGTAACTTAATTCTGTAATTACGTTTAACGTGTAAATTTTATTATGATTTATGATTCAAGGTTACAAGCCCAGTATATAAAATACGAACTTAATAATTTAATTTGCAGAAGTTCACAAAATGGTTTTTATTCGAATAAAAGAAACAAATAGTAGACTACGAAAATAGATATTTCATAACATGCAATGGATCCATATTAAATTGGATTTTTATCTTTTTGCATACCAATAAGCTACTATTTAAGTAAGAAACCCACGTCATATAAAACACACTCCCTTATATTATTAGTACATTTCTTATCCTTATGGATCAGCTGAAGACAGTTTTATTGTTAGTTCTGTCCGGTGAACTGTCTTTAGAGGTCGTTTTTGTTCACAAATTGTTTCTTGTTTTCAGTCATTTAAAACCTTGTTTAACCAGATAAAACGTTCTAATCACAACTAATAACACGTCCCCTAGTTATATAACCAAACAGAAAAGAACAAATCATGAAGTTAACTATAAAATAATAGAAACACAATTTTGTCGACACTAGCGATCAGTGTCACCGGACATGAACTAGACACGAAAAACGAGCTTCAAAGCTTACAATGGGATGTAAAGTTTACTTGTGTTGGTTAGTCTATGGTAAGACTATAATGCATTTTCCACCCTAATAATCATAAGAATAATGTTAAACATACTTATAAATATATTTATTTTATCGACTACGTTGCTCTTACTCCTAATTAATCGCAGGATACGACATTATGGTATCGATACGATATAGGTACTACACTTTCGGCAACACTGGCCAAAAATATTCGTGCTTGGCTCCCATTGGACGGCCCGCGAGGCTTCTGATTGGGAGTTAGCGAGTTCCGCCGAGGGACCGAGTTAGCGACTTCCGTACGAGGACGGAATTCGCTAACCCGGCTCTAGAGCGGGTTAGCGGGTTCCGGAGTTAGCCAATTCCGAAACCGAACAAGTTAGCGAGTTCCTCTCATCGACCAAATTTGAAGATAGGGCGTTTAACATGGGGTTAGCGAGTTCCAGAGTTAGCCAATTCCGCGGACCCGTATATAACATATTTTCTCTGTATTTTTGTTCTTTTATGCTCACTCTAAATCTCTAGTGTCCTTTTCTTGGCTGTATAAATTGTTTTAAGGATTTCACTTGAAAATATTTAAAAATATTATCTAAAACAATGTAAAATATAGGCCTATAGTAAAACCCCTCATATCCAACAATGACACCATGGGCCATGGTCCAGCCAAAAGGTCAGATATCGGGAGGAGCAAAAAACTTGTTTTTTTCTAGTAAGAAAGTCGAGCCCAGCAGAACACATATTTCCATGACCGCGAAAAGACAATTTTACTGATTTTGTAGGAGCAATGATGTTGCCGTGACCATGGAAGATGTTCACAATTTTGCCGTGACTGTTCTCCATTTTACGGTGACCGCATTAGATGTTCTAGATTTTAACGCTAACGTTCACAAACTGTGACGCCTGGCCAATTCAGGGTTTCCCGGTGAAATTGATAATTTCCTCATGATTCCTGTTTCATCCCGATACAACAAATTAAAAAATAACTCCTGGTGTTTCCGGAATTTCTGGTCTGTGGCTACCTTGTTGGTCGGATATCCCGAAGAAACGGTTATGAGGGGTTCTATTGTAGATCGAGGTATTAGTTAAACCTGTTTTTTTTTTTTTAGAAACTGTAATAATAAAATAAGTTACTGTCTAAATTAATCACCCATTTACAGTCCAATCAAACAGGTTCCAATATCTAAATGTCCAACAATAGGGAGTGCACTGTTAAATAAATGATAAATTGTAAATACATTATCTAATTAATTATAATGGAAGAGCTCTAATGTCATTGAACATTTTGCTAGGTCAGTTTATTTTGATGCAGAGGTTTCTTGTTTTGTTGTGAACTTTAGTTAGTGTGTACACATTCACATGAAAACCTTAAAACAACCAAATGTAATGTTTGTTCTTAAAAATGTTTTGGCCTAATATAGATCGTGACTTCAGTCTTATATGGCTTTTTTACATTCCTGTAAGTAACAAGTTTTTGTGTTGATAGCGAAAATACCATTATCATAGAGTTAGAAAATTATTTATTTCTTATACTAAGAGTCTATTCTGTTTACACCAATAATTTATGTTTATTAAATATTAATTTTAGTTATTCTGGTGTTATATGATTGTCATAATCCCATCTGAACTCAACCAACTTATTTAATTTAAGTTCCTACAAACGCTTAGTCTGGATTATAACATGTACAAATCAGTGGCTTTGTTGCTAAAATATAGATCACTAAGGGGGTTCACGAGCTGGGGACTTCATAGTCCGCGACCAGACGTTGGTCCCAGACTATATAAGCGCCGACCAAAAAACGGGTTCACGAGTCAGAGCCTAATGATGTGAAAGCCGGGCCCAGTGTAGGTCAAGACCAAATCCGTAGCAGAGCCTAATGACAGAGATTCGCAGGGAATTTCTGTTGAGACGTTGGTAACAACCAGTAACAACAGTCTGGAAACACATGTGAAGCCACTGCTGCTGGCATACGCACTTCCATACAATAGGATGATCGTGTGAAAAAAGGCTGAACCAAAACGTCCAAAACGATTATTTATCTTGTATTTCATTGTCCCAATGCTCGCCTATGATAATCTATCTAAGTTTATTGATTTATAAATACAACACTCCACGTTTGTATGGAATCAGATAATGGAAGTCTTTAGTTAAATATATTTTTCTGTGTGCATTATTATAATTCAATTAAGATGCATGACATAAAAAATCGGGTATTTATAACCGAATGGATGCCTATTTTGCATAAATGCCCGATAATTTAAGGTGGTGATTTTTGCATCGGATAATTTTAACTAAACTTATTTAAATGGTACAATTATTGAAACTAAAATGTATTTAGAGGTACTGATTATTAAATATAAAAATCGTATGTGTGTGCTGGTTTTAATCGTGGCTGTGACCTAAGAATATTCTTTCCGTTATTCTTACACTCTTTAATAATCTAACTGTAAAATGTTTCAAATAATATTCTGTAGTTAGCTCGTAATATTATTTATGTTGACAGCTATGGTTTTTAATTTACAATTTGTGTTGTTGCGATTTTTAAAATCAGTTTCATTACAATGCGTTTATATTTAGGAAAACATTGTTTTTTTTTCTTTGGGCATAGTTTCGAACTGAAAATTTGATTTATTCTGCTTTCATTACCAAACAAATAGCTACCATCCAAGCTTTACTAACATCCAATAAATCACCAGTTTCTCGATGAAAAGTGTCATCAAATGACTCATTGACGGCATCTTTGGAACATTTAAATCTATCTTTAAATTCATCAAGTCATAAAGGGTTTTAGTCATGATAACGAGCTGGTCCTATGCGAGGTAGTGGAGTGATGGTACATAATTGTTAACATAATACAGTATAGATATTTCATAGTCATATTCAATACAAACGGCGACCAGTGAGTACAACCATTGACTATATAACCACGGGTTATATAGTCAATGGTACAACACAAGACGGTGATATCACCGCGTACCGTACTCAACGACTGACGGTTTGCTTGATGTTTCCCACGGCAAAAAACTATTTTTGATAATTATGTTAGATAACAATGGTTTAACTGTTGTTGATTAGTTATATTTATATTCTACGCATAATTTTGTCGTTAAAATTGTAATAACAGGGGGTTTATCAGTAAAAAAAATCTTTGTTATGATACTACTTTATTACGTGCATAATTTATCTGTCGTTTTAAGTTGTTTGATGATTTTTTTTCATGTTTTATGAGCCTTTTTACCATTTTTACATATTTATTTAATATGGTGTTGTGGGTAATGAAATTGTTCGGAATTTAATGAGGAACCATATTTAAACATTAGTTTTTAACAAATAATAAAAATAAAGGAGCTAATTAGATAAAACTCGCATCATGTCACGTTAAACCTGCCTCCTACCAGGTCTGAGTTGGAGACCAAACACCATTGTTCTTTTGGGCCCGAACCATCTCATTTGGGCTCGGACTAGACTCGTGAACCCACCGAGACTAATGATAAGAAGCCGGGACTATCTGTAATTGGACTCGTGAACCCAACTTTTAAAACCGGGTTTTATCCCTGCACTAATTGTGTGCCACCTATCAGTTTGGTCCGCGGCTTATATAGTCTCGAGCTCGTGAACCCGATTTTTTAAGTCGCGGCTCAAATACCGCTTATTTCCGGATTCTGGGCTCGGACTACGATAGTCCCGAACTCGTGAACCGCCCCTATATAACACAAATTTAAAGTGTCAGTAAAACCAGGTTACTTAAAGCGCCCAAAACATTGTTATTATAGGTAGATCAAAACTAAATTAATGTAATAAATAATAATACAAAAAAATTTGGGGAATAATGAGTTGTGAGGTAGAACTGATAAAAAGGGATTCCTTCCCAATCGAAAAAGTTAAATTTCAATTCAGGACATTTGACATTTGGTCAGGTCCTGGTGGTTCTGACAATTTGCAACTTTATGTGAAGGAGATTTGAATAGCTTTTTTGCAAGCGTTGGAATAGAGCTGGCTGATTCAATCGACCCTGCTGATGACCCAGTTGAACTGCAATGACTTTGGCTTTGCACTAAACTGCACTTTTGACTTGCAACCGATCAATGGACTTTACTTACAACGTAATGTTTACGGTTAACGGGGAGGGTCAGCGCCGGGGCTGTGATGATGTCTCGAAAAGCAATTTCAATGTTCTATGTGACCCCTTACTTCATATTATCAACCATAGCATCACTTCTGGAGTATTCCCTGATTGCTACTAAAGTATTTCCATTGCACAAATCTTAACTATTTCATCAGTAAACAGTTTTCACCCTTTATCGCTGCGAAAAATTCACAAAAATGGCTGCCATTTCGAGACAAATTGAGATTGAGAAGTTGTTTCCACCAAAATGTTGCTCTAAGCATGACTTTTCTAAAAATGTACAATGTGATATAGGTTAACATAAGGAAATTTCTAGATTCAAACCCGTGACCTTCATTTCAGGAACACCCTACTTGGATCATGTTCTAAGTATTTTCTTCAATGGATTTATCTTATGTGATTTATGGGGAATAACTTTATTTGGCGTTTATAGTTGACAACATACTCCCGCAAAAGTATGTCAGGGTTGGTACTAAATTGGAAAATAAAATTCCCTGACTTTTCCAGACTGATATTATACTTTTTCCAGGCATACCGTAAGTCAATATCGACTAATCAAAATCAATAAATATTAGAAAAAATTTAAATATTTCTCTTATTTTTAATCACTCCCAAACAAAACTTGTTGCAAACTATATACATTTTGATTCCTCTTCCGTACCGATAACTATCTATATAAAAATGCACATCAGTGCTTATGTCGTTCTTTTTGCCATTAGTCATCACCCTGACAAAAATATGTAGAGCAAAATTTAGCATATCTGTAAAAAGGTAGTCGTCTTTCAGGGGAAATTCCAGAACTTTTTCAAAATTCCCTGACTTTTTCAGATTTTCCCAGACCGTACCAACCCTGTATGTGCACGGGTGGTCTGATTCACACTCATTTGCCTGCAAGATTTTATCCCAGGCATCACACACTAAATATTTTAGTTATCGCTGTATAACGTACATAACCCTTTACGTAGCTTGCCCAGTGGCCAGTAGGGGTGTGTGATGCATTGAAATTCCGATTCGATTCAGTGGTGGTCAATAAACGATTCGATTCATGAGGGAGTCAGTACAGTAGACCCTCTCTTAACCGACCCTAATGGGACCGGACCTAGGTCGGATAACTCAAAAGGTCGGTTAAAACGGGCAATCCCAAAATCATAACATAATTAAGTGTTATTCATTTGGAATTATATATTCATTATTTTGAAGTCATACTTGCATTATTTATAAAATAAACTACTCTTATCTCATTTTTTCCTATTGATAGAAAAGTCATAAATAAACACAAAACACCGTTAAGTTAAATAGGCCTACTTTCAGTGGAATCCTACACTCATCTCCATTCATACTTGGCTTTAAATACCTACTTTGTATGGTCACCATTTAATAAGAAACGTAAACGTAATAGATTATAGTACTAGGCAAGAGTCAATAAAAACTCCTATTTTAATAACTTTAGTACTGTAATGTATTAATTAATTGATACTTTCCAAATCTACCGTAATACAGTACAGAACCTTTTGTCGAAATTAAAGATACAAGCAACCATTTTGTTACAAGACAGGATAGGATGTTTATTTATAGCCTCTCACTGGATGCTCGAGGAACAAAAACTATCTTGACCTTGGAGTTGTTAACCCCCCTTCCCTGCCCTCCCTACAAGTTGCGTTGTTTGTTTATTCTAGCGATAAGATAATCAGTTCTCAAAATCGTAACACACTTTACGATTTTATAAATTTGCCACACAGATAACAAATCAGATCAGGATGTGATCGCGCTACGAACGATGATGAAAAACTGACAATACGGTATGCTACATTTTTTGTGATCAATACAAAATAATTTATTCTTAGTCACATCCTGAGGAGATAAGCGTATGGTTCAGTTCTCATCGCCCAGCGTGGGAGCGGAAATGCCGAGATTCCTAGAAAGTGGCGGTTAAGCCGAACTGCTCTCAAAGCAAGGTCGGTTAAAACAAACAGTAATATTTTACAATGGAAGGCGGATAATCCGATTATCGGTTAAGAGGGGGTCTACTGTATCCATATACGAAAAATGCCTGCAGAAAGTCAATGCAACAGTACAGAAGCACGTTGGTGTTGCGTTTCCTTTACGAAGGCGTTGTTATTTAATTAATTCTTTGCATGTAAATATTGCTTTGTTTTACAATTTTTTGTTTTGACATTGCAAATGATGAGAGGGTTTGTTTTTTTGTCTTGATGTAAGCAGTGTAAGACATGCTTTACTAATGTAAACATAGCCAAAACTAGATAGGCTACTCCAAAATCATTCTAAAAATAACACAAGTCTGAAAAATTGTTACTTGATACTACTAGCATACATAAAGGTGGCCGTGCTGCTAGTAAGATTGATGTTTTAGGCTGATGAATTTGGTATTTTTGTAGATTTATCCTCTGATTTTATCAATGCAAACCAATTGAAAGTTTCAGTATAAATCTAACAAATGTTTTTATTTGTTTTCACCCAAACATATCTTAATTTGTGAAATCAATATGACAAAATAGGTAACATGCTTTAACAATATGATTCTGCAAACTAAAAATTATGAAATAGGCAAGTAATGCAGCTCACTGACATTTCCAACAATACAGGTTCTCCTAATATACGATTGAAAATAAATATTTCTTCATCTAAAATTCATATGTTATGTATGAATAGGCCTGATACTTCGTCAAAAAAAATTTGCATTACATAAATGTGGTAAATTTTAATTATTGCTAATCCACTCTATTGACAGGTATGAATAGAAAAATGCTGTATTGCTTTGAATCGAATTGCTGCGTCGAATCGAAAATTGTTTGCTGCTTCGCACACTCCTATTGCCCAGTATGATTTTTGCAATCCAGGAATCAGGAGTCCATAGTTACATGCAAACATATCTTCCCAGAATTTTGATTTACTTGACTCACTGTGTTTAAATTTCAAACAAATAAAACTGTGATCAATCACACTGCAAGCGAATTGCAGAATATTTTTTCAGAGGATAGCAGGCTTACCTGAATGGGAAAGAGTCCAAACTGGCACAGGAAACACAAAACTTTACACTATATACACAAATATATAATGTTTTGTGAATATATATATAGTGTTAAGTTTTGTTTCTTGTTTCGAGTTTGACTGCCTATTTTGTTTCAGAACTAATAGGGGAATTGACAGATACATTTTATTTTAAAACACCTGGACTATTTGTGCAAATCAAATAAGGTGCCATTGGTAAATGAAATAAACCATAAAAGATAGCATAGTTTATTTATAACAAACTGTTCCATTCTCACAGAAAACAATACTAATATAAAACTAGTACTGGGGCACTACAAACAAACATACAGTCTAACAGTTGCCAAAAAGAACCAGGTTTGCAATGTATGACTAGTTTAAGCAACATAATACAGAGCGACCTAGCCCGGTTTGGCTCTCTGTGGCCACATTATTAGTTATTGCGATGAATTTACATTTACATACAGCAGTCTTTTATTAAAAACCTTCAAGCAAATAGAGAAAAAATTATAGTTTCGGTAGGTACTTGTCTTTGATATTATATATCCCATCTAAATATATTAAATCACATGGAATGTTAAAATCATTAGAATTTACTGAAGTAAGTTTTAAGTTAAAAATCAATTCGTAGATAAACATAAATCTGTCCACAGAGATATGGGTTAAGATATTTATTTCTATGTTCACGATAAAGTAGGTACAATAGGTAGTTGAAAATCAGCAAGACCTAACAAAGGTATCATAGCATGTTTTACACGGTTCAACTAAATCTCACTGTACATTAATTTCCTTATAAAAATTCTAGACAAAAGATGTAATACTACGATAAGATATAATACAAACAGATATTTTATAAATACACCACAACATTTTCTTGTATTAGACGTTATAATGAAAATAACCACCCGAAAAAAAACTTAAAGAAATAATGAATGAGTCCGACAACATAAGTGTTTACAACCCCAGAGTTGAATTTACAAAAACACTGCAAGTAAATGCTACACCCGCTGTCACTCTATATTTTGAGACAAACCAAAATTAACAGTATCCACAACTATGTTGTTTTTTTAAAAAAAATAGTGCTACCTGAGCAATTGACAACAAATCAAACTACACATTTAAAATTGATATTTTCACCATTCAAATACACAAACTAATCTTTGATTAGAAGCCATTGTTTAAAATGATTTAAGATGTACATTTTATTGTTCTTAGAACAAATTAAATAAGCTAAAGGGAAGAAAATTCACTAAATATATTAAGTAATAGAATAGGAAAAGATCATGGACTGACTAAATGGTTATTTAGACTCCCCACCAATGTATAAAACACTGTCGTGTCACTTTACCTGTGGCCACATAAATAAAAGCCTTCCATCTAATACATCACTCCGCACATAATGTGTGTTTCTAGAATGTATCCATTCATTTTGATGGTTTTAAACTGTTTTTAGTTAATACAAGGATCCAGTCCTGATTTGTTTGAACAAAAGGGAGTTTATGGACCTTTGAGAAGCATGAAAGAGCAAATGGCACACAGTTTTACAAATTAATCGATCATTAGTCGACAATACAGTTCGCAAAACAAACATTTGTTAATTTATATAGCGTTCTTTAAAAAATACCCTTAAAATATTTTTGGTCTATTCCCAATAACCTACTTAGTAGTTGTTTTTAGTCATTAACCAATAAGCTACTATAATATTTTGTTGTAGTTTCCATATTTTACAAGTTAAGACATATACAGTATTTACAAGAAGAATAGGATAGCAACTAACAGTTCAGTTATACAAAAGGTCTACACTCTAAATATAAGCTTAAATTTGTAACAAGTTCTATCAAAATTGCGCCAGATTGGTAACCAAATTGAATTCATTAGATTCTGCAAATGACCTGAACCTTAAGTTGAATTATTCTGATTACTTGAACTTAAGTTACAATAACAACAGGTAACAAATCGTAACTTACTAACAATAGACTAATTAACACAAAACAAAAGAGGTATAAATCTGAAGAGGTCTACTTGAATTAAAATACAAAGTGGCAGCAGGAGTGATGGGAAAAAAGTGACGGATACTTAATCTGCTGCACTCTCGGACTCTTCCAAAAAAGCAAATTTGTTTGAACCCACAAAATTCTGAAACAAAAAGATGTTATTAAAACAATGTAAATTTAACAAAATCATTATTTAACTACTGTAATCAATGCAAACTTGTTATTATAATAACTTCTATACAGTTCTACAATATTGAATATTTGAATAATGTAGTACAGTAATCTCTCAGTAATACTAAGCACACAGGTCCAATTCCATTTTTTTCTAGATAATCCCTTTAAACAAAAAAAAAAAAAAAAAAAAAAATTACCAATAAACAAACATGCATGTATCATTCAATAATGTTGTAATATTGTATTTTAAATAACTTCTTGATCAGCATTGTAGGTGTTATTAAATTTACGGAAAGTAAATAAAAGAAACGTCTTATAACACTTGAAACATATATTTACGCTTATACTGTTACTCACAAGACGGTAAATATACAAAAAAGGTGGTAAGTGGTACCACTTAGAGGTGGTAAGTGGTATAGGTACCACTTACCACCTTTTTTGTATATTTACCGTCTTGTGAGTAACAGTATAAGCGTAAATATATGTTTTAAGTGTTATAAGACGTTTCTTTTATTTACTTTCCGTATTGTATTTTCTCAGTCATCCAACCCGTGTGGGCCCAAAACACAGTAAACTTAGATTATTTTTTTTTTACCTAATTCATGTGTGAGCATTAGAATGGACAACGACGGAATCGGTCGGTTCGGGTCAGAACAATTGTATAACACAGATAAAACAATTATAATGAGCCTAAACGTAACGCAAACCCATATCAATAATATAAGAATGCTAAATATAAGATTCTAATCTAAAGTTTTATTTCATAACCTAAAAACCCCAGTACGATCAGTACAAAAATATCATGACACTCCGACAGATTTGGTGGGATGTAATTTTAAATAGCAGAAAATGTTGATGATTTTAGGTTTGCGGTTAGTAAAAGTAGTCACAGTTTACATTTGGTAGTGACATGGAATTTTGACGAGAAGATGATGGTAATGTCCACTGGCCATTGGTCTGCGTCAATGTATTTTTAACATAATAGCAACTTTGCCGAGGGGTGAGTGTAACTTTGGCGTTTATAATCGGTGTATTATTATTGAATTTGAATTATTTATATTTACCTTGTGAAGTGTTTGTGTACATGTATAGCAATGATATTCATGCATAGATCATGAATAATACTTAAGTATGAATAGTGGAATGTAGTATTTACATGGACTTCTTCGGGTTACTTAATCTATACAGGATGATTGGTAGTCAGTGTGAAAATTTGTAAGCTATTTTTATGAACACAAATTGCGATAAAAATACACAATTTGGATAGTTATATCTCACTCCTACTTCCGGCAACAACCATTTTTAGATTTTTCTAAATTTCTTGACCTTGTCTAATATAATATTGTTTGTCTCAACTAGTAACCATCATAATGATATTTTCAATGGCATTTTTAGAATCCGCATTGAATGTTCTATCTGAAAACGTATAGTTTGTTACAGCAAAATCTATGTAACACCTTCTAAGTTCAACTTGAATAACAAATTTGGAAAAACAATGAAAAGGGTGCAACAACTTGCTTAAGAAAAATTTTGTTAAAAACTGTCAAATAGTATATATGTGGTTAAAAATACCTGCCTAATGTCTTATGCATGTTCTTGGTGCACATATTTACTGTACATGTAAATTATTGTATTAATAATATATTCAATAGGACACATTTTTTAAGCATGCTCAGCCAGATGTCCTGATCTTATGCCTGTGGAATTCTGCTTTTCTATGATTTTTGTCTGTTTTTTCCAAATTTCTTATTTAAGTCGAACTTAGAAGGTGTGTTACATAGATTTGGCTGTAACAAACTATACGTTTCCCGATAGAACATTCAATCCAGATTCTAAAAATGCCATTGAAAATATCATTATGTTGGTTACTAGTTGAGAAAATAGTTATTTGTGCAACTAGTGAGCAAAGTGAGCAATTGACTCACTCGAGAGAAATCCTTACTCACGAGCCATAGGCGAGTGAGGAATGGTTTCGCGAGTGAGGCAATTGCACTTTGCACTCGAGTTGCACATTATATTTTTCCTACAGTTACAATAAAACAATAGTTATTTGTGCAACTAGTGAGAAAAGTGAGCAATTGACTCACTCGAGAGAAATCCTTACTCACGAGCCGTAGGCGAGTGAGGAATGGTTTCTCGAGTGAGGCAATTGTACTTTGAACTCGAGTTGCACATTATACTTTTCCTACAGTTACCATGAAACAAATAAATTGGTGAAGAAACATAACCTATTTTTACACAGAAGTGAACTTTTAATATAACATTTAACGTGAAGTGACAAATACAACAGTACATTTATTTACTATTTGAGTTTGTGTAAACATAACCCCCAAGACGGATCGTGTTAGTATGGTTGTATCTTAAATTTGTGTATCTATCGCTGTTTTGTGTCGCTATGACAGATCGTGTTAGTATGATTGTAACTTAAATTTGTGAATTAAACGTTGTTTTGTGTAGCTATATTTTGTTTGTTTGTTGTTTTTTCTTTCAAATGCCTCCGACAATACGACAACGAAACATAGACAGGAGGCGTAATCGTGATAACGACCGCAGCTACAGAACAGTGACACATAATAGGCTCAACTATTAGGTTAAAAATGCGCCCTAACACTACCCCAAAACAACTTTTCGTTCTCAATTGGCCCTCTATCAATGACCTGTGTTGCCTGTACAGCGAGGCATTTTGAGAAGGAGAAAACCGGCCGGAATGCTTTAGGTTTATCAATAACGAAGATTAACATGGTCTGAGTTACAAACCGGTAATCTTTGAATTGACTCTTTTAAATTCATTGTGAATATGACTGTTATTTGTTTTGAAACTCCTGTAATACTTTGTAATTGCTCGAATTCGAGCAACATGTACACTAGTATGTGTTATTAAATGAATTTATAACAGGTATCGGTATGGAGAATCAAAACCAAAGTTCTGGAATCAAAATCAGTATCGGAATCGACCAATTCTGAAATCGGCCCATCACTTATTATAAGTCATAATATCATATTTTGAGTGCATACAAACAATTAGCGGTTAATGGACTTCAGTAAAGTATGTGTTAGTAAAATGTTTGAGTGATAAACCTAAAAACAGACAATCTATTATACAGTCCAACAAGTAGGCCTACTCACAGGGGTTTGATGTTCTTGAAGCTTAGGCATTCTTATTGAATCGTCAATCTCTCGTTTTGGCTCTCTGTAACCAAGTTATAAAATTATAAATTTATTTTGAATTAAAAGAATGGACTTCAAATTGAACAGCAATATATGAACAAATTAGTATGAATGTTTCAAATTCGATTCTATTTTCTTAAAACACAAAATAGGCCCCTATTTTGAGGATTGCTGTAAAGCAAGGCAATTTGAATAGCATCAGTAAGCGATGCTAATTCTTTAAATAACTGTCCATTTGAACACTTATTATTCCTTGTTTTACAACACATTTAGAGTGAATGGCAAATACTATACATAAGTTCAAGGTGTTGGTGTCAATGGTAAAGTGTGTTAGGGATGATAGCCTGTGACTTAGTGAGTGAGCTGGGATACCAGTTCTGCACTTAGACCTGTGGTTTTGGTGGACCTGGAGTAAAATTAGATAATTAAAATGTGCTAATGTCCATATTAAAATGTTCTACTTTAAGTTGCGAGCGTGGTACCAAAACTGCTATCCTAAAACTGAAAAATATCAACAAAAGTTAGTGTTGAAAAAACAGGAAAACCTTGCAGAAAAGCCCACACAATAACTTGCAGAAAAGCCCACACAAAAACTCTCAAAAATTATTTTATTACCATTTGATCCTTTAATAAAAAAACTAGTAGTGAGGTGTATGTTGAAAAGCTGTTTTATCCTTGGATTCCGCTCCTCGAGGCAATACAAGGTAACAAGACGACGGTGCGTTGAATGAACAGGCTGAGCAGGCGCCAGATGGCATACATGCATTTCAAATACACTGTGTGTAAGTAGGAAGTAATTAAAGGGAAATGTTAGTTATACAAAAATAGCAATGACGACAAGGAAGAGAAAAGCACAACTGCTCTTACAAACATTAGTTATCATTATTCTATTTTACTATTAATTAATTCCGTTTCATTCTGTTACATTGAGATTTTTCAAGACTATGTCATATTGTTGACTTATGGTTACGAAACTTAAGTTTTACTTCAATTACCTCTTATATTTGGACTTAATTTAACACTGGTATTATGATTTCCTCAACACTTTTGACATATTATTTATAAATAGTTTTTACAGAAAATTTTTAAAAATTCAAACCTCAAATATTTTTGTAGGCACTTTGAATAGTTAAATATAATTTAAATAAGTAGGACTTTTTTTTAAGATAAATAGGCCATTTAAAAAATATTTATGTAGATATATATATATATATATATATATATCATAAATCAGTTTTCTATCTAGTCATTAGGCTATACAGGGTGTCCCGTAAGTAAACAGCCAAACTCCGGGAAATGGTTGTATGGGTAAAAATAAAGAGAAAATCAAGAAAAACATTTTTTCCAAAATCGCCTTGTTAACCAGATATCCGCCATTTTGTATTTTTTACATAAACATTTTTATTTTAGGATTTTTTCAACTGATCTTTATAAAACTTGGTATGTAGGTTAAGGTAAAAGAGCCCCATGTTAGAAAAAAAAATCATCTTGATTCAACTTAAAATTTCAAAATGGTGGCCATTTTAATTTTTTTTAACTTAATCACTCAACAACGGATAGTTTTATGAAAAATGCTAAGGATACTTTTATTTACAATTTTTAATTCCCTATCAAACGATACCAAGTTAATAGATCGAATATGAAATAGCTGAAATATTACGATTTTTAGTTGTAAAATGGGGTAGAATAAGGCAGAAACTATTCAGGTTTGTCCCATTTATTTTACAACTAAAAATCGTAAGCTATTGCTTATTCGATATTTTTGAACTTGGTATCATTTGATAGGGAATTAAAAATGCTAAATAAAAGTGTTCTTGCCATTTTTTTTATAAAATTGGCCATTTTTGAGTAATTTAATTTTAAAAAATAAAATGGCCGCCACTTTGTAATTTTAAGTTGAATCAAGATGATTTCTTTCTAACATGGGGCTCTTCTACCTTAACCTACATACCAAGTTTTATAAAGATCGGTTGAAAAAATTGTAAAATAAAAATGTTTATGTAAAAAATACAAAATGGCAGATATCTGGTTAACGAAGCGATTTTGGAAAAATTGTTACTCTTGATTTTTTTTCTTTATTTTGACCCATAGAACCATTTCTTGGAGTATGGCTGTTTACTTACGGGACACCCTGTATAATGTATTATGTATTGTTCTGAATGTCATTCATGTATTCTTTTGTATATCTGTGAATAAAGTATCTTTGATTTGAATTGAATTGACAATTTGGTCACCACTAGGCAGTGACAGTTGATTATGGTAATTTATTTCATATTTGACCGGTTTCATTGGAAATGGTTTGTTTGAATAATTATGCTTCATGCAAAATGTCCTGAAAGTTTTAGTAGCTAATCAATAAGACTACGTTTAATAGTATATTATGTTACTAGTCCTGAAAATAGGTGTTTACCGGACGAGTGTGGTCATTCCCGTGCGAGACAAAGTCGAGTGCGGGATTACCATACGAGTCTGTTAAACACATTTTGGACAAGTGACGTACGATATTTTACGCCATACTACTCTAAGCTAACTTAACAATAAAAAATCTGTACAATCCTTATATATTCCCACCGACTAATGGACTAACAATCACTACTAATATCCTCTAAGAGGTTATGTTTTTGTTTATAACCACTCATTGCTAAATATAATCAGCCGTTTGATGTCCGGTAAAAACTCATTACAGTACAGTAGTACGTAATGAAACCTTATTTGATCAAGCTGGCGGCAAACAGCTGTTTTCTGGACCTAATCCTTGCTTGGAAAGTTCGTTAAAATAGTGTAGTGTGGCGTAAAGATATGAAACAATATAAATGTACTTATTTCTACAAAAAAAAAAAAAAAATCATACTTAGACCAGTTTCTAAAATGAAGGAAAGTTGAAGTTACACACTTCACATGTGTTAACATCCTCAGGTACCAAGGGAGGAGAAAGGTTAGGATTGGATGTATGACTGGGTTCAACTGTCATTAAAAGTCCCTGTTCTTGAGTAGCTGTCCTACAAAGAGAACCACAATATGTGAACATTAGAGGTAGAGCAATAGAAATACAAATACATGTACAGTCCAACCTCAGTATAACGAATCTGAAGGGACCGAACTGAATATTCGTTATATCAAGGATTTCGTAAAAACGAGGTTCGTTATATAGAGGTTAGGTTTGCAGGAATTTCGCTAAGTCGAGGTTCAGAACCAGCGTCGGTCAATATAGGTCGGGATTTGACCTCATAAAAATACAGTACAATTAAAGTAGCATAGGCTACAAAACTTTACAGTACAGTGTTTACATTGTACAGTAGAACCTAAATTATCCGGAATAATAAAGGGGAGGGATCTTGAATATTGCGCAATCATGACAATGGCATTGACCTTGGTACAGGTTAAAAACTGTAAGTTTAAAATCACAGCTTGTTCTAACCCTCCTAAAACCTAGCCAAACACTGTATTGCGTTTGCGTAGTCATAAACCATGTAAAGAACAAAACAAAACAGTGTAGTAGAAAGTTTTGTAAGCTACTGACTACTGCGTGATAGGCCGGTAGGCTAGTACAGTACTGATTTATCACAACAGAGAAATGTCAATAATAATCATTAACATATAGCATTGGTGTTGCTTGTTGAAACAAATCGTATTGAAAACAATAAATTATTAGATAAGTCATTATAAAAGTGTATAATCATAGCCAACTTAAGGATAATAAAAACACTCGTAAAAGGAATGTTAAAATAACGATGTTGCTATTCTTTCTCTTTGGTTTTGTTTTTATATTCTTTCTTAGGTTTCTCTTTATCCAAAAATTGTACAATTCACCATAGTTATCCCATATCGCCCAATCACAGCTTACTAAACATTACGTCGTCATCAGTCCTCAGTGAATGAAATCAGTTCTCAGTTGCAAGTTGCAACATAGCGCGCGCGCGCAGCGACAGCAGACAAAGATGTAAAACGGAGCAGACGAATGTTAGCGTCACCTTTCCATTTAATTTGATAAAGAAACAGATTTTCCCAAAACAATAATTGGGTGGGGGATTTGTTATATCGAGGGAAAGACGTAGACAATTCGTTATGCAGAGGTTAAATTCACAATTTAGAGGTTCTGACAATGATAAATTCGTTACATTGAGGTGTCTTATTTTAGCCAAAATCACAAAAAATTTGTTAAATCAAGGTCGTTACTATGGTTTGTTCGTTATGTAGAGGTAAAATATACATTGTGTCTTATGGAGAGTTCTAGGGGATTAAAAAACATTCGTTATATCAAGGAATTCCTTATATCAAGGTTCGACTGTATTGACAAGTGAATAGGAAAGCATTGGTTATCACTAACATCAGTTCTTTTAGGTCAATACTGCTAATGTACAAACTGTTTTCCCCAGAGGGGGTTTTCCCAGCATAAAAGGTTAACAAAAATATTACAATACAGTATCAGCCAATAAAATTACTTAAAACTAAATAACAGAGCACATTTGAAGCTTACTGGTGTGCTGTAAAATTGCACTTGGCTATTAATTTAAAACCTAACAACTTTTTAGTCAAAATATCTACACTGAGATAAATTATGTTTTAAAATAGCTTAATAGTGATCGTAATTGATAAATTTGAGTGTCAACCCTAACCCATCCCTAATAGTAAATGATTAGATTAAATAAATAGGTCTTATTCACAAACAATTTTATGTACACAGACTTAATGAATACTGTCATTGAGACAACCACTCACTTTTCATTTACATTGTCGCTCTTATTCAATAGACAAAAAATTGTATTTACATTTACCTAACCTTATCCGTTACTCTAGGTGAAAATTACAGCTAATTAAATCAATATACTAGAATAGAATCTAGACCAAAAACAATTATAATTAAGTGTGAAACATTTAATGTTGAAAAGCCCCTAAGTGCAAGCTTTGTCCATGAACATTTCCAGCTTAACACTAAAAAGACACATCTTAAGACTAAAAAGCTTAAACATCAAAACTGATAAAAAAAAGCAGGGCTTGATTTGAGACTGATCACACAGTGAATAGGAAAAGGGAGTTTATTTTTATTTTTAAATGAATTTTAAGAATTTTGTTTAGCCCAATATTTTACTACTTATTGCTGTCATTAGTTCAATAAAATTATCCTAAGTTGTTTCATAGTTCTGGTACTTTGATAAAAAAAAAAGAAAAAGAAAATAGTGGAAATAAAACGTCATACTAATTCTACCTTTCCTCCATATCTCTCTGCAGCTTGAACATATATTCAGGAACATAAGTAGGAGGACTTCTAGGTGGGATCACAATTGATAAAGGTTCAAAATAATTCTTCTTGTACGTTAGTCGAAGAACCTTCGGCCTACAGAAAAAAAACATAAAAAAAAAACTAAAATGGAATAGTAGAGAACAAAAATAAGCCAGATCAGATATGGAATAAGATAAATACCGGTACCTTAATTTTCCACTATATGAGATTGCACAAAATAATGAAATTAGTGTTTACACTTTTGTCTTTTAAAGTCTCAGTTTCCAGAACCACACCGACAAGATCTTGGGGTAATTTTTGAGTCAGACAAGCTCCAAGATAACTTCATTAAGAAAACAAATGAAAGGTCCTTACTGTTGTTTGACAACCAGCAAAACATAAAAAAACCTTATGTTAGTGAGAAAGTAAAACAATTAACCAAATTTTAGATACTAAGTTTTGTATTAAGGTTAATCTTTATATACTGAAATTTAATTAGGTTAAAATATGTATATAGTTTTACAGATGACTCACAAAAAAATCGTCTTTCAACGGAACCTTTTGGACAAGGATCTTCTTCCACAGATTAAAAGCTATAGGTGGAAATTGACTAATTGTAAATTATGACATTTTTTGGTGAAGATGTAGTAAAGGTAGACCAAGTTAAGTAGGACATTAACGAAGAAGGAGGTAGTAGCTTTTAAAATTCTATGTTTATATTTGTGTGTTTCCATCTACAGTTGAGTCCCGTTAGTCCGAAATGGTTGGGACCGGGCCCATTTCGGATTACCAAATATTTTGGATTAAACATTTTTTCATTTTTTTTATTTTGTGAAAAAATAAATTTAATTTTTTAAATTTTTTTTTGTCTCAGGACGCAGACACACGCCCGGGATTGTTTTTATATTACTTAAGGCTAGACCTAGTGTCTGCAGCATTATCATTTAATAATATCCATTTGTGATTTGGCGGACAAAAATGAAAAATGTTAATAACAAAAATGGTGAAATATTTACAAAAAAAAGTATATCTCGCCCGGCCGCTACAGAATACTTTGTTGAGGTACAGCTAACTGTGTTAAAGTTTAATAAAAAAAAAAATCAAAAGATTTTCTAAAAAATTTCAAAATTTTCAAAATTTTAATTTTTTTTTATAAAAAAAATATATTTTTTTGGTATTCGATTAAGCGGACTTTCGGATTATCGAGACTCCACTGTAGCCTATTATATTTCTTTGTCAACAAGTTAAATCTGCTGTTAGTTCCATCTATTTCTAATTCCTGTAAGTGTTTTTTATTATTATTATTTATATCACATCTTTACATCCTGACCTAGTACACTAGGTTCTAGCTCGGAACTGTTTTACACATTACTAGTGATGGTCAAAACCAGAAATTTTGAATCTCAAAACCTAAACGCGAAACTTTTTTTTTAGCTGGTTACAAAGGTAAAGGTTACAAAAAATACACATAATCATAAAATGTTAAGTATGCAATCAAAACTGAAAGAGATCGTCTTCTCCTGACCGGGACATAACATAAATACAATATGTGAATGTGACTGATAATCTTAAAACCCATTACTGTAAAACAATTTTTTATAAACAACCAACAAGAAAAAAATTTATTAAACTTCTAACACCAACATAAACATGAATATTAGATTAATTAGAACATTTAGTGGTCAATATTTCTTTGTCTTTAGTAAATATTGATGTGAAACTGAATTGTACCAGTTATAGTATTTAAGATACCTTTTGAAGTTCAGAATAAAATTTACTTGTTTCATTACTGTTAATGGTGATGTTTGCTATGTTGCTACCAGCTTGTTTGGAAACAGTGTTAAAAACAATAACAATGGCACAAAAACATGTCAGCAGTTTCAAAAATAACTTTTGAATCTCAAAACTTGGTGATCGAATCTCGAAACCGAAACTTTTCCTAGGTTTTGATGGTTTTGAGATTCGGTTTTGACACATCACTACACATTACTTCAGGCTAGTCCTAGAGCGTCACGACATTATCACATTGATAAAATCCATTGGTGTTTAGCAGGATTTGGACCCGGGACCTCAAGCTCCGAAGCCCCAAGCTCTATCACTAAACCAGCTCGCTCCTCAAAAATGGTAGGCAATTAGTATAAATAGGATTAGTGTAAATGGTATCAGTATACAGTAGACCCCCTCTTAACCGACCTCGCATTAACCGATAATCGGATTATCCGCCTTTGATCGTAAAATAATACAGTTTGTTTTAACCGACCTTGCTTTGAGAGCAGTTCGGTTTAACCGCCGCTTTCTAGGAATCTCGGCATTTCCGCTCCCACGCTGGGCGATGAGAACTGAACCATACGCTTATCTCCACAGGATATGACTAACAATAAGTCATTTTGTGATGATCACAAAAAATATAGCATAGCCTATTGTCAGTTTGTCATCATCGTTCGTAGCTCGAGCACATCTGATCTGATTTGTTATCTGTGCGGCAAATTTATAACATCATAAAGTGCGTTACGATTTTGAGAACAGATTATCTTATTGCTGGAGTAAACAAACAACGCAACTTGTAGGGAGGGCAGGGAAGGGGTGTTAACAACTCCTAGGTCAAGATAGTTTTGGTGCCTCGAGCCTCCAGTGAGAGGCTATAAATAAACGTCCTGTCTTGTAACAAAATGGTCGCTTGTATCTTTAATGACGACAAAAGGTTCTTTACTGTATTACGATGTATTTGGAAAGCATTAATTAATACATTACAGTAGTAAAGTTATTAAAATAGGAATTTTATTGACTCTTGCCTAGTATTATAATATATTCACTGAAAGTAGGCCTATTTGACTTAACCGTGTTTTGTGTTTATTTGTGACATTTCTATCAATATGAAAAAGGAGATAAGAGTAGTTTATTTTATAAATAATGCAAGTATGACTTCAAAATAATGATTATATAATTCCAAATGAATAGCACTTTATTATGTTATGATTTTAGGGATTGCCCGTTTTATCCGACCTTTTGAATCATCTGACCTAGGTCCGGTCCCATTAGGGTCGGTTAAGAGGGGGTCTACTGTAAATGGGATTAGTGTAAATGGTATTAGTTATCAACAAGATCCAGTTTGTTGATGTTGATTTACTTCTTACAATTATCTTCATAGCTTAGTGTAATATAAAAATGTTTTGTCATACTGTATTCAAAAGTATACAAGACCTTAAGTTCATAAGGACGCAAACGACAGACAAATGAGATGTATTGTGGGAGCGCTTAACATTGGCGGGTGAAAAAGGGAGGATGTTGTTAATTGTTAGGACAAAGATAAAATCAGTAATTCATGCTACAGAATTTTACCCAATACTGTGCAACTGCGGTTTATTGAGGTTCTACAGTATTACTAAAAGTTTTCATTTATAAAGGTCCCAATGTTTTGTCATACTGTATTCAAAAGTATACAAGACCTTAAGTTCATAAGGACGCAAACGACAGACAAATGAGATGTATTGTGGGAGCGCTTAACATTGGCGGGTGAAAAAGGGAGGATGTTGTTAATTGTTAGGACAAAGATAAAATCAGTAATTCATGCTACAGAATTTTACCCAATACTGTGCAACTGCGGTTTATTGAGGTTCTACAGTATTACTAAAAGTTTTCATTTATAAAGGTCCCAAAGTTGCAAAACCTTGAATAATAAAGTGTTTTCTACTGAAGCTTCGATTTATAAGGGTAAAACGACATTTGTTAGAATAGTAGTGGTAGAGCAAGTTGAATAAAACACAGTATCTAAGTGAATAGAAGAATATCAAGTAGGGGAATTAGAAAGTGATTTATCAAGTCTACTGTAGAAGAAATTAAATTGAATTTGCTAAAGAATCCACTCAAAATAAATTACATTGAAAGGTAAGCGGAATGTACGATATTTATTATTTAAGGATCTTTAAAGCAGGATGTATTCGTACAGCAAGCTGAAAATATCAAATTCAAGGGCAGAAATAACATTTTTTACTGGACATTCGGCAATTGACAATCACCCCAAAAAATATAGTTGACATATTAAATTCACAAACTATTCAAGCAATTCTTCCCAGTTTTGGGTTGATTAGACCATCCCCTGGTATTTGTAACAATAAAAAGTTTACTCTAAGCTTCATTTGTGAAATGTTTTTCATGTTAGGTCAGATTGTGGATTTGATCTTTTGTCTACACTGTTATACTTAAAATTAGTAGCTAAGATATAAGAAAACCACATATATAAAACATAAATTCAATGGTATAGCATTTTATAAACAATAACATTACTTTCACCCCCTCTGATTCCCATTAAGTGACTTGTATTTAGGGTACAATTTGCTGAACTGTCTGGATACGAAGCGCCGGCAGTTGTTTTACCTTCAAGACTAACCAACTTGTTCACTCACAGGGTGATTTTGGAAACTGAAACTTGCAGATGTGTCCTTTGCATTTGGACACTTTTAAGTTAAAAGATTCTCATTAAATATAGGTTTTCAACAAAGTACAGAAATATTGAGGATTTGTAACCAAGCTGGCTATTTTAACACATTTAGTAGGTCTACATCTAATTAATAACGGTTTTGTTTTAATCATATCCAAAACATGGGGTTTTAAATACAGTAGAACCTTGATAAAAAGACTCTCATAAGGATTATAAAATAAGACTTGTTATCAAGGTTGACTTCTTATCGAGGTTTGCAATAACATGTGATTAGTGGTAAAATAATTTCAAGGGGATTTGAAAATGACCAATTGTTATCAAGGGTGACTTGTTATCGAGGTTCTACTGTATTCTCTTAAACATATTTTTTTATCTAAAAAAATTTAAAAAAAGCTTCATCATTTCTCAACTACAAAAATTGATTGAAAAGGCAAAGTCATGTTAATCACAAGGAAGGTAGAATTTAGATAGCCAGTTTAAAAATTAAGTAAATAATGATATAAAAGTAAAAAAAAAAACTTCATACTTGTAGGGAACCTTTTTTTTCCCGATTGTCCTGAGATCCCTATGGTAGGGACTAGGGACAGGGGCAGGAACAGGAACAGGGAGAGACGCGTTGTAGTTAAATTCATTCCTATACAAGAATAAAACATGTTGTAAAGTAACAATATAATTCTATTAATATAAATCAATCCAGAAATTCAGCAGTAGGATATAGGAATTTAGAATAAAACTGTTTAAAAGAGCTAAGTAGTAGAGTTGTGCGAGCAGTGTAATTTTTGAGCCAAGCAGAGCCCAGCCTTTAAGCTTGGGCAGTTGAGCATAAATTCAGAAAATAAAGCTGAACCTAGCTATTCATCTTTTAAGATATTATTTCGATAGATAGTCTCAGAAGATTTTGTGATACGTCGTCACAACATAGATAGATTGGGCTTTTCCAATAGGTTTTTATGGTCAAATATTTATATTTCTTTTTAATAACAAGCCCAATTCTTTATCATAACGTAATTGTATTGTTCTAAGATTCAACTCTTCATTTTAACACACTAAGATACATTATTTTTCAATTGTGACAAGTTTACTCATTATATGGCATTAGAAAACATTCATTTTGAAAAAAATGTAAAGCTGGACTCGATCAAAAATCTCAGACTCGCACACCTCAGATCTGCAACTGACAGTTCAGCGATGGTAGGAATTTAAAGGCTATGTCTGTTTAAAGAGATCTATAACAAAAACAATACTTTACAGTTTATTTTAGCGACTGTCATCTTAAAATCTACAACTGTGTCTAAATCTATTTCTCAAAACAAACTGACATTGGTTTTCTGAACTCTATCTCTATCACGGTATGAGATGCGTATTGTCATCTGCTCACTTACGTTCTGTTAGCTGAGCCGGGCCAACTGTACACTAGGTAATTACGATTGCCCATAGGGATTGATGAGTCCTGAAATTTCAGGAAATTTCGCGAGAAAAAAATATTCCCGATTATCGGGACAGGATTTGATCTGATCGTCTGCGATTTTGCCGCTTCGCGAGTGACGATGACGCCGCTATCACGAGAGATGTTCACGATAGTTCCGCGAACGCAGGTGGCGAAGTCATTTCGACGATCCCGTTATTGCGAGTTATACAGACAATCACGCCATGACTGTGGAGTCATACCGACGATCACGCCGTGACTGAGTCATTTCGACCGTGAGTCACATGTTATACCTGTAAATTTTTACCTATTTTTTGTTTTTAGATCAGTGCCACAAATGGTAAAAATTGATTTTGTTTGTCTTGTTTGGTAACTGCAATAATCAAGACTTTCTTTTTATGAAAAGGGGAAACAAATCAAAAAAAACCAAAAATCAGGCCCTGTCCTGAACTAAAAATTCAATCCCGTCCATCCCTAATTGCCTATCTAATTTTCTACTTGATTTGAACTATTTATTACTAGTTCCACTTTGCCATTTTCTAAAATAATATATTAACACATTCGCTGCTGAAACCTTTAAACAGGCGCTCGCCAATGGCGGCGAGGCCCGGGCAGAGCCCCGACGCGCTAACTGAATCAGCGATCGCTATTGGTATTGAAATATCTCAATAAGACGAATCACAAAAGAGCAGTGGTGATTGTTCTGCGTTACTCCGAAAGTGGACGTAGTTCACTGAAACACCCAAAGGTAGCAGCACTGCCTGGATCAATAACCAGAGTCTTTGTAATACGGCTCGAACTGAGAAAATCCCCGAAAACGGGACAAAAGCATTGCCAGACGGGATTTTACGGGCAATTTTTGTACCAACCTACACCAGAATAAAGCTCGCATTATAAGCTACAGGCTGGTAAAGATTACAACGTTCCCCGACAATGGCTGAGCTCACATTGAAACAATAACCATGACATGGCGCGCTCCCCCACCCGTGGACCCCCCGCTCCTCAGCTGAGACGCGCGGGGTCCACCGGTGGACCCGCCGCATCGAATGTGTTAAAAGAAGATTCAAACATCAAACTTGAATTCTACATTCAAACTAAAGCATTCCTGTCTTTGAACCACAGAAATAGATTTCAAAAGCAAAGTTATGTTTATAACTTGGAAAGTTGAATTGATATTGTGTTATACTTGGAAAGTTGAATTGATATTGTGTTATATATTAAGTTGAATTATATTATTATAAAAGATTAATTATAATAAAAAAAATTGAAATATTTTGTAAAATGAGTACTTAATTTTTAAGTGTCTTATTGCCTACTTGTAATATGTAATAATAACAAAAAATAAACCTAAAAATAGGACTTGCTCTGCTTTTGGTCCCAACAGTATGGAAAAGGACGACAAGCAGGTGAGGATAAGGTACAGGCAGGTGGAGGTACTCTGTCGTCAAGTCAGTTACATTGCAAATTCCTATACAAGAATAAAACAATTAAACTACCTAACTAATAAATGAGAGGCACCATTGCACAAAACAATTTGCAAGTGACTTGTTGTAAGGGTTGTATGCAAACACTAGGGATGGTCAAGTCTCGAAATTTCGGGAAATTTTCGGGAAAATTTAAATCTCGTTACACGAGACGAGATTTCTTTTTGGCCGAGATTTTTATCGAGACGAGAATAAAGAAAAAAAAAAAAATTAAAAACGCCTGCAGAAAGTCAATGCAATACCCGCAATACAGGAGCGTGTTGTAGTTGCGTTTCCTTTGCGAAGGCGTTCTTATTTAATTAATTCTTTAAATGTAAATATTACTTTAATTATTTTAATAATATTACTTTAATAACATTTGAGAAGTTTTGTTAAGTGTAAGCAGTGTGAGGAATGTTTTATTACTATAAAAAGTCAAAACAAGTAACTATTTTATAAAAATTAATATTGCTTTTATTTTATGATTTATTTTATTTTAGGATAAGTTGAACTCTATCCTAACTGATATCACTATGTTTCCTAATCGTAGGCATTTTTAATAAGTTAGGCGTGATTAATAAAAAAATGTTATGCTGATGTTTTTTAATAAAAGAATGTAAATATTCTTGCCTATTATCATTATTTTTGTATTTAAACAGTCATCTAACAATGTTACAAAATCAGGTAAAAATTTTGAACGTGCATTTCCCGTTGTGTATGAGAAGGGAAATCCCGTCTCGAAATTTTATGAGAAATAAAAAATCTCGTCTCGTCTCGAACTAAAAATCCAATCTTGTCCATCCCTAGCAAACACTATCTCTGTGAGAACCGAGTGATGTTAAAAAGCACAAACTTTGATAGAATCGATTAGACATTACTTTTCAGTGACTTGAAAATGGATTGTCAGTCATACAATATTTTGTGCCATAACAATTAAAGCTGGTTGCCTGCTCCCAAATTATGTTTGTTCTCACTGATTCTGAACTATTAATTTATTCAGAAACAGGTCTGATGTTTTCTGTGACTTTTGGGACTTATTTTGTTTAATTAGATTTCAATTAAGGTTATCTGTTGCTATGATTACTTAGTGAGAATATAAATAAATTGTTGTGAGCATATAATTTAACTTGTGTATTTTTAAATGATCCGTGAACTGAGCAATGTTTTATGCAACTAATACTCGAGCCTTTCATTACGTTTTATCCCTATGATTGTAACTAGGTAGTTATGTGGCCATACCAAAATTTATCGATTCTCGATACCTATACCTGAAAAATCGATTCTTTATACCAAAACCAATTTTTAAATAGTTTTACAAAAGTTTTTGAGTCGACTGGTTATACTACACCAACCCTTGTCTTTAAGCACTGTACTTCCATAAGGTATTTTTGAGGTGGAGTGTTTTAAAAATAAAGAAAAATTAATGCAGCAATGAAAAATCATTATTAGCCTATTTAAGTTTAAACCCTTATAAACGCATTAAATGATCATATCTCTCCTGCGGCCGTTTAAATATCACCATCATCTTACGCAACCACGGAAAACTCATGAACATCTCCCGCTGCCGTGTAGACGATTATCATCAACTCCAATGGTCAAAGACATCGTCGTTGTCTTAGAGTGATTGCAGCAAAATATTTAAGCTGACGTCAACGGCGCTACACCGAGTTGTTCAACGCGTTACTAGGTAGCAGCACTAGTTACTCTTTTGATGATATTTTTCAGTTGAACCACAACAGTGATCATTAATGGTGTTATTGGGGTTTAGCTAACACACGAGTTTTTTTTCCTAAAAAGGCTATATTTATATTATAATAATCTTATATAACTACATCAAGGTTTATTCAATATTACATTGTTAACAAAATGTATTTCAATTTTATGAGAGTTTGGTTTCAAATAATGCTATGAGAAGACAGAACATGGCAATTTCTAACAAAACTTAACAAAAACAGTTTTATTTAACTTTTGATGCAAATCAAATACCAAAACTTTTCTTTGATTTGTATTTTTTATTGAAGTTTTTTATTCTAAATTAGCCTGATTAGTAAAATAGTGAGAACAAAACAGTTACAATTCAACAACAGGTAATAGAATTAAAAAAGAAAAAAAGTCTTAAAAATATGAATTATTGCCCTAGCACTCAAACAGGGTTACCACAGAATCTTTGAGGCTAATTTCCTGACTTATTGGAACTGCAGAGTTTTACAGATAAAGACAAATTTTATATACTTTTTTATGCAACCACCTCTATCCCCATAGTTGCCTATCGCTCACCTTTATGTATAAAAAATAAACAAAGTACTAAAACTTTTTCCTATATTTTCCTGAGTTTTGGCACTTCATTTTCCTAACGTCTGTGGCAACCCTGTCAAAGGGGTAGTGTGGCGATTCTATTGGCACAGTACTACCTGGCCTTACAAAGTGTGAGGGTAAAGAGACTACTGTACTAAATGTCTAACCAACATGCTGATAATATGATATGAACCAAGTAAATGCTAAAACAGATAGCTTAAATTAAACTAAAATATTGTTGTAACGTAATATTAAATTTGAAAGTTAAAATAAGCCAATATACAGGGTGTCCATAAAAAATGTTTCAGGACATTGGGAAATGAATCCCCATACTAAAACGAAGAAAAAAGTTTATGGGAAGGACAAAGGATAATTGAAATATAACGGTTTTTGTGTAAAAATTAGGCAAAAATTAAGGGTTCCCCGGCTAACTTTGCCTTATTTTTACAGAAAAACGTTATATTTCAGTTATCCTTTGTCCGATCTTTTTGATCTTGGTATTGTTTGATAGGAAATTAAAAATGCTAAATAAAAGTATTCTTGACATTTTTCATAGAATTAGCCGTTTTTGAGTTATTTAAGTTAGAAAAATTCGAATGTCCGCCATTTTAAAATTTAGAATCGGAACAACTTTATTATTTTTTCTATTATAGGTCTTGTGTATGTTAACATGTTTACCAAATTTCATAATCATCGAATACAAAACTTCACAGATAAAATATTTTTGTATAAAAAACAAAATGGCGGATATCTGGGTAAATATGCATTTTCGGACATACCTTCCCATAAACTTTTTTCTTCCTTTTAGTATGGGGATTCATTTCCTAAAGTCCTGAAACGTTTTTTATGCTGTATAATAATTTGTTTAATTCCACAAGCGCTTTTGAAAACTCTGTTTCAATATTCAGGCTGTGTTTAAAACTTATACAAAAAGTAAATATTTACTACATAATAAATTGTAAATAAAGTTAAAACAGATGATATACTAAAGGGTATTGGAAAATATATGAAAAGATAATCTTAGGAAAAATAATCTTCTGTATTATACATTGTCCTTTTTGCACTTTTAAATTTAGTACCTATTACATTAATGAATGAATAAATGATTTTATTTCCATCAAAAATTAACAATGTATGAACATTTATACTATTGGAAATATAACTGACCACTTTAACAAGTTGTGTGGTCAGTAGAATAAATTATAATAATCTAAAAATAAGAATTAAATCAGCCTAGCTCAACATAAAAAAGACACCTGCTCTCTGTGATGTTTGACAATCCTTTTCTTAATAAAGCTAAATACTTAAACTAAAAAATCAAAGAAAACAATACTTAATTAAAATTAAAATTAAAATTACATTTAGATGAGGTATTTTCATGGACAACATCATGCATCATGCTATTTCCAAAATTGTGTTTTTATTCCTACCCTCGCATTCCCAATCTAAATAATGAAGTGTACAACAAGGATGAGGCCAACTGATAACACTATCTACTACATTTGTAGGCGCACACACACATTCGTTCATTCACTCACTCACTCACTCTTTATTACCATTACCTGTCTTACTGCTATCTAACCAAGGGTCATGTTATAATCGGCTATGCTACAAACCCTCTCCGTGACCAACGGGCGGCTGGTAGCCCCGGGGTATCCCAGGGCCGTCACTGCACTGTCCCCGTGGTACATCTGGATTCGGATGCATAGCTAATTCACTCACACTACTCATTTATTTCACAGTCATACTTCTCATTCACACTTACACCTAAATGAGTACAGAGCTCATCTGACTAACATCGTCTTTCTCTAATAACCATTTAAAAGCCTGTTGAAAAAAGGTTTTTTTGAATTTAACTGCTTTATGTCTGTAGGTAATTGGTTGAAAAGTTTCGGACCTAGATACAACAATGACCTTCTAAATAATATTTTATTTACTTTTGGCAATTTAAAAATCCCTTGTGTAGTACTTCTCGTTCCATAATGTCTGTATTCAATGTTTTTATTACCACTTCTTACGTAAAAAACCCGTAAGTTGGAGATAATTTGCCAATATCTCCAATATCTTATGACATATGTTTCTGAACCACTCATAATAAAGTAGGGTGGATTAGATAGGACTAAAACTAAGAATTTCATATTTAATAACTAAAATAGATGAATAATTAGGGGTGTGCGAAACTTTGATTCGATTTGAATTAGTGGTGGTCAAAAAATGATTCGATTCATGAGGGAGTCAGTATCCATATACGAAAAACGCCTGCAGAAAGTCAATGCAATACCCGCAATACAGGAGCGTGTTGTTGTTGTGTATCCTTGTGAAGGCGTTCTTATTTAATTAATTCTTTGCATGTAAATATTACTTTGTTTTATAGTTTTGACATTGCAAGAGAAGTTTTGTTAAGTGTATGCAGTGTGAGACATATTTTACTACGGTACTGTAAACACAGCCAAAACAAGTCACTCCAAAATCATTCTAAAAATAACACAAGTCTTAAAAATGGTTACTTGATACTTAACTAGTTTAAAGTTTCAGTATAAATCTACAAATTAATGTTTTTATTTGTTTTCACCAAAACATATCTTTATTTGTAAAATCAATATTATAAAATAGGTAACATGCTTAACTATATGATTCTGCAAGGAAAAATTAATAAATAGGCAAATAAAGCAGGTCACTGACATTTCCAGCAATACAGGATCTTCTAATACATGATTGAAATGAAAATCAGTATTTATTCACCAAAAATCCATAAGTCATATGTATGAATGGCCTATTCATTGAATGAGCTATTCAAAATTATTTTGATGTGGTAGTAGGCCTTACTACCACATCAAAATAAATTTGCATTACACAAAATGTGTTAAATTTTAATTATTGTTATTTCACTCCATTGACAAGTATGAATAGAATAATGCCGTATTGCTTCAAATTGAGTTGCATCGATTCGAATCGAAAATATTTTGAATCAAATCGAAAAATGTTTGCTGCTTCGCACACCCCTATAAATAATAAAATATATTCTGGTTGTGTTTACCTTGGTACAGGCAGGACTGGAGCGGGAGGAAAAGCAAAATCCATAGGATGAGTGACAAATGGATTGGGATAGGCAAACTGCATAAGATGGAATTGCCTATACAGGAATATACAAGTGTTACAAGTTTAAAAAATACAACACATTACTAGTCCCAAATTTAGGTGTTACCAGATAACTCGAGTAATGATCTCAACTTACAAGAGGAAATCCCTGAAAACATTTCGAACAATGCTATTTCACACGTACATTTCAACAACCACATTTCTGGAAAAAATAACCAAGAAAATATAAAAGAAAAGATTAGTCATTACTCATTACATCCATATAATTATTCAAGGATAAAAAGAGCCTAAGTGAAAAATATATTAATGAGGTAATTTGATGGTAATTAGGAATGACAGTGACTTGCCAGCTATAAAGGAGCAAGATTTTACCTTGGCTTAGCCGGAGGAGCCTGTTGGCGGGTGTCAGGATTCCGCAGGCCACCACCTCCCCTTGGTGCACCTCCTTGACCTCTTCCCTCCCCTCTGGGTGGACCTCGTTCGTCTGGAAAATATAATTAAATTACAACTGAAAACTTTGTTTACTAAGATTGTTCAATGTGTAAAAAAGTCTCCGCCACTTTCTGGAGTATGTGCTTATAACCAAAAGAGAAAAGGAGGAAGTGTCAGAGTGATATTATGTTTCTCAATTTTACAAATGAGAAACATAATATGTACAAATGATGATGATGGTTTTGCTATTACATATAAGTCTTTCTTTCTTTTAAGGGAAATGAAATGTTTATTCGTGACACAGAATTTACACAACTGTAATACATCACCAGTAAACAACGCATGTCAGTTTTTTCATCTTACAACTAAATACATAATGCTATACACTTGAGTTTATTGTATTTAGTAAATCATTAATAATAAAGAGTGAAACTGTTGGTTACCGGTACAGAAAAACTTCAATAAAAACAAAGCTGTTCTAATTAATTGTTGTCCAAGTTTTTTTTTTAATATGTATCTTTTCTGTTGATTTGATTTGCGTAGGGAGGTGGTTGTATTGTTATCTACCCATAAAAACAAAGGAGCTTTCTAAAAAATAACAATTCTATGGATAGGGAACTGAAGAGTCTCTCTATGTCTATCGTCTATGTGTACATGGATGTTCATGATTTTAACAAATATAATCGATGTGTATACACACAGCAAGAATTGGTATTAGTTTCAACTGTCTAAAAAGAGGAAGGAAGACAAGAAATATGAAAACTATTAAGGTTTTTTTTAAACAAAAACTATCTCAGATTGGGGAGCTGCCCCAAGAAATGATGCCATAGCAAACCTGAACATAAAACAGGAATGGTGATAATAAAAAAAAAATGGAATAATCTCGGATCGGAATTGTCTCACAATTGCTTGTCAGATAAATACCATCTTACTGGGCTGAATCTATATTTTACGATACCGGTACTTTAGTCAATGATAATGAGAATTTATTTGCTAGTCAATATTTCATACAAATACATTGGCACATCAAATTATTCATATGAATTAATAACCCACCCAAAAGTATGACCCACGCCCTGTGATTCAGCTTAGAGAACAAAAACTGCTTATAGCCACAATAAAACAAAAAAAGTTTGTGGCTTGAAAAAAATGACTTAAACATACCATAGTAAAATGGCAGCAAGTATTAATAAACAATCATTTGAAGAGTGCAGGAAACATAGTAAATAATTACAATACCTGACTCACCTCTCTTCTTCTCATCATGTGCGTTCTTTCTAGGTGGTTGATATTTCCGGGGTTCATTGTTAGGAGACGAATCTCTTTGTTTATTTACCTCACCATCATCGTGAGGGCTTATTCTTCCATTGTTAACCTAAAAGAAACTGAACTGTATTTTGTGTTCCATAATATGATTCTTATTTAGTTATTTTACTGATCTTAAAGTTGAGTTTGTGTCTAGTTTGAAATGCCGAATAACTAACTTCCCTTTAAGGTCCAATTCCTACCCTGCGACTCTTACGACTCTAGTCACGCGGCTGAAATAAATGACTGCTTTAATGCAAATCAAATGTACCTGATTCCTATCGAGCGTCTACAGCCGCGCGGCTAGTGCCGTCGCGACTAGACTGCTCCGTGAGCATTCAGTCGCTTCAGTCGCGCAGCTGTAACAAATTCAGGGTGTCTACCAGATTTCTCAAATGGAATTCCCGACTTTTCATTACCATTTTTATATAAATCCCGACCAAAAACTCGGTCCATTCTCCATGTTACTACACCTTTTTCCGTCTCGCGGTCACGGTACCTTCGTCAACATATGTTGTCACTTATGATCCAGCGAAATCACTAACGATCGAAACGTATCACATGCCAAGAAAATCCCGTATTAAATGTAGGGGTGTGTGAAGCAGCAAAACATTTCAACTCAAAGCAACGATTCGATTTAAAAAAATGTTGATGTAACTCGATTCGAAGCAACATGGAATTTTTCTATTCATACTTCTCAGTGGAGTGAAATATCTGTTTTCCATCATACATTGGAAGAACCAGTATTTCTGGAAATATCAGTGAGCTTCTTGCCTATTTCATAATTTTTACTTGCAGCATCATGTTGTTAAGTATGTTACCTATTTTATTTTATTCATTTTATAAATAAAGATATGTTTGGGTGTAAACAAATAAAAACCTTTGTAAGATTTAAATACTGAATCTTTCAATTGGTTTACATTGATAAAATAAGAGGATAGAATCAGAACTACAAGGTATACATAACTTCTTGTATGGCGAAGCAATGTCTCAGTGTATGCCATGTACTTGGATGGCAATAACCTGTATGGTCAAGCAATGTCTCAGTGTATGCCATGTACTTGGATGGCAATAACCTGTATGGTAAAGCAATGTCTCAGTGTATGCCATGTACTTGGATGGTAATAACTTGTATGGCTAAGCAATGTCTCAGTGTATGCCATGTACTTGGATGGTAATAACTTGTATGGCTAAGCAATGTCTCAGTGTATGCCATGTACTTGGATGGCAATAACCTGTATGGCTAAGCAATGTCTCAGTGTATTCCATGTACTTGGATGGTAATAACCTGTATGGCTAAGCAATGTCTCAGTGTATGCCATGTACTTGGATGGCAATAACCTGTATGGTCAAGCAATGTGTCAGTGTATGCCATGTACTTGGATGGCAATAACCTGTATGGTGAAGCAATGTCTCAGTGTATGCCATGTACTTGGATGGCAATAACCTGTATGGCTAAGCAATGTCTCGGTTTATGCCATGTACTTGGATGGCAATAACCTGTATGGCTAAGCAATGTCTCAGTGTATGCCATGTACTTGGATGGCAATAACCTGTATGGCTAAGCAATGTCTCAGTGTATGCCATGTACTTGGATGGCAATAACCTGTATGGTCAAGCAATGTCTCAGTGTATGCCATGTACTTGGATGGCAATAACCTGTATGGTGAAGCAATGTCTCAGTGTATGCCATGTACTTGGATGGCAATAACCTGTATGGCTAAGCAATGTCTCAGTGTATGCCATGTACTTGGATGGCAATAACCTGTATGGCTAAGCAATGTCTCAGTGTATGCCATGTACTTGGATGGCAATAACCTGTATGGCTAAGCAATGTCTCAGTGTATGCCATGTACTTGGATGGCAATAACCTGTATGGCTAAGCAATGTCTCATCTCAATGAATAGCTTATATAATTAATGTCAATCATTTGAATAATGTCAATAAGTTATATGGATACTGATAGTCAAAGTAACAGTATCAATGTAACAGTCAACTACGTACATGGATACTGATTCAATGACATATAGACACTGATTCAAAAAGTTATTTGGATAATGATTCAATAACGTATATGGATACTGATTCAATACCGTATATAGATACTGATTCCATAAGGTATGGATGCTGATTCAAAAACGTAAATTATGGACACTGAATGCCCATGATTCAAATCGTTATTTTGATCATCACTGAATCGAATTGGAAATTCCATGCATTTTCGTTTCATCCCCCACCCCTCAAATGTAATCCCGTCCCAATGATCAGGAATATAAGATCCAGAACATTTTTTTAAAGTTTTGGGACCCGTTCATCCCTAATTTTGAAAGGTTAGATTATTCCCGACTTTCGGCCAAAATTCATGACTTTTTCACGACTTTTCCCGACCTTTCAAAATCCCCGACTTTTTCCCGAATTTCCCGGAATTCCCGACTGGTAGACACCCTGAAATTTATAGTTTAACATACGGAGTTTGAGGTGTGCACCTTCATAGTTGATGGAACTGGTTCGTCACCACCCATACGTTTTCAACCCGAAGAATCCAATACTTTAAGAAGATGTCTCTGACTGAGAAAATACTCTTAAATCCCTTTTTCGCCGCATCATGAACAATGGATTGACAGTTCTTATCGTGCAGTCGATGCGAACGGATCGGTTTATCGGAGCTCCTGCCGATAGCGCTCTAACCTAGAAATCGCCTGTCGGCCAGTGCGTGGTTGCTGTCTCTAACTAAGTGATTTATACCAATTCGCTTGTAATCTGTTTTCAGTGTTTCCAGTAGTGATGTGTCAAATCCGAATCTCGAATCCATCGAATCTTTAGGAAATATTCGGATTCGAGATTCGGTCAATGAGATTCGACTTTCGAATCCTTCGAACTTCGACCCAAATAAGAATCGGCGTTAGTCAAAACACCCGCCGATGCGACGGGACGACTGTTCAAGGTCAGTTCGAGACACAGTCGTCTGCCCGTGCAATTGCGTAATATTTTGAAACAGCCAACTATTTGTGGTGAACGTAAACATAAGATTTTATATGTCCTTTCAATGTTAAAACTCAAGATAAGATCTAATAATTAAATTTAAGTCCCAGATTTTGTCTTGTAATATATAATAATAAAAACACAATTGAATATATTACACCTGTTATAGACATTACAATTTACTAAATAAAAACAATCATAATAAAAAATCATACAAAAGAATTTAATTGGCTTTGATATAAATTGGAATTAATATAATTCCAATTTAAATTTAGGCCATTGACCTAAATATCATGATTGTGCAATGTTGTATTTTGATGTTATAAATGCAAATCATGGCATTAATTTGAATATATTTGTAGTTAATTCAAATTATATGTTTGATGATTCAAAGTTTCTACATGATAAAAGAGAATCTAAAGTCAAACCGGGCAAAGGATTCCCGAAGATACAACTGTTATCATATCATTGTCCTGCTAATAAGAATCCCCCCAAGCCCCCTCTAGTCTAAATATAGCTTCAAGGTTGCACCCTCCCCTCCCCCCGCGCCATCACAATTCACTGTGGCCCGCTCGTTTCGAGGTCATTGTCCAACTCCTCCCACCCTTCTATTGTTTTGCTTTTCCAGTATTATTATTCTGACCTTTTCTTTAAACATTAAATTAAATAAATCATGGAAGTCGTAAAGGAATAAAAGTGATAAAACTTTACTGAACTAAACTACTGACTCAACGACTTTGGTTTTGGGACTGCTGATGGGTTTTTATTGCCCCATTACCCTAGTAATAAATTATGAAAATCCTAAACAAACATCTGATAAACCTTTTTATGTGCTCCTAACCAACACAGAGAATTGAAAGTAACTAATTGTTATAGTCTGTACCGAACCGAAAATGTACTGAGGAAAATACTGTACCGTACCCGACTTTAACGGTGCAACGCAGACCCCTAATTTTTGACTCTTCTTTCTTGTCTCTTTATCATACAGAGTGTATGCAATTTAAAGCATCGTATAGAAAACGGGTGGTGAGTCGAGGGTCTTTTACCTTGAGAATGCCTGAGCCTTGCTGGAGTGGAAACAATGGTTTATGGTTTGTTTACATCCTACTACCCTCTTTTATTTACTTCGATGACTTAAACGCGATTCATTCATGTGGTGATCTGTGGTCTAATACCTGCGGATGTGACACAGTCGATCGTGTGGACCAATACAAGTACCTTGGGGTGATCATTGATCAAAGGATGACATGGTCTCCTCATATTATCTATGTAAAGCAAAGACTGAGGAAACTGGTCTACGCCTTTTATTAACTAAGCCGTGTGTTAACGGTTGATCACTGCAGATACGTTTACTATGCATACGTGCAGTCTGTGCTGCAGTATGGCATACTGGCTTGGGGCGGTGTTTCTGCTGCCACATTGGCTCCTCTTCACGTAACCCAGAAAACCTTAATCAAAATTATTCTTAAAAGGCCGAAACATTATTCAACGAATTTACTTTTTTCTGAATTCCCAGTTTTTAATATTAGACAATTGTTTATCAAAACACCATTACTTTTCATTAAGAACAACAAGGAAATTATTTTTTCTAACTTACAACACAGTTATTACACTAGACACAGGCATAACTTTGGATACCGCACTCCACAACTAGCATATAGTTCGTTGAAAAATAAAGTGTTTTACATAGCTCACATCCTTTATCGCAACTTGCCACCCAACATAACTGATGCTGAATCAGGCAGTGTCGCTGTGTATAAAAGCAAGGTCTGTGAGTGGCTGATGACTGTGGGACGAGAGGCTGCAGAGGCTTTAATTTGCTCGCCTTACATTTAAATTAATCTCTGACATCAACCGCCGCCATAATAGCTATCAAAATACATTTTTCTTCATAGATTAATATTTTTATTGTTGCTTAAGGCTGTTTATTGTTAACTAATTCTAGTATACAATATATTTATATAGCATATATATATATATATATATATATATATTTATTAAGAGCTCCTGATACGTATTTAAGTATAGATGTACACATTATTTATAAACAGTGTGCACATGTTTTTAACCTATGGTGAATAACCAAAACATATTTCCAGCTGGTAAGAGCTCTTCCCTCGAGCACGAACTTGCAGTCTATTCGGGGGGATACTATTCTTACCCTAATAATGTATTCCTGTATTTATAAAGCTGAATAGTGATTTTTGATTTGATTTATTTGATTTTATTTGGATTAGGTTGTTCATTGTTTTTAACCATTCACCTTAATACTTTCTTTTCCTCCACTTCTCCAAGTAATATATTCGCTGCCAACTGTGCTTATTCCATGACGGTCAAGAGTGCATTTGCCCTAGTCACTAGTCGTTGGAGTCGTGGCATAGGAATTAAGACAAGCGTCTCGAGCCGTACGGCTCTAAACACGCGGCTAGAGTCGTAACAGTCGCAGGATAGGAATTGGACCATTACACCATAACTAAATCAAAGAGTCAAAATAACATCTAAACAAATAGCTAGAACCAATTTAATGGCATCTTTTCTATTTAAGAGATTGGTTAACTAAGGTGGGAGTACAAAATATCTCAATCAATATATTTATATATATATACCGAGTGACTGGGGAATCACAATATTCAAAGTATTACCTACTATAAGCTTGATCATGTTAATGTGTGACAGAAGGTTTAGAAATTATTTAATGATACAGTATAGTGTTGTAACTTAAATTGACTCAGTTTACAACCCAAACAGCAAAATAAGCAGGTCATTCAACGTAGTTGAAATATAATAAAAATAAATGGTTTTAGATATATGATAATATTTAAAATAATAATATATAGGTAATAAAGTATCTAGATAATATTATATGGATATTTTCCAAACTTTGGTGTTTATAAAATGAAGCCTAAATTTTTTCATTAATGAAAAAATGTTAACCGTAGTTACCTAACCAGAAACAGCAATTACTGTCAACTGCACATCCGCAGATTGACACTTTTGTAACCTTACCCCATGGGTAAAACATTTTATAATAAATTGCCAGTGCATATTAAATGTATTAATTCAACAGTCATTTGAAAAGAGGTGTCAAAATTGATAATAGATAATGCTTATTATAGTGTAAAATATTTCCTGAATGATCACTTTAGACCTATTTGGAATTTTTTTGTTAATCTTGTTTTATATTGTTAGAAAATAAATAATTTAATCGACTAGACTTGACTAAATGAAGTGGTTCTATGTGATTTTACAGTGGAGTCCCGATAATCCGAAACAAAAAATAATGGTTTAAACATTTTTTTTTCACCTAGTACCTGCCGTGCCGTCACTTATTGGGGAAAGTGGAAACTATTAGCACCGTCGCGTAACGACATTAATGCAGTTTGTAAGTGTTGTCACCCACAGGGTGGAAAAAATTCATGAGTAATGCATGAATAAAAAAAATCCAGGTAGTTCAGTTCGTACCTTTTATACTAAAATTTCCGACGTGTTTTGCGCCAACTCTCGCAGTGCCGTTCTAGCGCTTACACAGCTCACTATTTTAGTTATCGGAAAGAGCATTCTCAGTTAAAGAAACAAAATTTATGATTACTGTAATATTGCCTGACACAAGTATTCAATTTTTTCTATATTACTTTAATATAATCCGAAAATTAAAAAAAAAAAACTAACCCTCAAACCTGCAATTAATTTATCAATAACTTCTTCAAAAATAGTGATATTTTGATACCAAAATTCTTTGAATCTCTATACAGACACCTGAAAAATAGATTCTTAATACTGATAATTTAAAATTTACCAAATTTTCTCTAATGATTACAACACCAACCCCTGTCTTTATGTACATTCATATAGTATGTTATTTTGGAGTTATAGGTTGTTTCTCAAGTGACCTACAGAAATAATTAATGCAGAAATTAACATCGTTATCTGCGATAACTAAAAAATCCTGAATATCTCACTCAGTAACAGAAACATCACCACTGTCTTTTGTGGTCAAGAGAAAATTCGGATATTTTTCAGCGGTAACAGAAACATTATAATCCTCTTCCGCGTTCACGGAAACGTCATCGTCGTCCCGCGGCCATGGAGGAAATGTCATCATCTGCTCCCGCGGTCACGGAAACGTCATCGTTATCTCCTGCGGTAATGGAAATGTCATCGTCGTCTCCCGCGGTCACGGAAACGTTATCTTCATGCGCAATCGTGGCAAATTGAAAATTCCTGGTAAAATACGAAATTCACGCATAATTCCTGGTCGGTGGACACCCTGCACCCACCCATTGGGAAAAGCCAAAACTACTAGCATTGTTGTGTAATGACAGTTAGTTGTACCTCGTCGAAGTATTCTGTAGCGGCCGGGCGAGATAAGACTTGTGTATAGAGTATTATAGTAAACATTTCACCATTTTTTAGTAAACATTTTTAATTTTGTCCCGGGTTCCAATTCCGCCAAATCACCAATGGACTTTATCCAAGTACAGTAATAATGCCGCAACCCCTAGGTCTAGCCTAAAGTAATGTGAAAACAATCCCAGGCTCGTGCCTAGCGTCCTAGGAAAAAAAAGTTACGTAAACCAACGTTTTGAAAAATTATTGTTTGTATAGGCCTATTGTGGAAATAAATCTTATTTGATTTGATTTGTCTATTCTGGTGTATTGGCTCAATCATCCTTGGTTCCACACATGCTTTTGAACCCCATGAGGACTGGCAAGTGCAAGGTTAAAAGAGGATACCAACCTCTTCAAATCATTCAGTATATTTTATTGCAACAGTTTTATATTTACCTGAGACGATGGCGGATGCTGTGATCTACGAGCCCAAGCATTTTCCTTGGGAGGGGGAGCCGGTTCCAAAGGGGATGGCTGTGGTGGAGAGGGTGCATCACTTGTAGTGTCACGTGTCGCTGGCCCTGCTGTGTGATTGGTTGGTAGCCTGCTTCTGCAACGTCAACACATCATGGTGGATTATTTGTGGGGTAAAAAACATTAAAGGCCCTACAGGCAAAAAAAAATCTTAAGCAGACTACATGTTTCCTACCAACAAATAAAAACTTAATTTACATGTACAAGCCATCGAGGATGGTATTCACAACGCTGTGAGCACCGAAGGCATAAGCTTGAGTCAGTTTACCACCTGTGCATTCACTACAGATACAATATGTAAAAGAGTGCCAAATAGGTGGAGAAACAACCAAAGAAAGGTACAGAAGTTGTGGAATGAATAACCATAACAAGATTATACGGTAGCTAATTTATAAGAATGATGAATTGTTTATTAAAACCAGGGAAAATTTTAATAGTTGATTTTTATCGTCTAAGTAAACTGTTAATAATATATTTACCAACGACCGTTTATTAAAGTAGCCGTTTCAGTACAGTTATTAGAATTGAAAAGTATCTCATAACAGCATTGTTTACTTTCATAACAGCATAGTTTTACTCATAACAACTTGGGTAACAGACCAATGAGGTTCAAGGATTGAGAGAGAAGTAAAATTGTAATGATTTGAAAATCAACAAATCAGCTGTTCAGGCCAATTTAATTGTTGATTGGTGCAGTTAGTGTTTGATACAATGTTTCGTTGCATCACTGTCACTGGCAATGAGAGGTTATAAACAAAAACATAACCTCTTTTAGAAGTTATGAGTAGTGATTTTTAGTAATTAAAACAATGTCGTAGGTAAAGTAGTGTACGCAACTCGCGTAAATAATGTTAACGACACTGTTAACAAAGTTTTTAAGGCACTCGCCAAGGCTCGTACCTTAAATTTTCTACTCGTGTCGTTAACAGTTAACACTATCTTCACGCAATCGTTGGCTTAACTACTATAGTGTTGTCATAATAGTTGGACCACAACTGGTACTAACTTTGACAGCATCATGAAGTTACTGTGTCTGTTTTAGAACTGTGTCCTCTAGACTGGGATGGGATCGGATAGGTGGTGCCAATATGTACACATTAGATAGTTTTATTGATGGACTACAATGTTTTTTTTATAAACCTAAAATAAAAATAAATAAATATACGGTGTAGGAGGGTGGAAGGCGGATTTGTGTACAGCAAAAGTGGAAACCCACTGATTGGTGTTCCATAAAACGTAACTATACTAACAGCACTAATTGCTTGGTCTATTACACCCACTACAGTGTTAATTTACAGAGTGTCAGCCCGCCTACCATACAAGTTCTACTTACTCTTCACGAGAAGTGGTGCTGGGGGTAGCAGGAGTGGTCTCACGCTGTTTAGCCAAACGTTCCTCAATCTCACGTTCCCGTGCAGCTGTGTCTACAGGACGTGCGCCACCAAAGATAGATGTTGCGGTTGATGACGAGGAAGTACTCTGGCCTCCTACACTAGTCACAGATGCAGTGTCTGAAGACCCGTCGTTACTCATGGTCTCCTCCAAAGGCCGAGATCTAGGTTGGAGGTTCAGCCTTGTCCTTGTTTTAGGCTCATCTGGATAAACAATTTGAACTTTAAAATTATCAAAATCTATTTGAAGTATATAGGATAACTTTAATAGAAAACAGACAGAAAATTAAATAAGCCGATGCATGTTATTAAACAAAGGAAGAATTACACAAAAATTATGGTAAAATGTGATTAGAAATCCTAATCCACAAATGCAAATACACAGATGCATGCATAGATCCAGAGAAACTATAAGAGTTGTCAGTATTTTTTTTCTAAATCGTTACCAATTTCTGGCTAGCATAAGTTGTCAATATACAAATTTTTCACATGCCAACTGATAGTTAGGCCTATGACAAATTATTGAAAAGATATAGTTGGTTATACACATATATCTTGCTATTTTTGTGATTTGTATATTTGTGATTAAAAACATGCCTTAAGGAAAAAAAGATTTCAATGTTTTAATAGGCATATCGTTCCAAAATATTACAAGTGAAAGTAGATAAACAATAAAAGTATATTGCAGCGATGGTCCGGATATCAGACTACCAGATCCGAGCTAGAACCCGGATCCACAAAAATTCAGATCTTGGGCTGGATCGGTTTTGATTGATCCGATAAAAAAAAAAAAATTATTAACACAAAATGTTCTTTATAATGTACAATTCATAATAAGAACCAGTGTTTTGTCATAGTGATGCATTTTAAAATAAAATTAATAGTTAAAAGAAACAGATAGTGTTGGATAACAAATTTGGGCAAACCGAATTTGACCCAAATTTTTGGAAATCCGCATACCTCTAACGAGTGCCCTAGAGCTAGTTGCACATACCAATTCTGGTCGATCAGGAAAATAACAGAGGATCTTTTACTACAATCGATGTGTGCAAGCATGTATTTATTTACTTATGCCACAGCATTTTACCAACCTAATTCAGAGGTCAGCATGTGTTCCAAGCTCTTTTCACTCATGTGGTTCACTATTGGAATTTGGATGATCGGTAAAAAATCAACCGTCAAAACAACTATTCCATATTAGTATACGAGTCTGGCGCCAACAAAACGCGAGTATTGTTTGATCTAAACAATATCAAATCAATTTGTTTTTTGAGCACCTGTCAGTAACACAATACAGACTAATGAATATTGGGTATGTTACCCATACCAAATAAAGGATGTGCCTTTAGCAATCTAATTATCTATTAAGAAATCAAATAAGTTATACTTCTATGGGATGGTGAAATATGTATGTGTGTACAAGCCATTGAGGATGGAATTCACAACGCTGTGAGCACCGAAGGCATTAGCTTGAGTCAATGTCCCACCTTTGCATTCACTACAGATACAAAATGTAAAAGAGTGCCAAATAGGTGAGGGGACTAAAATAAAATAAGGAAAATGCTCAGTCCCTTTTTAAAAACTTAAGTAGGCCTATTGAATTGAAATTAATTATACTATAAAATACGGAGTTACACAAATGCAACTTTTATTACTGGACTGTATAGTTTAAAATGCCGAGGAAACGAATTCTGCTGACTTTTCATGGGGAAAGAATTAGCAACATGCAATTTTTTTCACGCATCTTAGTTAAACGATTAATACTAGAAATAGTTGGACCTAGGCCTATTGTCAAAGTAGAGATGAATAAATAATCCATGAGAAGTATCTGAATGATTTGAACCTTTGTAAATTTCTTCAAAACAGGCACACATCTCAACTGACCCAAGATTAGATCTAAATGGTGACAAGTAGTGTTTAAAGCAGTGGTATGTGCTATTTAACCTTTGACATACCCAGCAATAACCTGATCAAACTGCACAGTGCAGTTTAAACTAACTACCAAAACACCACTTCCAATCTAACATCTGACGAAGCCTCTATCAGGACGAAATATCAGTGATATATTTTGTAAAACTTTATCGTGATCCTAGGTTCTTTTATTTTTAAGAAGTTTTGAGATATATGATGAAGACAAACAAGGTAATATTTACAAAATAAAAAGTTGTGAGTTAAACTTGTGATTAAACTGTGAGGTTAACTAAACTAACCTAACTGCTGGATTAAACTGAGTGGTAGACTTATTCTTGAAAACACCCCAAATCTATCAGCCATCTGACTCTTAATTTTCTCAAGTAAAATTTCTTTCCAAAAAATTTGCAATCACCTGACTGACTTTAACAACCTAATAACTAACAAGATTAAGACCTTTCCTAAAAACGGAAAAACTCACTTCTGTCAGATGGTGGTGGTGGTGGTTCTACACCACGATCTCTCTCAGGCTCTCTTCTCCAGGTACTACCGGTACTACCTCTGTCTCTATCGTAGTCACCACCTCCCCTACGATCATATCCTCCACGCTCCCTGTCCTCCCGAAAACCACCACTTGAAGGACGGTCATCCCGAAAACCACCTGAGCGGAAATCACCACCAGTCCCACGATCATCACGGAACCCGCCTCCTCGGTCGTCCCTAAATCCACCCCTGTCACCAAACCCACGGTTTTCCCTGAAGCCCCCGTCTCGGCTGCGGAAGCCATCGTCTCTGTCCCTGAATCCTCCTCCAGGCCTCCTGTCTCGGTCGTACATTCCACTTCCACCTCGGTCTCCTCCGTAATCCCTACGAGGGCCGGATCTATACCCTGAAAATTGGAAAGCTTGGATAAAACCATGCACCTTACATCAAGAAATTCTGCCAAAACCTAAAAAATGCAATAAGAATAATTCGGCTAAAATTTAATGATACATTACTGTAGCTTACTCAAATGTTTAGGTTCACTCAAACTCAAATTCTTAAGATTCTTATTGTATAGGCATATTAATAGTAACAGCCGAATGTACATAAGAATCTTTTCATGCTTATGCTCAACTAGCCTACTTTTGATAAACAAAATTGTAATTCTACCAGCCATCACATATTATACAGAGTGAACAACTGAACTGTGCCACCATTGGTATCTCAGAAACTATTTGATTTAGAGAGAACATTGAATGGAGAACTTCAACTAGTTTTTAACGACATAAAAAAAAATATTAATTCCAATGTTTTTAAAATGGCCACTATTTTCCAATATGGCGGCTAATTTAAAAATTTTTTTATGGAACACCCTGTATTTTATGAATATTTTCAGGGCTGTGCGAATAGTTCGAAAAACGAATCGAATCCGAATCTTTTTAGAGATTCGATTCGGATTCGAGAACGAATCTACTGTTTCTAACTGGATTCGGAATCGATATTCGAATTTACTGGTAAGAGATCCGGGTTCGGATTCGATATTCGAATTTCTTGGAAATAGATCCAAGTTGGGATTCGATATTCAAATTTACTAGATTCTGATTGAATATAATTTTCAATATAATTTTTTAGACACTAAAAAACTACTTGTGCACTCCGATTTGCTGTTGACTGGTTCATGTTAGGAACCTGACCAACTTGGTGTTAGGTTTTAGGCACATTAATGTAGGTCGCATTTGAACCCTATCTTGGCTATCAGTAAACTTAACCTCACAGTGTTAGTTGTTACTTGTAATAGTAATGCAGACATAGGCTTGTGTGGAGGATTAATTACCGAGGTGTATAATAGGCTGGGCCTATGTTTTAGACTACACAAATTGGTAGTCCATCACTTTTAGCGAGTAACTTAGGCCTAGGTGGTATGCCTAACTTATGCCCAATTTTTTAGTTTCAAAACTTCAAATAGGTAGGCCTAAATTTTATAACTTTTTTATTTGGCCCATTTCAAGAATTTTTTTAAGCAATTCCCTAAATTATTTCAGTCCCAGAAAATGTGGTCTAAAAATGTGAAAATTGGTACTGCTGACTTTCCTCGGATTTGGATTCGACTCTGAACAGGTTTAAATATTCGGATTCGATAACAGCTTTAAATTTCAGATTCGGATTCGATCCAGGTTCGATAATGGCTGTACAGCTATGATTCGGATTCGAACCAAAATTTCTGGATTCGCACAGCCCTGTTTAGATTCTAAAAGCAATTTTAAGATTTTTACTCTTGGCATTTTCTCTCTAAACCTACCTACTCGTTTAAAACTCTAAACTTTACTTTTTTAGGCTACAAGAATAACTTTTTTAAGACAATTCCATTACAAATGGCCGCCCTTTTTGTTTTATGAATTTACTAGCTGTTGTACCCGTGCTTTGCAACGGGAAGAGGAAACAAAATAGAAACATTTTAATCTTTATCCCTTGCATATCCGCCAACGCTTTTAGAAACAAAATTCAACTTTTATGGCCTTAATAGAAACGTTTAAGTTATTACTTTTAAATCTGGTAAGTAGTGGATACCACCATTTTGGTTTTGATTAATCTTGTGTAGTCTGATATGAGAAAAACTGACTAAACCTTCGAGTAAAACTTTGACATACATGATTTACCAGATTTACCTTCGTCTCCCTTAGTTACACATCTTTTAATTTATTATTGACATTTTAAATTTCAATTTGAAGTTGCAAAAATACTAATTATTAAATTTAAATATCTTTATATTAAACTCTTCCTTATATTAAATCACAAATCCTTTCATCTTCAGTTATTTCACTCCCAATAAATCATTAGCAAAACTAAGTCAGCTGTTATAAACTTTAGAAATATTGCTGTGCCTTATCAATACAGTCTTTTGCAATATTAAAGAAACTATATCTATAGGTACTATAAAAAATTTCAAACAAATAATTTAGCATTAAAGACAGCAGACAAAACTACATAATATGATTATCAAAGCATCAAGGACTAAAAAATGTAATAGCAAATACAGTATATGTTTCATTGCATCTCTGATCCTACTATACAAAAATATCAACAAACAACTTAATATACAAACCAGTTCTTTTAATCAGTTCCATCATCCATTGCCTTTATATTTTCACACTTACTATTAAGAAAGCATAGTAACAGATATTTCATTGATTTTAGAAACAAAAGAACACTGTGTGCTGCTTAGTTTTATGATATTTTCCTTGGTTTAATTTAATCAGTGGTGTGGCAAAACACAAATAATAAATGTATCAAATAAAGTAAATGTGAACTGAAACCTATGTTAAGATAAAATAAGAGTATTTTGTATTACTGCTACCATTTGATAATTAAATATAGTTACACATACAACAGATTTTAGAAAACAAAAATCAACGAAAATTTAGTTATTGATGATATTCTTTAGTTTAATTTAAGCATAGGTTTAGCAAAACACAATAACTTAATTTACCTAAATATACATAAAAAAATAATGTGATGTGCAAGTTATGTTAAGTTAATCTAACACATGTAAAGCAGTTAGAATTTATTTAAAGTAGCCTCCAAATTCATGACAACACATATACATTGTAATTTTCATACTGTTTCCATGAAAACATATCAATAACATTATTTTCACTTAAGATTATTAACTTAAGACGCTTTAAAAAATCCAAAGCAGAGCCGGAGTTGATACAGCAACGGTTATAGAATCTTTTTTTTCTATGATCATTGTCATAGTTTTAGAATAAATAATCCATGATAAAAGGTTAGATTAAAATAAACCTACCTCATATTTATGGAAAATATTCTATTTAATTTCTTTGTATCACCTGTCAGCAGTTTATTAGTTCTTCTTGTTTAGCCTACATTTAAATGTCAAAGCAAATGTAAACAAACATTATTAGTGTTCTCATCACAGCCATGGAGACCAATCAATATTTACTTTTAAAATGTTCACTTTAGAACTTTTAAAGCCAAAGGGGCAAAGCCTATGGTCAGTATCGAAATGTGAATAGTCCTATAATGGTCCTTGGTATGGTAGCTATATTTTTGTAAAATTTAAGCCCAGTTGGTTCAGTAGTTTTTGCACCTATTAGTAATACACATACAGACAGACACCATTAGATTTTTATATAATAGTATAGATATATATTATTATTATTATTAGATTTATTAAGTTGCAATTCCTTCAGCTTGTATCACAAACTAATTATTAATATTTTAGTACAGATGCTTTTAGTGTTATTACTCTAAGAAAGATAATTTAGACAAACTATAAACTTAAAATACACAAAAGAATAAAATAACTTTTTAAGGAGAACACAAATTGCATACCAGAAGCTACAATCAGTGGGCTGAAGTGAACAAACATGCCATGTTGTGTATATGTTACAGGCAAAGTATACTGTATAATGCAGGTTATACTTTTCATGACACCAATGGGCATTCTATAGAATGCCTGATTGTATACTTTGCAGTAACATATGCATGCCATTTGTAAACTATTCAAATTTACCATTACGTAACCTAACCAATATGTCTGCCATAAGGATAGGTGCAAACATTGCACAAAGCATGTGTTTACACCATTAAACCCTTTTTGGCATTTTGTTTTTTGTCACCAGCTACACAATGTCCATTAGTATCACCGACGGTGAATACTTACGTGGGCATTGGTAAGGTCTACGACACAAAATACATCTATCAACTTAGAATTAGATTTATCATAAACAAATAAAGCTTGATAAAATTGTTGAGTGAATTTTTTTACTCATGTCAAGTTTGATAAACGCTAAGAAAACCAGCTATATAGAGATTAGCTGTTATGCATGATAGTAAATAATTGATTGTTTGAATAATTCTCTGTAAACAATGCAGGCTATCTGACACTTTAGGCTTACCATCTCTATCTGATGAATCGTTTTCAGCCATGCGAGGGCCGGATCGCCAGTCTCCCATTGTACGATCAGGTTCGTTAGGACCACGGTCTCTGGGACCACCGCGCCCCCCACGTCCCTGGTCTCCATTTTCTGCTACTTCAATCCGCATACGGCGATTCTTACATGTCTGTAGTGCAAAAAAACAACAATAAATTAGTCAAGTAATTCACTATCATATTGGATAAGCCTAACGAAGACCCATTTTTAAGAACAAAATAAATTTGTTGTCATAGGTTCTGTGAAAACAGCATTTGCTTTAGACTCAATCAGTTTTAAGTGGTCCACAGCCTTTCAGGGTGATTTTACGAGCCTTTCTCATGGCACGTAAAAATACACGGCTACAGTTTAACGATCATGACGCAACCTGGTGGGTGGTGGCATGTGACACGAGTCATTAAACTATTTCAAAATAGGACTTTATTACAGCTAAGGATAAAAATACTCATAACTATGGGTATTGGGTATTCATAGCTACGGGTAAATACCTATTTTACACAAGTACCTAGGTGTTTATGATTATTTAGCTCTACACGCTACGCTACACACAAGTTTTAATTTGTTATCTTTCTTTGTGTAACATAGGAAACCATGTATGGAGTATATTTTATGCAATCAAATTATTAGCAAATTAACATTAAGTAATGCAAGTTAAACGTAGATTTGTTATTAATTTTTGGTATTTTATCCAACCAAATTCTTTTAAGTCATAGATTAAAACTATTCGCATATGGGTTGGCATACAGGGTGTATATAAAGTCCCGCACGGGCTTAATATTTTCTAAACGACAACAGATACATCAATAAGACTTGGTACATCAACACCACACCTAAAAATCTACTTTTTTAAGGAGCTATGAATTTTCTGTCATATCTTAGGGACGTCCCCGCAAGTAGTCAGAAGGAAATCTTAAATAGGAACATAGGTCAATATGCACATCAGTTTAAAGGGCTTAGCTAGCAGAGTTCAAATGTGGTAAATTTTAATTATTGTTAATCCACTCAATTGACAATTATGAAAAGAAAAATACCGTATTGCTTCGAATCGAAAATTTTTTGCTGCTTCGCACACCCCTATTAATTAGAACTTAAATCATATATAATTTCATTTCAACAACTAATAACATAATGACAACATGGCGGCAACTAGAGTTCTGTTGTCCATTCTATTCTAGTTGTCACTGTTGTCAACTGAACGAACACACAACTTGTCTTTGTCATTGTCATTCTGTCATTGCTACTCGTTGTGAAATGCAAAGACAAGCTATTTTGGATTATAAAACTATTACGAATGTGAGGTTTTGAACTTGGAATTATTTATTCAGCTGAGTATTCCAAATAAACTATGATGTGCCACTCTTTACAACTTTCAATGTCAGTTGAGTTTAGCATCAGAATTAACCTCACTTTTCAGAATCGGTATCGAGTACAGTGAAGCGAAGTATGGAGTATCGGTGATTCTTCGATACCACTGGTATCAAAGGTATCAAGGTATCGAGAATCGGAATCGGCCCATCCCTAATATTGTCATATTTTAAACATTTTTTTTTGTTCTCTGCAGTATAATATAATTTGAAGTCATGTAAAATTTGAACTTTAAATATAAGAATTGGATATTTTCTCCTTCTAAGGTTTGAATTTATCATCCCAAGCAAATTTGCAGATTTGTTTTATGAATAGAGCCAATATAACCACAGGCTTAGTGGAGATAGTCATTTTTAATTTATTATTAATACTTATGAAGTTAAACGGGGCAAAGCCCGCGGGTACAGCTAGTTACAATATAAAGTAGGTATAGAGATTTATTCTACAACTTTAAATTTTATTTTCTACCTTTTTAGTTTTTTAAGTTTATTACCATTTTTCTTAGTAGGTATGGTTTTTGTAACAGTGGGCATACACAATTTCCAATGGTTTGACAGTGGGTAAAGGAAAAATAAATTTTTAAAATGAAAGAAAATTAAATTTTCTAATCTTGTCTGTTAATTGTAAACAAATATTCTGTCAAAATACCGGTACTCAAAATGTACAGGGAGCGGCAGAAATATCTGACGGTTTTCAAGCGAGTACAGTCCGGCAGCCGAGTGGAGGGGGGTGATGGGGAGCGGCTCATTCTCAAGGCCAAGTGTGACAATTTTAGTCGCCATGGAGCAGTGGACCAGTATACATCGCGCGTTTGCCGTTGAGGCGTTTTTAAAAAATGGCGATTCTGTTGTTAGTACGCAACGTAAGTTTCGGAGGCATTTTAAAGTGGCTCGTGGGGAACCTATCCCATCCCGAAACACCATCAAATTGTGGATGGATACCTTTAGATCACAGGATCAACTGCAAAACGTAGGCCTACAGGCCGTCCAAGGCCAGTGAGGACGCCTGAGAACGTGGAGCGAGTGCGACAAGCTGTGCTAACGACCCCGCATCGCCCGGAGCGTAGACAAGCTGCTGCTCTTGGTATGTCTGATGCTGCTTTTGGCATGTCTGATCGCTGTCGGGTGAAAGTGAAGGCCTGAGTGCAATATTCGTCGAATGTAGCGATCAGACATGCCAAAAGCAGCAGCTTGTCTACGCTCCGGGCGATGCGGGGTCGTTAGCACAGCTTGTCGCACTCGCTCCACGTTCTCAGGCGTCCTCACTGGCCTTGGACGGCCTGTAGGCCTACGTTTTGCAGTTGATCCTGTGATCTAAAGGTATCCATCCACAATTTGATGGTGTTTCGGGATGGGATAGGTTCCCCACGAGCCACTTTAAAATGCCTCCGAAACTTACGTTGCGTACGAACAACAGAATTGCCATTTTTAAAAAACGCCTCAACGGCAAACGTGCGATGTATACTGGTCCACTGCTCCATGGCGACTAAAATTGTCACACTTGGCCTTGAGAATGAGCCGCTCCCCACCACCCCCCTCCACTCGGCTGCCGGACTGTACTCGCTTGAAAACCGTCAGATATTTCTGCCGCTCCCTGTATGTTCAAAATAATGTAGGTACTTAAATAGGCATACAAGTAGCCTACCTTACTGTAAAACAAAACAATTGTAGATTGAACATTGTACTGAATGTAATAGACCCATACAATAGTAGTTATAGAAATCAAATGAACCCTAGACTTAGGCCTAATTCACTATAATCCAGATATTTTTAAGATTTAGTAACAGAAAGCATTTGTTGTTTATTACCATTGATAAAAAATACTTTGCTTAGTCTATGTTATTACTCTCTATTAGCTACAATAAGAAAAAAAATCTGTTGTCATCAATAACTGATGATAACAGCTCAGCTGATTATGAAAGAATGGAAGAACGAAAAGAAAGTATAATGATGTTTTTATGTTGTCATCTTTATATCCTTTTTAGGAGTGCAATTATTATCTTTATGTATGATTTTATACTTATTTATGAGTTATCTAACATTTTACAAGTTTACAGAATAATTATTTTCAACACGGGAACATCAATTTATAATTATTGACTTGTAACAGATGCGTTATATTAAAAAGGTCAATGACCCCAAACATCATGATTGCGCAATGTTGTATTTTGACATAAAAATGCAAATCATGGCATTAACTCTAATTCGGATAATATTTCTCCTGGTCTCTTGCAAATTGTATAATCAATGCTAAATAATTGTGGTCAATTCAAATTATATTTTTGATTATTCAAATCTCCTACACAAAAAGACAAAAGTCAAACCCGGAAAGGAAAAAAATCCTGCTATTGTAATCCCCCTACCCAGCCATTTGGGAAGTGGTGAAAGTCTAGTCTAAATATAGCTCAAAGGTCTCACCCTTCCCCCCCAATCCCCTACTCCACTCACTGATGCTGTTGCCATGCAGGCTCATTTCGAGTTCATTGCACAACCCCTCCCTTCTATTGTTTTGCCTTACTAGTGTTTCTATTCTGATTTTTTAAACATAAATTTATTGCTTACGTAACAGTATTGGAATTTTCTATTGTGAAACAGTACTTTAAAACAAAATCGCTACCGATCATGTCATTCCATTCTGTGTCAAGTCAGTATATCATTGCCAGTCAGTCGCCGGCGACTGCTTTGAGTTGACCTATTCTGTTGTGACAGCTATAAAAATGGATTAGGACAACTACATCTTGCTTAGTTCTACACTGTAGAAATAGAAATATTTACTAATATTTCTACAGTAATAGAATGTACAGTAATACAAATTATCCATCATTTTATTTTTATGTAAACACAAGTTACATTTTAACAAATATTGATTTTCTACAATTTTAAACCAAACTGGCGAGTTCTAAGATAAGCTCGAGTTTCAAGGTCGTACTCTACTCTAACTCGAAATCTTGAGAGACGTTTATGTTAATGGTATTAAAAAAAAATTGGATCCATTAAAACCGGATCCAGCCCAAGATCCAATTTTTTGTGGATCCGATTGGGCGTCGGTTCTAGCTCAGATCCGGTAGTCTGATATCCGGATCCGACCATCACTAATAATGATGCAACATATGTCAATGTATGATAGCAATTAATTGAACTTGACAAAATATTTGAATTTTTTAGTGTAAAATGTTCACTCACAGTGTCTGGCATGCTCAGTGCTTCAATTAAGCTGTTCCGGTCCTCAAATTCAACATAACCAAATCCTTTAGCTTTGTTGTTGCCTCTATCATCCCGAGGAAGTCTCACACTCTTCACCTGTAACAATAATGTTTGACCATGAGATTGTCCCTTTATAAAGTCATGCTCAAATAAGCATTTTGACATATTTTGAGCATGTTGACCTGATTTTCAATTTCCCACAAGTTCTGTGCAGTTTTCCTACTTATCTCCCCCCAAACAGGCAAAAGTTTGTAAATTTGATGAAAAATCAGTTTTAGAAATTGGAATAAAAATTCACACTGAATGTTAAGACAAGCGATAAATTTGCAACATACCCTTAATTCAGCAAAGAAGTTATGTAGGTCATCCTCAGTAACCTCGTAGGAGAGGTTAGACAGATATGCTTGGAAAGGTGGTTCCTTGGGTATGTTTGCATCATTCTCAGGGCCTCGTGCAGCTCTAGGAGCAGTAGGCAGGGCGACATTCAGAGTAGCCTTGCGACCAAAGTCGTACGTATCTTGAAACAAAATCAACATTGTATAAGCTTGATGTTCAAATTAAAAATATTTCTCATTCATTCAATAAATTATGAATTTCAACTAGTCACAGTTTTAGCTTTTTCTCCATAATAATAATATGAGAATTTTACATATACATTGAATTTTGAATGGTAACCTTTGTACAACAATGTAAAATTATAAAATATACATTTACAAAATTGTTTATTTTTTTTTTATTTTAAAGCTGTAATGAAATTTGGGCACTTCAATGTTTTAGGGTAAAATTTGAAAAACTTAATCACGTTTCCATGACCAATCTTAAGGTTAGGGATTTCATTTAAGTTTATCCAGCTCTAAAACACATTCATACCAAATTTCAAAGGTGCCAAAATTACCATAGTTATCGTGATCACGGACACACATACACATATATGTATTGATATATTCGTATATACATAACCTACATACAAATTTGAAAAAAAGTGTTGGTCTCTCAAGACATCAAAATGAAAAATTAAAACGGTCACAGGTCTAGGTCTTTCGATGCAGCCTACAGTTATAGCTTTTACCCTATAGGGAATGGTGATGAAAAATTTACATGTCAAGTCTAAGTTAAAGTTTATCTTTACAGTTGAAGAGTGTTGGGATTGACCTCATAAAAAATCGCTTCAGCAGATAAGTAAGGCCAGCAAGAGATTAGTCTGAATTGAGTAATGGACGGATCCATCCTGCACATTACACTAAAACAGCTGGTGACAGGGACTTTCCACTGGATGAGGCTCGGCGCTCAGCTTTACAGCGTCCCAGCACCCGACCTCCCCACTGTTTCTGGTACCCTGCAACCCCCCATGGGTCCCCCCTGCTAGAGGGTTTATCACCCTGTCTCAGACCTTCCCGGGGCCAAGTAGCAAGAACTGCTCTGTCTGTAGGCCCCTGATGCAGGCTTCTTGCTGGCCCTTCCTAATCATTCATCATCAGCAGATAGTTCAACCTGTGTATCTAGAATACAAGACTAGAGGTCAAAACACTGTTTAGAACAGTTAATAGAATAAATCCCGGTGTTTTCTCCAAGAATTCCAACACAGTGTCATTAGCTACAGTTTATATGATTCAAAATCATATGGCAAAAAATCTAAATAAGAACACCTTCATAAATATATTAAAACCTTCCATAATCCAAAATATGTATTTTAAATGGTTTGGCCTTCAAATCACATGTGTAGTCCAGTTAAAAGATTTACGTATAAATTAGACTCAATTTGTTTACTTTTATAGTGGTTTACTTGTTATTGACTCGTAAAGCTGTACCTACTGTTGCCAACTATGACTCCTCAGTTCTCTTCACTTGGCAACATGGCGAGCATCAGTAAAGACATTCGACATATAAAATCTGGCATTAATAATGTTTCAAATAATTTTCTCCTAATATTTTCTCCCTATCAGGCCTATAGACTTTACTCAAAAATATTCAAACTGCACTACTGCACACAATTTTCAAAAATGAATAGCATACATACCTGATTGTGACACAAGAAAATTTCTATTTAAAATGCTTAAAAAAATAATAAGAATAATAATATTTTTTAGCGATATTTAATAAAAAAACATAAGCTACTTTATTTCAAGGATATGTAAAAAAAGTTATAAGTTTATCATAGATTTGATGTTTTAAGAGTCTTCATCACCCCCATTGTAGTTGCGTTTTGGGGGTATGGTCTTGGGGGGAAGGTGTTGAGGATGGGCGGGTAGCGCGGGGTCATTATGCGTACCATTCTGAAAACATCGTAAACACACAACTACTAAATCGACACGTCGGCGATTCATATGCCACCTGAGCCAAGTTTTGTAAAAGGCTAGTAGCGTAGTAGCCTCCAACAAATCATGTTAATTTCGTCCCCCGCTTCGGAAGCCGTTTTTCTTTAAATTTGGTATCAATGCAGTTGAATAGTTATATTAGAGCTCTTATACCGTACACCTAAAAAATAGAAAATGAAAAAAATAATTACTTTTATCAATGTTTAAAAGTGACTCGAATTACGTTACTTAACACTAATACCGAAACCCCACCTAGGCTGACGTTAACCGAAACCCCCGGTCTGTGAGACCCCATTTGAAAAATAATGGACCCTGTTTAGAAACACACAAACCGAAACCCTCGGTCTGTGAGACCCCGCTTTAAAATACACTAACGCTTGGCTTCTGAGACGGACATGTTATGAACAGACGACCTGTCAAGGTCACGGCACCCATGCAAAATGAACAAACGATATATGAATAGGTAGGGAAGGAAAAGGGGGGAAGGTATTGGGGGAATGGAATCTACCAAGTAAACAGTGTTGCCAACATGCGTTTTTGAAAATTCCCGTGGGCCTGTCAGACCGGGGTTTTGGTATTAGTGTTAAAGAGTTTTTTTCTACTTATACTATTGATTTACTTGGATATATCATGTATGAGGGCCCTAGAACCAACATAAATCTGTAAGAGAAAAAAAGTTTTAACATTATATCTACACATTCCATCCGGAGCGAGATATGTCCGAGGCATGTTTTTATGGTTTTCGCAGGGGTGAAGAAGACTCTTAAAACCATTATTCCAAAACACATGTTTCAAAATATAACTCGTTTGATAAAAGTTCCTGGTGATCAAATAAATTGATAATGTCATGTTACGGTAAACTGAGGGGTCCAAAAGTAGATTTACAGTAATAAAATTGTTATATTGAATGTATAATTTAGCCTAGAGTGTCCTGGGAAATTATAAGTTGGTTACAAATGTACTGACATGTATTAGCATTATTTCTAAAAAAATACCAATACAACTGGGAGTTATTAAGCCTAAAATGGGATTCTTGCCGGTCAAGCTATTTTTGAAAGAAAAAAAAACTAGGTACTTATATTATTACTAATAATAATATGAGTAACTAACTTATATTATTAGGCTAAAATATAAGTTAACATTATCATCCCTTGCCAATTAAGAACTAAAACGATCGTATTACTGAATTCAGCTTTCTTTCTTGGTAGTCTTAAGGGAAATAAATTACTGCAGACTGCTTAGTCATAGTATAGGCCTGCATTAACTGCCAAATATCTGTGTTTAATATAATTTTTTATTTTTAGCCCAAATAGCAATTATTTCAATATAGGCCTACGGTATTGCTGATTTTTCCCGATCAATAACCTAGAAAAGATTAGCTTATAAAATAATACTAGCTAGGCCTATTAGAAATGTTGTCAGTCACTGTGGCTTGGTACGAAGGAGGTATTTATCTTTTGGATTTTGAAATAAGATGTTTTAGAGAGGAACAAAACACAGTCTTCATGATTTCAACATAACCAAGTATAAAACAAATCAATGCTATTCTAAGTTAAAAGTACACACTCTTATCAGTTAAATGGCTCAATTTACTGATGTTACACCAGATATGTATCATTGGAGTGTTGTGATACCATAATATTTTCCAGGAAGTTGTGTACAGTTTTGAAAACAAAACATCTTAGGCACTAAAACCATGTACTTCTATTAGACAGTCAAGATTAACATAACTAATGGTAATTGATTGGAGAGCTTACCATCAAGATCGTTGACGCTTTCATCAGCCCAGCTGCTGGTAGTCAGTTTGCGAGTTACACTTGGATTGATGATTTGAGAAGTTTCTACGGGCTTCCATTTCGTCTTACCCTTCTTTCCTACAAGCATAAAACAATTTTAATAAACTGGAAAAACATGTTAGGAACATAAATATTGTACACATGGTAAGGTGAAACCACTACCCTTAGTCTAAAAGATTAATGGATATCAAGGTTAGGATGGTGGATAAGGTTAATGATGATTTTAAGGAAAACATACATCATGGAAAACAACGTGTCCACAAACTTTCATCCAACCTTTTAAGGTATCACTCCTCGACCAAAGACAAACTAAAAATATCCCTTTAGAAATTTCCAAAGCTAAATATTTACCTGTACAGCCACATTTTTTTTTAGAAAACTTTTTCATTTGATGATACCTTTGACTATTAATAAAACAACTAGACATTCCAACCCCATGTTTAAGTTGTAGCCAGGTTTTTAATAAAATTTGTCTTAGTTGGTGTGAGCCACCTACAGATTGCGCTGATCTAAATGACTGATTTCTGCCGATTACACGATGGTTTTAACCAAGTCAAACTGATGGAATGACTTATTATGAGCTATAGCAACTGTTGTGACCCAGCAACTATGTCAGTACCGTAACGAAAAATAAGGTACAAAATAGAGTTTTAGACACTAGCGCAATCTGTGACTGGCTCACACAACTACATTCTTTTTTAGTAAAAAATTGGCAACAGCTGATCCATATAGATGGGATGTCTTCTTCTGTATTCAATGGTCAATGATAATACTCTAGCTATTTGTAGGTCATGTTAAATCCAGTTGGATTCTGAATGAGATTTTTTGTTTATAATATATGACTTCAACATGCTGAACTAAAGTAAACCATGTTGACAAGATAACAATAATTTCAACTAAAGAACAAGGCAGCACTGTTAGTCCACCCCAGGTTCAGACATAGCTTAATCCGAATTAGAATCTTTACCCTCGTAAACATTTTCTCAAATGCAATAGAGTAAATGGTAATTGCAAACCAATTGTGACGCATAGTGGCACACAATATTTTTTTATGGTGTGAGCATTCGCCAAGCCGGGCTACATGTCATGCTCGTAACCTGCCGCGACTGCAAGAACACCCCCCCCCCCCCTTCCTTTCCGACTCTCGCTCTCTAACAACTCTCTGACAACATTACATCAATGGTGCACAAGTCATGGACTGCAACTTAATATATCTAAGTGTAACTTAAGCCTATATTGTTTGGGTCATCAAGTATGTTACCTCTAGTACAAGCAAATAACTTGACGCCTTTGCTAATAAATAATGTTCAATTAAATTTAGAAACAAACATTGTTAATCTAGGTTTAAGAATGTGTAATGATTTATCGGGGCGTATGCAAGTTGATTCTGTTTATAGAAAGGTATTTCAATGTTTATATAAGTTTAAAAGATTGTGTTTTAATCCACCTACACATATAAAGATACTGATGGTGACATCTTTAATTTTACCAATATTTGATTATGCAAATGTAGCCTATTGCGACCTGAATAATGAATTAACAAATAAGTTACAAAAGGCACAAAATGTGTGCATTCGTTACATTTATAGTTTAGCTTGGGATCAACATGTAACACCTTACTATAAAGATCTTGGACTTTTAAAAATAAAGGAGAAAATTGAATTAAATGTTTTAAAGCTATCTGTAAAAGTTCATAAACATAAAAAAACCAGAATATTTATGACAGTTATTGTAAAATGAGTAATGTACATATGAAAAATACTCGCTATGCTGGTATAACATTACAATTGCCAATTCATAGAACAGTTATGTACAATTGATCTTTTCACGTCACTTCAATTAGATTAATAAACTTTATGGAAAAAGAAGTACGCCAGAATAAAGATGAAAGTGATGCGGTATTATTAAGAAAATATAAAATGAAACTTTAAGATATATATTGATGTTGTATTATTTTGGTAGTTTTGAGACTATAATTGCATTTGTAATAATAATGTTTATTAATTATGTTTAGTTTATTTTTGAACTTATATTTACCGAATTGTAAGTATTATGTTAACTTGTAAAAATTATGTTTATTCCATAAGAACAATTTTGTTTGTATAGAAGTTGAAAATGATGTTTAGTTTTTAGGGACAAGTTTTGTTAAATTGTATCTTTAGATGAAAATTATTTTAGTTTATAAGTAGAAGTTTTTGTTATATTCGATCTACTCACATAATATATTAGGCTATTATTCACAAAATGTAAATTTGTATGTGTTTTTGTAGCCTGTGATGGTGGTGGAGTGGACCTTTGGTCCAAACCTTCACAGGTAAAATAAACAAGTTATCAAGTTATCTCTTCCAAAAGGTCCCTCGTCTCACAGCAACATCAACGACCCAGCAACTCCATTACTAAACCGGCTAAGTTTTAGATTATAATGTTAATTTAGGAATAGATAGATAAATTAAAATGTCCGGTTAAATTAGGAAGCAAAAAAAAAAAAATAGCTAAATTAGGATGTGTCTCACATCGGACCATTTCAAACATGAAATTTAATCACATGTCCACAGATTGTTCTCCACCTTTTCTCAGTTAAATTCATAGATATTTCCTTTTTAGTAATTAAGTCTCCTACCAAATTAATTCACTCAGCAGTATTAGCAACCAATTCACTATTTTCAGTACTTAGTGTTTGGAAGGATATATTTAGGTAGTTAATTCAATTAGCATAAATCATAGCTGGCTGCTGAAGTGTTCTGATCTGGGTAAAAGATCTCAGTCCCTCTGCCCCAGCAGTCTTCCATTTTAACTTAATTATTGGTAGCAGATTCATAACGCTTAAATTTGGTCCAGATGCAGCAATTCTCTACCCATAAGCATTACCCAATTATTCCCTCCATAATTCCCATTTCCCCGCAATTACCCATCGATTCCCACAATGACCCCCGCTACACAATACAATAAGAATCTTTAAGTAATTAAAAAAAATGTAAACCTAGTTAGAAATGAGTTACATGACACAAAATAGTATTACAGACATTAAAAAAGTGATATATAAAGGGTGATTTTTTAAGTGGTACAATTTTTTAAACAAAATAAAACAAAGAAAAATATATTGTATTGACGTAAAAATGCATTTATTTTAACCAGAGTGTTAAGACCCAATTTTCAAACCCCATTTCCAGCATCTGGGGGAGCTGGGGGTGTATTACGTCAATAACTCGATGATCGTTGATTTCCCAAGTCATTTAGACTCTGTGGTCTGTTGTCTGTGGCGTAGACTTGAGACTTGACGTATGGTATCCCCACAGAAAATAGTCTGTCAGCGTGATATCACACAACCGTGGAGGCCAGTTAACATTACCTCAATACGAGATGATGTGTTCACCAAACGGTTCTCTCAAGAGACCAATGTGTCGTATGCTGTGGGGCAAGTCTTGTTGGAATCATATATCACTCCAAAAAAGGCAATTCTGTTTGTTGACATACCCACATACCCAGAAATGAGCCTTATCACTGCAAAAAATCTTGCTTGTGAAAGCTGTGTCTCGAGAGTACCATCTTATTTTGAGCCCATTCAACAAAATTAAGACTCTTGCGATAGTCAAATCGTTTAAATTCAGCTGAACCTTGTAAGGTTATAGGCCTAGATCCTTTCGTAAAATCTTCCGTAGAGTTGATGGACAGATCACTAATTAATGTGCACGGTGATGAACAGGTACACATTTGGATTCTCTTCAACACTACACACAACAGCACCAAAAGCACCTTCGGTCCTTACTGAGCGGCGTCTCTGTGGGTGCTTATTGTCAACTAGTGTCTCTAGTGCGGAACCGATTCACCAAAGTATGAATACCTGACTGATGGACGATTATGTGGTCCGTAGATAGGACCAAGTGCACGATACGTTGCCCGAACTGAACTACTGTTTTCAAAATAAATCTGCACAGTTCGCAAACATTCCTTTTTTGTAAGTCTATTCATTTATTGTAAGCCTACTATGGACACAGATTAAGTACTAGACAATACAAATATTGAAATGACATAAGATAACAAGCAAAAATCAGCTGTTTGATTTCATTTGATTGTTTAGCAATGCTACCAACGTTAAAACCACACAACTATAATAATCACCCTGAAGGTACAAGTTTAAAAAGTTGAAGTAATGACAAAAAAAATTGGGAACTCAAAGGGAATTTTGGGACAAAAAGTGGTCTATTGAAAATGTACACACACATATTAAAGACAGAGACTCAAATAAGTTACCTACATACCTAAGGGGAAACTACAAAGGCCTAACCGAACAATTTTTACCATAATGCCCCGTGTTTTTGAAGTCAATACTCAATATATGTGTTAATGTAAGTACTGGTGTTGTTTGACAATATCACCGCAAGTGTTGTAAAACGAAAAAAGAAAACAAAACACCATTCAGACAACTGACAAACATATTATTGTCAAAAGTTCAAGGCACTATTTAAGCTAGTGGATACTGATGAACTTAAAAAAGATAAACAAAAAAACTGTAGCAGATTCCAAGCACTCATCCCGGAATAGACTGAGTCATGAAGTGGATTCTGTGTTTTCTATAGCACAGCGTCTAGCCAAACATTCCAGTAAAAATGTTTGGAATTCCGTACTGTGCTTAAAATAAAGTGATTTGCCCTCACAGGGTTAATTGCATTGGGGAATATGTTTAATTTATATTGTAGTAGTAGTGTGATAAAAATCTAAATATTATAATAATATAGATGTATAATAATAAGTTTGAAACACAATTGTGTATGGCTACAATCTAGGTCTACCAGCGAGAGCAGTGTCAAATGCCAATTCTAATATTTGGCAACTAAGTTGAGATTAGGGGTCTCAATCCCGGGCTTCAATCCAATCCCGAGATTTTGGGATTCGTCTCAGCCGATCCCGGGATCCCGGGATTGTATAATATTATGATTTAGCCATTTTAAATAAGCGAGTGGTCCCCTCGTTGAGTACTTTAATGTTTTAAACTGGCCTTACCAGTGTTACACTGCGTAATGTTTCCTTTTTCTAAGTAAATAAATATTACCACGCGGAACTTTCATCGCCCGTATTTCTCATTTACAGTGTATAAATGTCAATATGTCATTCTAGAATATAATAAATACATTTAAAAAATCGTGAGCAACCGCACTCGCACGTAGCCTATACACCACGCTAGCTAAAATAAAAAGATAAAATGGGAAAAATCACGAGTATCATTAAAATGTTATTTTGACTGACAGCAATAAAACAAGATAAGATACTGTAAAACAATAAACCATCTGCTTGTAGTAGCGTGTGTATGAAAAATGTAATTTTAGATTGTAAGAAATTTAATCACCACACTTATAACCAAATTGTACGAAGATAAAGTTATAGACCCTAAATATAAGCAATCTTAATAATGAGATTATAATCGTTTATAGTTGTATTTTATGGCTTAAATGATGATAATACTTAAATTTCCGATTGCAATGTTATTTTTGCTACAAGAATTGCGTTGTTTACGTTTAATGTCAAAAGTAAAACTCAAAATACTTTTAGGCCTACTGTAATTAAGTTCTAACTAATGAAATAGCATTTACAGAAAGTAAATCCACATCGTCTAAAAACTGAAACATATATTTAGGCCTACATTCGTTCACCTATTGAGTTTAATGATAATTAAATTTTCCAATAAAAAAAGGTCATTTATAGGCTATACCATTTCATGTAATCAGCCTAAAAATAAAGAGTATATGTGTTTCAAGTGTTATTGGACTATTTTTATTAATTTTCCGTAAATAAAAGTCCTCAAATTCACAAAAAAATCAATATAAACATAGGTTTTGCAATCCCGTTAATCCCGGGATTAAAAGTCACCAATCCCAGGATTTCCAGGTATCAAAAATCGACCGGGATCCCGGGATTGAGACCCCTAGTTGAGATGCTTTACCAGTCAGTCTCGGCTTCCCCACTGAGGATAAAACATTGTAGCATGGGCATAATATATGTCTGGTATTTTAAATACGGTACCTAGCTATAATCTTTACATTGGTTATAATACCCAATGGATTACGAGCCTTCTCGGAACTCAACTCACCCTCCCGCCCCACTCGCCGGTGACAAACAGTGACTCTTCCTACTATCACAGTCCCACGCCTTTTTTAAATTTTAAGTTAAAATAAATTGTGTTTTACACTGTACGTTTGGGTTCTACTTGAAAAACAGAAAACAGTAAGTCCAAACACAATGTGAATACTTTAAATTAAGTGGAATTTTTTGCCCCTCATTGTTTTCTACAGAAAAAAAAAAAACGCTTAATTTAAACACAAAAGTTGTCCACAAGGTTGGATGTAACCTCCATGGACCATAAAAGTTCTAATAATGCTCACTGGAGAGCAGCACTGTCCATTAGTGGAGTTTTGGAGAAGGTGTCAGCCATATTTAGTTTTCTGTTGATTTTTTCTTCTCATGTGTACTACGTGCTGTTAATAAACAGAACATCGTTTTGCGCAAAGTGTATATTTTTTTCTGTAACCTCCATGTGTACAACAAATAATGCATGTAATATGCTAAAATTTTTACTTTCGACTTTTAATTTGGGAGAAACCTGTTTTCTAAAAGAAAACATAAACTCTGGATATATGAGTCTATAGGTTAGGATTTTTACAAGTGACTGAACTGAAAAATGTAACCTCCATGAAGGTAACTCCCATGGATATAATACTGTATGTACTGTAGGTTACTGTATATAATATAGTGGGCTATATTATATTAATTCTTGACTTCTACAACGGGTGTATATGTATTTATTTTGTTTTAGATCTGTGGGACTGTGATGGTAGGTGAGTCACTGTTTATCACCGGCCGGCTTGGTGAGTTGAGTTCCAAGAAGGCTCCTAATCCGCTGGATATCATATCCAAACAGAAAGACTATAATGTAAATAGTGTGAATACCAATTTGACGCCGCTCTCATTGGAAGACCTAGAATGTAGTGATGACACTGGCTGAAGCCTTCAAATGTAAACGATAGTGTATAGCCAATTTTTATGTTTGCCAAACGCAACACGGGTTAAACAGTCTCTCCATCTGTTTTATTTACAGCTCTGACGAAAATCTTAAAATTTACCTGCCATTAAAACCCAAAGGCTTACTTCAGTCTAGTCAACTTCGACAATAGCCTACACATATAAAAGGGGTCATGATAAGTATTCATGGCAATAACCCCGAAACTGCAATATTGACTATTTGGGTATTTTACAATATTTGTCATGCAGTTTAAAAAAAAAACTCTTGACGGAATTTATGTAGCCTATTCCTTAACTGATATGTTTGAATATGGTATTCCAACAAAACATGTAACACAATAGTTACTTTTGGAACTGCATTTAGGTAGGAATTGTGAAAAACCTGTTTGGTTAAAAGATATCGCAGTTTCTGCTTACATCTTGGATTTGAATAAAATAGACACACTCGCCAAAATTACAAAGGAAAATAAAAAATTATCACAGTGATTACATTATAAGTGTCAATCTTGTAATACTTTTTACAGTAATTAAATAAAAAAAAACGTGGTCTCTATTTAGACTTTAATCCGACAGCTTATGTAATTAAACTATCACGCCATACAGCTGATAAAATAATCACAAGTGAAAGTTGAAACTGTTTACAAATAGATATAGGCTATATGTATGAAAAACATATATAAATAACAAGAGACAATATACTGGTATACAAATAGATATGTTTAAAAAATCTAGAATTTTTGTGGAATTACATTATGTAATACTAAAAAACTAATGCCTGACAAATCCAAACTTAAAAATAGGATTGTAAATGTAATTGTGTTCCTTAGTAAAGCTAACCATAATACAGTCCTATTCTTCACTTACACTCTTCATTAAATAATGTTAAGTTTTCCTGCAATTTATGCCAATGAGTCAGTCCAATGCCATTGACATTTGTGCATTGTGGAAAAAGCATATTGATATTGACCTGAAATTGTACTAACCACTTAAATTATGTTTTTTCGATAATAATGTTGATATCAAATTTTAATACTGTGTTTAAGAGTAGGCACGCATATATTCTGAAAAACAGATCTAATAAAATGTAATTGGCCTAGGATATAGCCTATATGGAAAATAGGAAATGTATAATAACAGATAGGTATGCATTAATTTATATTAAACAATGATTGTAGGCCCCATATTAAATTACTTTGTTTTTGCTTTCAATGTAACGTTTTTAATTATTTTGCAAGCCCACTATATGACATGTTCCAGGCATAATAATAGGTACACATCAATGGGTTTAAAGTTTAGTAGTTTAGAGCACGTAAAAACTTTATTTTTCCAGCCTTATATCGGTAGATTATGTTCTACAGCATGATCTACTTCTTTATTTATTTTATTTGTTTTAACATCAAACAAATGATAGCTTTGACTTTAATAACAAGTTACCAGCCAAGTGAAACAGATGTGCCCACAGAAATGTAAAGCATTTTAATAGACTATGATATTTATAATATTGCTCAAAAACCTGATTGGCATAATCCAACTTCCAATCTCCTTTAGGAATGTAATAGGCATCAGTGTAAAATAGTGTGAAGCTAAAAAGTAAATAAGAAACTATTATTCAAGAATTATGTAACTATATCAGCTAACCCAGCTCATGATTGATATAAATGGAATGATAGAAGGTAGTAAGTAACTAAGGAGTAGGTACAAAGTCTGTTAAAAAGTCCCACATTTCTAAAAAAAAATTTAAAAAACTTGAGTTTTGGACCGGTTTTTGACTAAATTTTTTGGAACCAAATTATCAAATTTTTAATTATATCGTGGAATTATTATGTTACTCTTATTCTCTAAAAAGAATTGAAGGTGCTTTATTGTTATGGAAAATTAATAAAAATAATTAAAGATATAGCTTGATTGTATTATAAATACAGTACAGTATGTACAGTACTGTATACTGTATTACTACTACACACAGTAGTACAGTAGTACTACAGTAGTATGAACTGAAACTAATTTTACAAGCAAAAAAATGTGTTGTTTAAATTATAAATTACTTAAGCTGTTCAAGAGACCCAGACTAATCTAATTTCCGGGTTCTCTACACCAGACTTAACAAATATTAAATCAGACAACAGTAGAAAAAGAAATTGATTAATTAAGTAGGCCTACCAATTATTCCAATTTAGCAAAGCAATTTAATAGCTCAAAAAACAAAGAGAAATAAAAATACTGTAGCACAATTCTTATAACGTAAATTTATATCTTTTAAGGTACCGGTACACAGGTTAAAAATATGTGGATACAGATAGATTTCAATGATGCTTCCTGCCCATTCCTTTTAGGCAAGTTTAATACTCTATTTTGCATTATCATAACCTTTCGACCATTCTTGGTTTTCTCCAATTAGAGCCACATGAAATTGTTATTGTTGTAAATAAATTAATATATCTGATCGTTTAAAATATTGGATTTTAATTGGTTTATGCCAATCAGTAGGCTACTTAAGTTAATAGTTAAATGCTTAGGAAATTAAACTAAATACCAGCATTATCTGAACTTGAAAAGCGATTTGAGTATTATTTTATACTGTACATTTATATGTGTGCCTTACAAATAAAGAGTATTATTTGACTTGGACTTCTAGGTTACTTAAGAAATCCAAAGAACAACCCAATTAATTTATAGGCTAGAGAACCTCATTATATATATACCATACAATACACCACTCGAGAAAATTGCAGCCTAATTTTGTTTTGTTCTTAGTCTCCAAGAACGGGAAAAACCAGTTCCATTAACATTTTTTATTGAATTTCATACATATATTGCCTGGGTCTGGAGGTATGATAGGCTTAGGCTATTGTACTAATGTGAAAACTATTAAATACTGAAAAAAATATTGTAAAAACTATTTAGATTTTAATCAACTTTGGGACAACATGTGACCCAATGAATTTTTGAATGAGTTTGCTAAGTAACTACTCTGTTCCGATCATGAGTCACAAAGGGCAGTTTGGCGTCACAAAGTACTTTCGCTGACCAAGTTAACAGTGATAGATTGACTTGAAAGGAGATTTGAGTTATGTTTTATATACTGTAGGTACTTTAAACTGACCTTGTGTGTAGCAGTTAGGTTAACTGTTGCAAACAGCTAAAAAGGTTCCTAAAAGCAACCTATAGAATAAAAGTAGATCAACGTGAAAAAAATTGGCGATAAATAAGTTACTGTGGTAAGAATATATCCCCCTACTAAGGTTGTGATATTGCTCATCCGACAAGTTCTTAGGCCAGGCGCACACAAGCGACTTTTGAGTCTAGCAACAGTTGCCGGACCCAAATGTTCACCATTGTTTTAAATTGGAGTGCGCTTACAAAGGAAACAGTCGAGGGACAGTCACGCAACTGTTGCAACCGTTGTTCCCGGACCCAATTTGCCAGAGACAGCTCTGCTACTCAATTGGCCCGGGACTGTCGCTCCAGGCTTGGTATCCATTGAACAAGTCTACATGTGCACGCATACAACTATAGTGTCGCTGTGTCGCACAGTATCAGTCGGCTACTCATGGGAAATAGCACTTGTGTTTGCTGTCCAAACTTTTAACTGTAGTGCAAACTTCTTTTGGAAAAAGTGAATTTATAAGTATGAGTTTGTGTGCTGAGGAAGTTAACAATTAATTTATCAAGCTGAAAAGAAGCCGCCTTTATATTTAAAGCCATTGAAAGACTATTCTGATATAAATTTGAAGAAGACGTTGTGGGAGGAGGTATTTACAAAAGATCGGCAGTTAAGAAAGATTTGAACCCTCTAATCCTATTCTTCTTTCACGCGTGAAACTTCAATAACATAGTACATACTATTGTTGTATCATTTAAATCCATACTGCAATGTCAAATTTGCGTCTTGAGCAGTCGCCTGTGTGCACACTCCTGCGCGACTGTCGCTAGACTTCAGAGTCTCCTAGTGAGTTGCGCAACAGTCCGCCTATCAATTGGGCAACTTTTACTAGACTCAAAATTGCCTGTGTGAGACTGGCCTTAGAGAACCTTGTTTGACTAAATTATTTAACGTAAAGTTGTTCTTGATTTTGGCTGACATTATTTGGTTATACAAACTACTAACTCATATAGAGCTGCCTAAAAAGGGGGAATTTTATTTTGAAGGGAGTAGGAGCTTAGTCTAGTTGCATTTAAGCAGATTTTCACCCTTAAAAAAATAATACCCAATTTAAATTACAATCATTATTTGGGGCTTGGAGAACAAATTATTTATAGCACCGGTGGGTCTATATTGAAGCGTTAAGTTATTGTACAGTTAATGGTTACTCACGATAAAAAAAAAAACTGTCTATTTAATATTTTTATGTTATTTAATGGAGAATAAGTACACTGTTCAAGTTTAGCCTACTGGTTAATGGCTAGGCCTATATTTTGGTTGAATTTGACGGATTGGTTCATCCCATACCATGCTTTAATAATACACTAAAATTTTTTTTAAACATTTTAGGCCACAGAGAAGTAACAGATTATAGGCTACAGTTCATTCAAAGGTACACTTAACTTAAAAGTGGTGCCTAGCACAAGTCGCTGATGACTAGAGCAAATTCTATTTGTCGTTCCCTTCCGCTCATTTTCCCCCCTCGCCATCACATACAGTTCAGCCAAAGTTTCTGTGCACGCGCCAGAGCAGGTCGGGTCTAAGTGAGGGGGTTGGCAGGGATACTTTTGTGAAAACATTTATGTCTTGCTACTCAGTGTGACTCACTCACCACTAACCCAAACTCTGCTATATAACTGCTGGCATCTGAATGTTTAAATTCGGTTAGTAGCGACCCATCCGCACGCACAGAAGTTATGGCAGGACTGTACTACAGTGCTCACGCTGTAGGAAGACCCTGTGCGCTACAACTGATAAACACTATGTAGTCATCGCCGTTCAAGCTCTTCCTGGATCGTTACAAGTACATTCCCGCCCCAACATACTAGAGCTAAAAGCACACAGTTGTCCCATAAGCGTGTATATTCTCTGTACCGTATATTACTTCTCTGTGTTTAGGCCTAATATCTTCCACATAGCCTACAAACTAAGTACTCATTCTAAGGCCTAAAAATAATGTTGTAAGGATTAAATCATACAAGCTTTAAGGACATTTATAGCAAAAATCCAATAGGTCTCTAAGTTTGCTGTGACGGAAATGTTTCTTTTGGTTATTTCGAGAAATAATCAAATTCGGTTAGCTGAGACGTTACCCATACAGTATGGCTGTCAGCTGGGACTAGGCCTAAACTTAAGTTACATTTCTTGTGACTATGAAAGAGTGATAAGTTAACACTAATACCAAAACCCTACCCAGGCTGACGCTAACCGAAACCCCCGGTCTGTGAGACCCCATTTGAAAATCATGGACCCCGCTTAGAAACACACAAACCGAAACCCTGGGCCTGTGAGACCCCGCTTTAAAATACACTAACGCTGTGCTTCTGAGACGGGCATGTTATGAACAGATAGCCTAACCTGTCAAGGTCACCGCACCCACGCAAAATGAACAAACAATAGGCCTATATCAAAAGGTAGGGGAAGAAAAGGGGGAAAGGTATTGAGGGAATGGAATCCCCCAAGTGAACAATGTTGCCAACATGCATTTGTGAAAATTCCCGTGTGCCTGTCAGACAGGGATTTCGGTTATAGTGTTAACCAATGATAGAAAATAGGCTATGATAATTTTAGCCTAGTTCTAATATCTACAAGAGTCGCCACTAAAGTGGGTAACAATTTGCATCACCACCACTTCAGGTGTGGCTGATGCCACCATCTTAGCATTCAAGAGTCCTTGGACCATAGACGTTTAATTTCGTAAAACAATTAAAGAACTATAAAGAATTTTTTTTAGATATAGCCTCTGGATCGTTATTCAACATACGATCCAATTCATTTGATAGCGGAGACCTAGGTCAGTCCATTGTCTCATAGGCTACCTAAAACTTTAGTTTGCCATCTCTTACTTGAGATATTGTCGATTTGGTATAATTTGTAACATTGAACAGATATAAATATTTAGTTGTTTTAATTTATGTCTTTGTAAATATTTATATGTGTTCAATGTTACAAATTAGCCTTTACCAAATTGACAATATCTCAAGTAAGAGATGGCAAACTATAAAGGTTTAACTAGCCTATGAGACAAAGGACTGACGATAACGTTTCGACGTAGTTATAAGTCCAAGTCATGTTTTGGTTGCTGTGTTGCGTATTGTTCTTGTTGTTGTTGTTTACAAGTTCTGTAAGTTATATGCTTTATTGAAAATATATTTTATTTGGCATCTGTTTAGGCCTAGACTATGTATTTAGATGTACAAAATAATCACTAATTTAAATGACGAAGTAAGTAGAAGTGATGAGTAAGGAGTAAGTGATTTTCATTATTAGTATTTAAGTGATTAGGCCTAACTTGTTGGTTTTAAGTGTTTGTGTCAACGTTTTTAAGGTTTTCTGTAAAGGCAGTAGCTAGTCATTGTAATAGGCCTTAGTGAGTTATTATGCGACTATTCCTCTATCATATCTAACCCTTTGGGTGCCAGAAATTTATTTTGGCACCGGTACTTTCCGAAAAGTGCCAGTTTTTTTTAACTAGGCCTATGTCTGAAAAGTGCCAGGCTTTCCGTGGGAGCAAAGCGTACTTAGTGCGCAAGAATAAAAATCGTTGAAAGTATAAATTTTCATCCCAAAAGTGCTATGTACCGGTAACGATATATGTTGTCCCAATCGTATGAGAAATCGATTGAAATCATGGTTGTTTTATAGGCCTCTTAACAACCGAGTCAACCGATATGCCCATTAAAACTCACATGATCGAAAGTCGCGCCGGCCCGATATATCGTTGCAATGTATTTTTTGTTAAGACTACCGACTACGATATGATTGTGAAGTATTTTTCAGGTGTGTTATGCAAAACGATACCGGTATATCGTTGCGTAGCACTCAAAGGCTTAAATGATTTGTGGCTATACCTACTAAAAATTAAGTAGGCTATAACCCTCCGAGTGTCCATAGTTTAGGCCTTAATGTCCGCCTATTTTTGGCGCATTTGCAAGGTTTTATTAAAACGGATCTGAGAAGCTTAAAACAATGTTAATTCTACTGTTCTATATACCATTTTGTTTGGAAAATCATGGGCTTCAATATTATACATAAAACATAAGGAACATTTGTTTCAACAAATTTTTTTAGGCAAAAAAAAAATATTTTGGAAAATTAAAAAAAAAATAAGTTCGCGCGCAATGAAATTGTATAAATTATAGGCCTATAAATGTTTTAAAATAGCCACTTTGTTCTAAATTTTATGAGGATTACAGATATATAATAATATAAGGAAGTAGATTTGCAAATAAATAAGTTATGGGCAAAAAACAGATTTCAGTACATAGCGTTTAGCTAAGAATGCATAGCCTAACCATAGCTAGGAATCTGGCTGATAATTTACATCAATATCACTACCTACTTCTTCAGGATCATCAACCAGCACTTCAAAACCACTTAAATCTTCTTATAATGCACCACGTATATCACTACTTTTGATTTTTAACACTAAAACAATGATAAACGTAATAAAACACATCAGTCATCGGTCCGAGGGTAACCTACCTGTTTACAAATACGCACGTCAGCTGTCTGCTACAATTACGATCGGCTTGGAGAACATAAAGCGCTTAGAGACAGACCTCTGGAGAAAGCTTAGAATATAACGAAAAGAACGATACCAAACTCGATCCAGTTCAATCCAATTCAGTCAGTCATAGAGCCTTCGCCGTAAACGATGTTCGTGCGTCGAAAAATCGACGCGTGACACTACACAAAGTGTGTGGTGCGTCGATTTTTCGACGAGTGACGCTCGGAGGGATAAACCACTTTACCAAAGTTCATATTTTCTTTTTTGCTATAGGCTAATATTTCGAAATAGCTCATTCAGATGCTTCATTTAGTTACATATATTCATAAAAATATGGGCAGGTACATTTTTGAGGCCTATTTTTATTTTCTAATTTAGGCCTTTCCAAGCACTTTTAAGTTTAGCCCTAAGGTATCATAAAATGGCTAAGTTTTATAAGAACTGAAATTTATGCTGAATTATTATTATTATTATTTTTTTCTTATTATGATGTGCATGTAAGTTATTTAGTTCTACAAATATGTATCAAGATATAAGCCTACCTATTTTGCAAAGTAGATTTGTTATAGACCTAAAGTTCAATAAACATTGCTGCAAAATCTGCCTAAAATCGACGGACACCACAGAAAAAAAATTAGTGACACCAGGAGAGTTAAAAACGGATTTACTTTATACGATAACCTTGGCCGAGGCACAGTGAAGTGTGTGGCCATAAATGGAAATTTAAGTAGGTAGTAAGTTATAGGCCTATAAATTACCTATTCTAAGTTAGCCTAACAAACTTTGAAAGAATAGAATAACTCCAATACAGTTTCTTAACTGGGCTACGCTAAAATATTGATTGAAACTATCAATCCGATTAGGAGTAAACCTTCATGCGATTTTTTCACCATCAGCAAGTTTGGTTGGTTAGGTTAGGTTATGATAGTTCAATTTTATAATAGACATATTTTAAAATACTTATCGGTTATTAATCAATATTTTCAATTCAACAGTTTCAATCAATATTAGCGTAGCCCAGTTAAGAAACTGTACCCATCCGAAGACCTAATGGGCTTAATTCTGAAAAAAAAATTACCAAAGGCAAATAAGCATTCAGAATAGGCTTAGAAACACATGGGTTCATGTCCTAGCAAACCCATTTTAGGGACACATATGGTTGTGTTAGTGGGGGTAGGCCTACATAAGATAAGCCTAGGCTAGGCCTATGACTTAACATACATTTTACAGGCTAATTTAGGTATTGTGTTCGAATCTTCTAGCGAAAGTTAAAAAACCAAAAATAGGCCGGACTATAGTTTGAAGGTCACAACAAGTATTTTCATTCACCCATACTGCCAAGAGTTAGCACAAGAGCATCGCCTCATTTCTCTAAACCTAGCCCTAGATGACTACCCTAATGGGTTGCTAACAATCAGGCGATTTGAATAGACACTCGAGCCCAATAAATAGTGGGTATGATAATTAAACGAAATATAAGGATTCGAATAGTTATACTTGTACAAATACGTTTAAATAAAATGTGATGTAAAGTTATAATTTATTTCATCGCCACGAGGTCTACCAGCCTTCAGCCATGGTCTACGTTCGATGATGTTCGCACAATCTAAGAGAATAAAGCAAAGTAAGCTTATACAATTAATGCTTTTTAGATGTTAAACCTATAAAATTAGATCATAAATTATTCTAAAAACATGCTTAAATATTTGAAATACATATAAAATATAATAAAAGTTGTAAACGAACCTGAGGAAGCCATCTTGAAATGCAGCGCACGAGAGAGACAGAGACTGGGACTTGATGAATAAGAAGATTATTGGTTCTTCTTAAAACGATTTTTTTGTTCTATTAGTTTGTACAGTACTAGATAAAACTTTATATTATACTATATGGAAATAGTTACACTAACCAGTTTAAAATCTTAATAATTGAATTTAGCTGATTTTGTAGGTTTGCTGAATAAATTGAGACTTTTCAAAAATATGTTTACCAAATTTATAATATTGTTTTGATTTGGATATTGCAAGGTGCAAATTTTAAAGCTAAATAAAGGTGTAACTGTGTCCGAGTTATTTAATTTAAGGACGAAGGGTACCTAATGCATGTTAAGGTACCCAGAAATTTTAAATCCATCATATCAACCTCAAAACACTTGAATAAACCTCGTGATTTTGTTCTTAACCAATCAGAAAGATAAGCTTGGTTAAATTATAAACTACACTAACTCTCAAGCAAACACTTGGAGTTGAAGAAAATCGTATGTCAATGTCATAACATTTTTGAAGTCCCCTTTGTTAGTAAAGTTGTGAAATTTGTTATGACAACTACCTCAAGCAAATACTAATAAATCACATAAAATATGTTAAACTGCCCATCAGACAGATATTTTCAAAAATATGTTTAAATAGCACGCTTTAGTAAATAGTTTCTTTTATTGAAAGTGTAAATGTATAAAAATCAATGTTTCCTCATTGCGACTGGCGCAACCCCACGCACATCTTAAACTATAATAGCTAAAGACTACGATAAGAGCTAATTTTTTCAATAATATTTTTCCTACTTCAGTCACCCTACAAAGTGGGCTCCCTTGCACAGATTATAGTACAGAAAGTCTTACTTTGGCGCACAGTTTTTACTTTTGTGCACACCAGTATTCCAACAAAAAAAACAACGCAAAACAGCGTGCTTTTATCATATATGCACGTAATCCGTGTACGCTTGAAAATAATTTGGCAGCTCAGATATAACGACCCTAACAGCACCAGATTTCCATTGAATATTCAAAGTGGTTGAAATATGTCTACAGATATCCACATGTAAAATATATTTTTAAAACATCTTATCTAAGAAATCTGTAAAATATCTGTTTAGATACTCATTAGATATTTAATAGATATTAAAAGTTTCACAGTATATAATGTTTAGATGCAATGTTAAAAAAATATTGTACATATATTCAGTACTAGATATCTACGAACACATATCCTGTAAATATCAATCCTACATTGACGATTGGAGATTGATTATAACGACGATAAATGCTGATAAGTGTATTTGTTTCATCAAGAATATTGAATGTTACAGTTAGCCTAATTAAAACACAGGATCTAAAGTCATCCAACAAATCAACAAACACTAATCAAACTAAAACTAATTGTAGTTTTTATGTGGTTATTTTGGTAGGGTGAATTATAGTATGTTGTCTCCGTTACCCTAATCCGTGCTACGCGTTAAAAAAATCAAATAATTTTAATCAGCCCAAAGTGGACAGTAAATTGCATTAGCGATGTTTACGAGAATGACTACACTTTTCCAAAGGGAGTGTTTCATTAAAGTCAAACTATTTCAGTCAGAAGGGAAGAAATGTGCATTACACCAGGTAACACGTAAAAAACAATACACAACGTTTCGGGATCTGTAATCTGATCCCGTCCTCAGGTGAAAAAACTTAACTAACACATTACAACTAACAATACACAAACGCCCAACCTAAGTTGGGATACACCACAGGAGGTAGCAGTCAAAAATATGCACTGTATAGCAGTCCCAAGTCATGATACAACATACAAATAATGACCAATCACAAAACACTATAATCTATAATACCCCCGCCGCGGCAAACCTGCAGACTAAGCGAATTTCAACTTATATGATTACATTTTTACTAAAACATTTCCATAAATAAGACATATTTATTCCCAATTTAAATAACATTAGATTTAACAAGTGCTTAGGTTTGCTGCTACGGGGAAGGTAAAAAGTGTTTTTTACCATATGTCAATAGTATAGGATGAAATAAATAAATTTGCAAAATTTTATCAATATATATCCATGAACAAGTAAACTACAACAGTTTTCATTTTCTCCATAAGATTAACATGGGAATTTTAAATTACACTTTTTCTAATTTTCTCCGTGACTGTTAGGCATACAACAGCGCTTTAATATACTAAATTATTTTTTTTAAGCTCTACAAAATGGTTGAGAGATAAATTGCAATTTTTTTTGTTTTTAGGGTAAAAAATGGGAAAACCCTTGTTCCCATGGTCCGATTATGCCGGTTCGCGAACTCGTTCGAATAAACGTAAATTTACACGTTTGTACCAAATTTCATTAAAATCAGATCATTTTTGCTCGAGTTATCGCGTTAACGGACACATATATAAATAAATAAATAAATATATATATATATGAATTTACGGATGGTGTTTTTGGTCTCTGGGGACCTCAAAACAAAAAAGTAAATCGGTCCCGGGTCTAGGTGTTACCATGAGACCTACGGTAATAGCTCATTCCCTATATGGAAATTCGCTAAAAGGTGTAACGTAAAAAGCTCACACAATGGAACACTAATAGCACCGTTCGCAATGACTCCACCTAATTCCTTAATTACTCGGCTATATATTAACTAGATGCATTTTCTTATAAGAAAAAAATATATTATTACGAATACATTTGGTTTAAAATGTAAAACACGGCCTCCAAACGCTTTGGGGTTCGTCCGATAGGTTGCGTCATAATTGCTGCGCAGTGCTGCTGATATCGGCACAACTGTTAATAAGAACTGAATAACTGGCATAACTGAATAAGAATCTGTTACATAATCATATTATAATGACCTACAACTTTATAATAATTAAAATTGGATTTTTAGTGGTAGTCTGTATTATGCATTTGATTGCGGCGAAACCCCAAGTATTATATGTATTTTGGAGGCCGTGTTTTACATTTTAAACCAAATGTATTCGTAATAATATATTTTTTTCTTATAAGAAAATGCATCTAGTTAATATATAGCCGAGTAATTAAGGAATTACACTATTATTTATCAACAATCCATACGATTTTCGAAAAAAATAGCTGTGCGATGTAGATTTTAGCGAATTTCACTATAGGGAAGTAGCTATTACCGTAGGTGGCACGGTAAGACCTAGACCCGGGACCGATTTACTTTTTCATTTTGATGTCCCCAGAGGCCAAAAACACCATTCGTTCAAATTTTTATACATGTATATATATATATATATATATATACGTCCGTGAACGCGATAACTTGAGTAATTTTTGTCCGATTTTGATGAAATTTGGTTTAAAGGTGTAAAGCGGGATAAACTTGAATGAGTTCGCGAACCAGCACGATCGGACCATGGGAACAGGGCTTTACGGGGGGTTTTATGGGGTAAAAATTGGTTTTTCTCACTTTTGACCCTCAAAACACAAAATTTCCCGATTTCTCTTTAGACCTTTTTAAAGAGCTTAAAAAAACAAATAATTTAGTATATAAAAGTATTTTTGTTCGATTATTAGTAACGGAGAAAATAAAAAAAATTGTAAATTTAAAATTCCCATGTTATTCTTATGGAGACTATTGTCAAATGTTGTAGTTTGCTTGTTTATGGATATATTTTGATCAAACTTGGCAAATTTATTTATTTTGTACTAAGCTATCAATATTTTTCTCAAAAACACACTTTATTACTTTCCTTGTAGCAGCAAACCTAGGTACTCGTTAAACCTTATGTTATTAAAATATATTTAACTGAAAATCAATTCAGACAAATGGAAATTCGCTTAGTCGGCAGGTTTGCTGCGGCGGGGTATTGTTAAACTTATTATTGTTATAACTTTTTTATTAGTTAAGATACAACTTTTTACCCAATGACCTTTTATATTGGTAATATTTTTTGAATTAAAACTACGTTTTAACCGATGTCCTATCTCGTACCGTTCTCGAGCTACAGTCGTCTCGATGCATAGCGCGTTCCGCCATCTTTGCCCCCCTCCCCCAAGTTCTCGACCACCTGAAAAGTAGGCGACATGCGTATTTTTTATCACCACAGTCCATATTACAACTATCAGCAAAGATATTTGATATTACTTCTTTGCGACACTCACAAATTAATTCTACTTTCGGTTAAAAAACTACACGAAAAGTCCATTTTTACATATTTTATACAATAACTTGTTTATTTATAGAGATACGACCCCGGGCCCAATAACTATTATTTTTGTCCACATTTTTAGAATTCCAACGACGTTTTAACCGATGTTCTATCTTTTACCGTTTTCGAACTATCAGCGTTTTAACGCATAGCGCAAACCGCCATGTTTGCCCCCTCCCACCCCACCTTATCGACCACTTTTGAAATAGGCGACATACGTAATTTTGATCACCACAGTCCATATTACAATAATCAGCAATAACATTGCGTACTACTTTCATGCATGCTCAAACCCCCTCAGCTCCTGGACTAACCAATGAGACTGATGACATCGGGATCAGATTCCAGATCCCGAAACGTTGTGTATTGTTTTTTACAACCGTGATGGAAAATGTCCGCAATAAACCTTTGAACAACATAAACTCACCATCCCCAACAATGAACTTCAAACAAAGAACACAAGTAAGAGCCTCGCACAATCCAAAGAAACCTAAAAAAAAAACTGTTAAGCCGTTCCGTAAAAACATCATACCATTATTGACTTTGAATGCATGATTAAACACCTTTTTATAATAATAATAATGCAAATATTTTCTTTTTAATAAAAATCCTTTAACTTATTTGAGGAAATTGTATTGGTTGGACAATTTAAGGGGAAATTTTAACTAATCATATAACAATTATAATAACATTACTAATGGTAATTAATTAATTTATAATAACATGAATAAAAAATGTCTAAGCTTCAGGCGCTTACAGTTAATTTTATTTTAACCACCTATATTATTGTAAGGGAACACAATTTTTATCCCAGGTTAATAAAAATGCGGCCTTTCCAAAAATACCCTAAAATAATTACTACTGCACCAAAGTTTTATTCATTTATTAATTTTAACGGATATCTCCATTTTACAAAATATATACAAACAAATAGTACAAAACACAGGATGGCTTATAATGTAACATCCCAGACAGCACAGAGGTATCTATAGAATATATTATAAACATTTCACTCGGATATTTAAGATATCTATAGATGATCAATATCCAGATATTTATATTTGTTAGATATTGTGAAGAAGATTAAATGTCACTAATTTCAACTTTCAACAGATAATAGATTTACAATATCTTAAGAACTTCTAAAACTGAATATTATCATTGACTTTATATCTACACTTTATAATGTAGATAGATATAAAGTCAATGATATTATACAGATGGGGGGCCACCAGTTGACCGACAAGATACTTGGTCGTCTTGCCACTAGACCGTCTTTTTTAATTAAATAGATAAATACTGAGAACCAGTACGTCGACAAGTTATTTCATCGTCAGTCCAGTTGACCGGCCTGTAAATCTAAATTATTATACACGAGAAACCAACTTGTCGTCAATCCTCCCGACCGACTTACCACTTGCTCGTCTTTTAGGTGGGGATGTGTTGAGCGGCAGTGCCAGCGGCGCGGGCAGCTGTGGAGGGCACTGCAGGCGTACCAACTTCTGTATCTTGTAGCGGCGGTTTTCATTCCGACGATTTTCAGCTATCACAATGCAGCGGACTAGCGAGGTCCGCAGCATAAAAATGCAGCTATTTTTATTACGTGTAATTGTTTGTTTCTCAATCGATATTTTGTTATACACAGTACAGTGAATATAAATAGGCCTATATTAGTTTACTTCAATGAAATAAATGTTTTATTTAGCTAAATAAATAAAAATACGCCGATTGAACAAATAAAATTGTTACAGACAACAGGAAGTCCTTAATATGATCAAAAAAGTGTTTATCTTTATTAAAAAATTACTGAAATTTGTAAACTTACTGCTGGCGACAAGGGTGGTGCCATGCATAGGTTTATCAATAAATAAGATAAACATGGACAACCTTATGCAGCTATAAGTCAGGACACATTTGTAGAAACATTAAAATGCATAACCAATTTATGAAATATGATAAAATATTTACAGGAAATGTTGATTACTGTATATACATCGTGAGTATCTCCAGCAGTTACACACTGGTGATCTTTGAGTTGACTCTTTTAAACTCATTGAATATTACTTTTTTCGTTTTGAAATAAATTCTGTAATACTTTGAAATTGCTCGAATTCGAGCAACATGTACACGAGTTTGAATATTAAATTAACTAACATATTTATGTAATAGGAGGGTCAAATATTGTGAACAGTGGTGAGGTAACTACCGTTACATTTATTCAATTGAGAGATAAATACAAATTGATAATACCGGTTATTTAAAGCTTTGTTGTCTATTTTTCCCTCTCTTAAAAAAATAAAATAAAAAATGAATTTAGACTTTTGGTGACATTAGTTTGTACTATTTCTCCTTCAATGACACTGCTGTCTTGGTAAGCAATACTTATCTCGGTAAACTATTTATTTGCTGAAGTGCACAGTGTGCTACTTAGCCTGAGAAACATCTTTTGTTTTATGATTTTGTTGTAGGCCTATTGAAAACCTTGTCTAGAAGGAATTCCCATTGCCTGTGTTACCGGGGAGAAGTTTTTCTTAGTAAAGTCTGTAGACGTCTTCGGTTTTACCATAGGTTTTACACAGAAACATGTAATTATAATTGAAGAAGTACATGTTTTATCCTCTCACGTTGTTGCATGGAAAATACTATGGTGATTCAATTCTGTGTACTTCAATTGTCTAACTGGCCCTAACTGACGCATCCTTGTTCTTTTTTTTACTAAATAATGTAGTCTTTACTTCCGTGGATCTTTGCGTTTTATTGTGTAACTGTCCTCAAGTAAGTCTGTGTTCTGAGTAAGTACTTCAAATGCACGGCACTACTGTATATTCAGATTTTCTAATGAACTAATATAAGGATAAAAGGAGTATAGACATGTATGTATGACAGAGTATGTCTACTCCTTTTATCTATGGTACTATTTCCAAGTTCATCTGGACGACCCTGCAAATCGTTTCTAGTAAAAAAAAATTATTTGGTTTATGTTTATGAACTTGTATGAGTGTTGTTAACTAAAGCTAAATTCACATCAAATTAATTAATTTAATTTATTTTAATAGTATTTCTAATTAATTTCAGTTTTAAGAACATATAGTAAATAAATCCTTGTTGAAACGGCTGTACTATCCATGCAATTATTGTCAAACTATATGTTCAAAGATTCCTGGACGGCAATGTTATAATACTAGTTGGAGCAGAGGTACTGGATCTAGGGTTAATACAGTTTTGTGACGTAAGGTATATCACTGCAGAAGTAGTTAGCTCAAGAATTATGACGCGGATGACAAAGATTGGTAGTTTTTGCTATAATAATCAAAAAAATTATCAAACCCCAAGTACATAAAATCATTCACAGTTTTTTTTTTCACAGTATATTGAATAGCCTGCAGTTAAGTTCACTCTAATGAAGAATATAGACGTGGCCAGAGTTCCAAACTATTTAAGTAACAACTGTTTACATGAACTGTCCTAGTGTGCAATGTACTTATTGAATTTTCATTAGTAATATATCATGGCTATATCGTTTATGTAAAAGTATCAAAAGATAGTAAAACGAAAACGAAACAATCAACCAAGACCAGTGACCGAAACAAGTGTCGAGCTGGTGGCGCCGCGCCTACCTCGGGATTCCCCGAGGGCATTAATTCATCTTTGAAGTAACACCGGTAACACTGACTCACTGGCCGACACGGATACCCGCCTACCACCCCCTTTGTGTCGTCACCCTATGACCACCGGTCGGTCGGCCACCCATCCAAGGAAACTCTAGACATCGGCGGCTCTTTGTCGTTCGTTGACCAGCGTATTTTCTAGAGTTGAATGTATACCCTCACTCACACCAGGGAATAAGTAAACTGTAGTAGTTTTCTTGTTTATGAAAATATTTGCATCAAATTAGAAAAAAATCATTTATTTATTTATAAAATGTTATTATTTTACACAAAAAAACACACTTTTACCCTCCCTGTTGCAGCAAACCTAAGTACTTGTTAAATTTATTCTATTTCAATATGGAATAACTGTGATATTTTCAAGAAGTCATTTTAGTGTAAATCCAATCAGGCAAATAGAAATTTGCTTAGTCTGCAGGTTTGTTGCGGTGGGGGTATATTTCGTCATAAACCCTTTTTTTCCACTTAAGAGTCTTCAATAGTAAAGTGGCAACTAAAACGCGACTCCAGCGACCCAATTCTGGCGGCGCTCTAGAACTACCCGAAGGCCTTTTCCGGTATTACGCGTGCCGCATCACACAAGTAGTTTTCCCGCGCCCCTATTCAAACGCTTGTAGGCGAAGAAAAAGAAAGCGAGTTGAAGACCGAGGCTAGGTCGACCCGATCGACTTCGACAGCTGTTTTACTCTCTCTCTCCCTCTCTCTCTCTGTCTTTGGATGTGTAGGGTTGGCGAGGGTTGTAAAATTGCTGAAAGTGAAAGGGACGTGGCTGGCGCTACGTTCCTAGTTTTTGGCCTCTTGATGCTAACACTGGGTCGGCTATACTCGAGATCAAACAACAGCGTGTGTTTAGTACAAAATTGGGTCCACAGTCACATCTATCTATATCTATCTATCTATATATTAATAGGCAAGCATGTTTCTTTAAAACCTTTTTACTCAGCTCGTGTGCATCGCAGAGAAAATCTACGCATACCGTTGGAAAGATATTTTCCTGTAGAAGTGCAGAATCCCTTTAAAAATTAAAATAGGCTCAAATATAAGCTCAAAAAATTAATTTGAAATTTTAATAAATTTAACATGGGCTTTATGGGTTGTCATGCTGGTTACGAAATAACAACGAAATATAAACAGACAATCAAAACAAATGGAAGAAATTCCAATCACATGTTTTATTTACAGCGTGGGGTGAAAATAGAGAAGCCTGAACCTTTTTAATCCCCATGTTAAAGTTGTCAACAGATTTTAATTAAATTCGTTGTAGTTGGTGTGAGCCACCAGCAGACTGCGCTGATCTAAATGACTAAATTTATGTCTAATACACGATGTTTTTACCAAGTCAAACTTTTTGAATGAGTTATAGCAACTGTTATGACCTATCAACTTTGTCAGTAACAAAAAATAAGGTATGTAATAGAATTTAAGACACACTTTAGGTGTCTTAAAAACACAACTAGGCCCCTACATGTTTTTAATTTAAAAAATTGTGATAGCTGGTCCATATAAATGGGATGTATACTTCAGTATCCAATAGTCAATACGTATACATTACATGTTTTTGGTCGAATTTTCGACCACTGGACGACCACTAGTACTTATTTAATACGCAAGCAGGATTTTTGTGACAATTACTCATCCGAAACTACTGAACCGATTGACATGTTTTTGGTGTCATTGGAAAGAGCGTAACGTGAAGTTGTGCAGGAAACTTTCTTTTTAGGTAAATAATTAGAGAGTGAGGCCCTGGGACCCTTTAAAGTTTCGTATTTCTCCATAAGATTAACATGGGAAACAAACATTGTTTTGAAACTCCAGCTGTTGTCAGGAATTAAATATTAATAATTAATTGCTCCCCATGGAAGCATGAGAGTTCTGTAGAGTTTAAAGTAGCCTACACCTTATTGTCTACAAATTGGCTAAATAACTTAGGTACAGTACATTATAAAAGCTGACAGACTTTTTATGTTGACTTAAATTGTAAGCTTACCATTTCCCGTCCATGGGCAGTTTGATAGTTAAAAAATAACCCTTTAAACTGGAATAGGACTGTTATGTAAATTGTGAGTATTTCCATTAGTTAATAATCTTTTAGTTGACTCTTTTAAAATCATCGGAAATTATGACTGTTATTAGTTTTTTAACAAGTCATTTGTTTATATGTAACTCCTGTACTTCTTTGCAATTGCTCGATTTCGAGCAACATGTACACTAGTTAACCTATAATTTTATACAATAGCTAAAATATTCCACATTCCAACCAAATTTCTGGCCGAAAGTAGTTTTTAATTGCATTTTAATTGAATGATTTGTAACGAATCTAATTAAACCATAACTGTGGTTAATACTTGGGACTAACAATTAAGGGACACTAGGTTTTAAATACTACAAGTGCAGAAGGGCACGGTACCCATTCGAGCCGTGTCCATATTTTGTTAAATTAATAGTAGTTTACAGCAACTGGATAAAAATTTTACAATATTTATGTAGAAATATGTGCATGATTTAGAAAGTCATTAAGCTGGAAAACTGCAATATACTACAGACTTTTCAGAGAGGTTACGTATTCATTCAGCTTAGTGAAAACATAATATAGATACGTATACAAATAAGAACTTGAACTCTTTGAGAGCCATTGAATGTTATTAGACGAAAAGGGTTGTGCATGTTTACTAGCGCTACTCAGCAACAAAAACCATTTAATTTATCTCTAAAATGTATATTCTTAAAGTGCACTGAGCAGCAGCCTAAAAAATCTATGTAACTTACCTATATAGTTACAAAATACTCAAACTCGCATTGTGACATTATAATTCGGCTAATATTTCTCCAACAGATAATTCATCTACAGAGAAGAATTTTATTGTACTCTTACCGTGTCTAATAACATCCAAAGACAAAAACCTTGCCTAAAAATGGTACCTGTCTTAACAAATTATTTGCAGTGGCCTATATTACGGACCGTGGCTCACTGGTTGGTAACATTATTGAAAATAACACGACATTTTGGCTGCAAAAATGGCCCAATTAGTAAATACTATTTAAGCAGCTACTGTCATAACAGAATGGTCATATTCCTTTTAAACTAGATCACATCATCCTTTATAAGATACGTTGATTAACAATGCATGTAAACGTCAATAAATTACGTAACAGCCAATTAATATTTTTGCTTTTTGGAAATGCCAAATTTCTATGTAATTTCCATTATTTGTTGCCAATGAAGCCACACACCCATATAAATGAGAAGACCCCTAACAGTTCAAGAATAAAAGCTAACTTCACTTCAAGTATATTCCACTACACCTAACATTCCGTAGAGAGATTATATTGACATCTTTATGAAATTGATAAGGCTGAGACAATTAACTGACATCCCCCATGTCAAGGAACTCCAGTTTTAACAGTAACCCCACAACCAATTAATTTCTCAAAACTGTGCTAGAGGGTTATTCATTGGCATAGAAGTACGATATGAACTGACGCGACGTGACGAAGGAAAAATCAAACTTACGCTGTAACTGATATACCTTCCTTTAAAGTTAAAACATGTCTTCCCAACAAACAGATATATATTTCAAATAAAATCATAGATTAATATGCATTAGGCTACACTGATGAAATCACGGAAGTGTTTAGCTACAAAAGATCCACCAATACTATTTTAATACTATTTAAAGGTTCTTTCAAAGGAAGAGATACCAGATTAACATATTAATAAAAATTCCGATTACGTACAGTATGGGAAATATTTTATTCATTGAATGATCAACTATATTTGGCAACTAACGCAATTAATATCATTTTAGCGAATTTCCCATATAGGGAATAAACTATTAACGTAGTACTCATGGTAAGACCTGGACCCAGGACCGATTTACTTTTTCGTTTTGAGGTCCCTAGAGACCAAAAACACCATCCGTTCAAATGTATATATATATTTAAACATAAATATACAGGTACATATTTATATATATATTTTTGGATTGGTTTTTCTATGATTATTCTAAAAAACTCCCTCCAAAAAGTTAACATAAAACAATATAACGAATAGAGACTAATCACACTATAACAATGGAACAGTTCCAGAATTTGTGTAAAACTGGTTTACAAATTTTTATACTGTACTGTATATACAACTTTATTTTACTTGGGGTTTTCTACGAAATAAACTAAAACAAAACTATAATGCGACAAGATGGTAAGGTCATAAGAATACTAGAATGATAAAATCGTCCATAAAACAACTACAAAAAAAAAAAAAAAAAAAAACTAAAAACCCCGCCTATGCCGTTTGAGTTCCAGTAGGGGATGGGACTGGTTCTGAAGACTCGGAGTTTCCTTGTTTGTTAGGCATTTCTAGGAAGAGGCACTTTCTAGTTTACAGCCCCAATGTGCGGCTGTTTAGTTTGATCACATTGTTGCCGCCCTTTTCGGGACACTAAATCATAATCTCTACAAAGGCAACACACAACACTACTAAACTTACCCATATTCGAAACAGATGGCTTTTAAAAACATTGGGCCCAATCAATAGATTTTAAAGTACAGAATTTAATTATGACATTTAATATGATTAAAATCTAATCTCTAATTAAATTTTAATTAGAGTACAGGTAAAATAAGCATCGCAACGTAAACAATGTCAAGTGTAAGTATTTTATGACGGTTTGCTAAAAAAATGTTAATTTAAATGTGTTAAAATTTTGGTAGCATGAACTAACGTTTCGGAATCCAGACAGATAACGCAAAACTTATACAGTACGGTATGACATCAATTCTAAATTAAATGTAACATGACTGTAAAAAATAAGATGGGACAACAACGATAATTAAGTTGTAAATAGTGATTTTGTGTTGTCTTCACTTGATGTTGATGTTCATTATCTGACAAGGTTTAAGTAATTTGTTTCTGTTTAGTAATGTAAAATGTGACAATGTTTGATTAAAACACAAGTATCAGGAGACCAAGCTTGCTCGAGGTGTCAGGTTATTTCATAAGTAGCGATGCATATTTGGCTAAATACACTCTCGCCAATTCAGTCAATACAAAAAGACTATTTTAATGCCTATCGTATTTCGTATTCGTATTTCAGGAGAAGACCTCTCGTTCATCTTGACATGCAAACACTACGTAAAATACCTTCTGGGCCGTGACAGACAGACAGACAGAAATTGAGAAAAAACACTAAAAGCTTTTTAAAGTATAAACGCAAAAATAACCGAAAATAAATAATTCTGAACAGTGTACAGACAAAACTCTAATTTTATTTGTGATCAACTACCGTACATTAAAGTAAACAAAAATCAGCTGTGTGTGGTTTCTAATGCTATTCTTATGGAGACAATGTTACGTTATATATAATTTTGTGTTGAAATTTGGGGAAATTAACTATTTTTCCCGCCGTCACGGGATCGAGTCCTTTAATTTGAGCCCTCTCCCGTCCTTCTACGACTTCCCAGTCACCCACAATTTTGAGGTAAAGACCCGCGGCTTACGTAATAACGTAATTAATATATAGATATGAGGAGTCTACTTGCATGGTATAATGTACCAATCGTAATAGATGAAATGATTGAATCCATTGCTAAACAGCTGCTTATTTGCTATAGCAGAATTGAAAACAAGCTCATTTTGATAGGTTATCTATACACAAAACCTTATTCGTTTTCTAGTTTAGTTTGTTAATTAATGATGCATATGACGAAAAATATAGTTCACCACACGGGCAATTTTCAACTCTCGCTCATTTACCGACCTCGGCTTTGCCTAGGTCGTAAAACTTGACCTCGGGTCAAAAAGAGTCACTTGAGGTCCTAGTGATTAAATATTCTAATAAGATAATTGTTTTGACGCTAATATGCAGTTTGTAACAACTGTAAAAAATAAAGATGTTTGAGTAGCCGACCCTGTAAGTCAACATAAAGTTTAAATGAGTGTTTTAAAGTTTGTTTGATATTTATGCCAATGTTAGTAATTAACAATGTTTAATATTTAGAAAATCATAAAAAATCTTACTTTAATAAAAACTATTGTTATTGTAGGCGTACCACTATCACACACTGTACACTACTGCAATGTCTTGTTTGTGTTTTTATGCCATATATTAGGGTCTTTTGTCTTATGTATCCTTTTGTGTTCCTTGTTCACTTATAATAAATCAACATTAATAATTCATTATAATTAACAAGGGAAATCTAATTTTTTAACACCTTTTACAACTAAAATTAAGTCTATTTGAATTATTAGCCAGCTGTACACTTTAATAACCACAGTATTATGTATTCGATATTGTTACTTATGCATTGTAATTACATTTTAACGTTGGTCAATTTTAGGAAAGGGTTTGTCAATCATTAAATTTTAAGTTGTTATTTCATGACAACGTAATACGAAGTTGACGTACCACTTTAGCATTGCTCTGCATTTTACCCAGAACTGAAAGAGTAATATTTTTTTTTATTACAATTAAATAATATCTTATGAACTGCCATGCTGTAATAGCTAGTTTCTGGCGTAGGGCTATGGGAGTAATAACACCCTGGATGCCCCAAACTCGTGCCGATTATTAAGTATTGTGTGAACCCAAATCAGCTATTATTATTTCTTTTTCTTCGCCTCCATACTAGGTACATGGCTAAAACCTTCTTTTGCCGTGGTGTTAGCATCGCAACTACTGAGCCACAACTGAACAGAAAATAATAAATATTCAGGCGTGAATAATATTCTAATTAATAACTATAAACTTTTTAAAACCTCATACCATCAAAAGAGTACTAGTTCCATGTGTATAGTACTAGGAGCAAGGTAATAAGAAAAAAAACCTATAGTTTACCCAAGAATTGAGAGTTTTAAAGCAGGAAAGAGCTAAAGACCACCTACAGTGACAGTTCCATGTGACGTCAGGCCTCTGCCAGACCATAGGACACTACAACATACAACCATGATATGAGTCATGATGACATACTGTTTTTTTGGTCAGATATTGTAGAGATTTAAATCATATACATTGTATACTTATTCCCATACTGATGGGTTGAGGCGTTCGAAAGTTATGGGACTTTGAAATCTCAAATTTAGACAACTTTCTTCACCCAGAAAATCATATTTTCAGTCTTACAGTATTTTCAATTAAATTCTCAACAGTTGTTACAATTTGTCCTCTTGATTTAATGTTTAAAGGTATTTCAAACCTACATCCTTATTCCTTATTAAGTAAAATTCAGAGACATGCCGGGAGACAGCTACAGTATAGTGTAAGAGTTCCTTATCTATTATCAGGCTCATGTAACCTATATCCTTGTCCTTCTACTGTCTGTGCTGTAGTTTGGCCAAGTTCATACAGCACAGGTCAGTTTCATACAGCACGGACAGGATATAGGAATATTCTCAAGTCATTAATTAAACAAGCCAAGTACAGTTTTTTCAAAAATAAAATCGAAGATGCAGACGGAGACTCCAGAAAATTGCGGCACATCGTAAATAAGGTTGCAGGACGTCCAAGTAGGAAGAAAAAATTCCCAATAGAAGCATTCTGCGCGCACGATGGCACTGTCACCTCTGACCAGATAATAATTGTATGCAATAATTTAGATTCAATTTAATTATTAATTAAATTAATTTAATTATTAATCATTCCCTAAGACTTTTGAAGCATGGCTTTGCATGATTCCATATTCACTTGACATTTCGCACCCTCCAACTTGCCTCCACTTCCTCTACGTCGTGGACCTGTTTCCATCATTCCCTAAGACTTTTTAAGCATGGCTTTGTATTATTCTATAGTTACTTGACATTTCCCACACTGCAGACCTTTTGCCCTTGCAACTTGCCTCCATTTCCTCTACGTCGCGGACCTGTTTCTATCATTCCCTAAGCCTTTTTAAGCATGGCGTTGTATAATTAATTACACAGTCACTTGACATTTCCCACACTGCACACCTTTTGCCCTTGCAACTTGCCTCCATTTCCTCTACGTCGTGGACCTGTTTCCATTGTTGTATATTTCCATAGTCACTTGATATTTCCCACACTCCAGACCTTTTGCCTTTGCAACTTCCCCTTCACTTCCTCTACGTCGCGGACCTGTTTCCACCATTCCTCAAGCCTTTTTAAGCATGGTGTTGTATATTTCCATAGTCACTTGATATTTCCCACACTCGAGACATTTTGCCTTTGCAACTTGCCTCCACTTCCTCTACGTCGTGGACCTGTTTCCATCATTCCTCAAGCCTTTTTAAGCATGGTGTTGTATATTTCCATAGTCACTTTATATTCCCCACACTCCCAGACCTTTTGCCCTTGCAACTTCCCTCCACTTCCTCTACGTCGTGGGCCTGTTTCCATCACTCCCTAAGCCTTTTTAAGCATGGTTTTGTATTATTCCATTGTCACTTGATATTTCCCACACTCCAGACCTTTTGCCCTTGCAACTTGCCTCCATTTCCTCTACGTCGCGGACCTGTTTCCATCATTCCCTAAGCCTTTTTAAGCATGGCGTTGTATAATTCCATCGTCACTTGACATGTCCCACACTCCAGACCTTTTGTCCTTGCAACTTCCCTCCACTTCCTCTACGTCGTGAACCTGTTTCCATCATTCCTCAAGCCTTTTTCAGCATGGTGTTGTATATTTCCATAGTCACTTTATATTTCCCACACTCCAGACCTTTTGTCCTTGCAACTTCCCTCCACTTCCTCTACGTCGTGGGCCTGTTTCCATCACTCCCTAAGCATTTTTAAGCATGGTTTTGTATTATTCTATAGTCGCTTGGCATTTCCCACACTCCAGACCTTTTGCCTTTGCAACTTCCCTCCACTTCCTCTACGTCGTGGACCAGTTTCCACCACTCTGATACGTCTCAGGAAGCAAGTGATACAAAATATGCCACAGAACATGAACAAGACGCAAGTGATACAACTTACTACAAGAGAGCTCAATGACGAAACTGACGAAAAATCCAACGCAAAACCTGGTACATATATATATATATATATATGTATATATATGTATATACTAGCTGTTGTACCCGTGCTTTGCAACGGGAAGAGGACACAAAATACAAACATTTTGATCTTTACATTTGTTGTATAAAAAAGTTACACATATAGGCTACCACTTTTAGAAACAAAATTTGGCTGCACTTTTAGTATCTGTCCTACACTCATAACAATGAAAAATATCGATATAGGCTATGGATTATTCTATATATTCATTGAAATTAATAGTACTGTACCCTGTCAGTAAACTTTATAACTTGTTAATGCGAATTTAATATCACAGAACCAACTTGTGTATTTGAAACAGCTGACGAAATTCTTTTATTCGTTTTAAATATTACTCATAAGGTTAACATGGGAAATTCCAGAGCCACTGGGGCGGAGCCCGAACGGACTTTTGAGATAAGAATGCGTCTATATGTTAATCGGGAATGTGAGCTATCATCACACCAAATGTCAGCCCAATCCGGCCAGTATTTTCTGCGTTTACTTGTCACAAACATACATCCATACATCCAAACTTTCTCATTTATAATATTAGTAGGATTAGTAGGATATATATATATATACCATAATACTATATAACCACACTACAAATTTAATTCTACAATATACGGTACGTAGTTTTATCCAAACAAACGATCAAAAACCCCGAATGAAATTTTTAATTGACTCAATAGTCAATGCATATAAGCGAGTCTTATCTTTCGATGCAGATTAAATAATACAAAGGCAGAGGAATGCGCGAGACCAAGGACAATGTCACGGCACGGTTGCTATAGAAACGACGCAACGAGAATTGCGCGCCAACGTCAACTTAACGCCAGACTGTGTAAACACGCCGCGTGTGTAGTGTTCGACGGAGCTATAGTACTTTCAGTTGGCAATACTGGCTTCTAGCCTCGAGTGAGGTGGTTCAACCATGAGAAGCGCCTCAAACTCCTGGGTAATCCCCGGTTAGCTCCTCCCACTCTGCCCCCTATCCCCACCTAAAAGACGAGCAAGTGGTAAGTCGGTGTGGAGGATTGACGACAAGTTGGTTTCTCGAATATAATAATTTAGTTTTACAGGCCGGTCAACTGGCCTGACGATGAAATAACTTGTCGACGTACTGGTTTTCAGCATTTATCTATTTAATTAAAAAAGACGGTCTAGTGGCCAGACGACAAAGTATCTTGTCGGTCTACTGGTAGGCTCCCTATACAGATATCTGCTGACAGATCACAAAAAAATATAATAAATACATAAAACACAAAATAATGAAGATTTAGTCTGAAAAGCACATTTATCAGTTGAGTATTTTAATTAAATAGTTTAAAAAAAAATTAAAAACAACTAGAAAAATTTGTTTATACCCGGATAGGTCTCGAACCGGCTTCAACTTATGAACCTCTTACCTTACCTCTGAGCTATCTGTGATTGTTGATATTACTAGTTTTCAAGCGGTTAAAGAGGAGCCAACAGCTGCAATGGTCGCAATACTTAAATATTTTTTATACTATGATTCTTTTTAGGCATCAAGCTGTTAAATTAATGGGTTTTCTGGGAGTTGGAGAGACTACTGATATCTGAATATAGATTAATTAATTACAATTAGCAATGTTATTATAATTGTTATATGATTAGTTAAAATGTCTCCTTAAATTGTTCAACCAATAAAATTTCCTCAAATAAGTTAAAGAATTTTAATTAAAAAGAAAATATTTTCATTATTATTATAAGCAGGTGTGTTACTATAAAAAGGTGTTTAATAATACATTCAAAGTCAATGGTATAATGTTTTTACGGAACGTCTTAACATATTTTTTGGGGTTTCTTACAACTTTTGGATCGTGCGAGTCTTGTCTAATTATATATTACCTGGTCTAATGCACATTTCTTCCTTTCTGACTGAAATAGTTTGACTTTAATGAAACACTCCCTTTGGAAAAGTGTAGTCATCATCGTAAACATCGTTAATGCAATTTATGGTCCACTTTGGGCTGATTAAAATTATTTGATTTTTTAACGCGTAGCACGGATTAGGGTAACGGAGACAACATACTATAATTCATCCTACCAAAATAACCACATAAAAACTACAATTAGTTTTAGTTTGATTCAGAGGTGCCCATCCCCCCTAAACCCAGAGGCGCAGTCCCCCCCCCCCCAAGCCAAAGGAGTAGTCCCCCCAATTTATGTTGTCGTCTATTTAAAACTACCCTCCCCCCACCAATTTATCTGACAATTTCCCTTTACCTCATAAAACGAGTATTTAAAGTATTTAGTAAACTTGAGGTACAAAAAACAAACTTGCTGATTGAGAATCAAAATTAAATGTTTAATAGGAAACGTCATTTAACAATACATATCTAAGTAATGGTTGAATTAGAAGTTTTTCAATTTACAAAATTCCGAATTTGTATTGTCAGCCAACATGTGCTCAGTATTGCTATAGACAACGTCTTCAACACGTTCAACAATAGGCCTATACTCGGTGAATTACTCTACTCCAACACAGTACTGTAACTGTACAATATGTTAGGTGGATTTAATGTTTAGAGGGTATTAAGAATTCAAACAGCTTTAAGTGTATTAATAATACTTTGGCAAAAGTATCTTAATTGTTTCAAAATTATAGGCAGAGTCACGAAATAAGTCAGACTTGTTGCTCGCCACTTCCAGGCTGCCTTCTACAAAAATCGCCGGGCAAAATACCATGCCACCAGAACAAAAGGTTTTTGTGACGAAGTAATCTTATAATTCATTTTGATAGCCCCAGGATTGCCTTTTATGACTAAAATGGTAGGAACGTATTTTGTCAGACAATCCGTTTGTACACAAAACACGAAACGATAACAGATAGGCCTATCAATCCACGCGTGTATATTGCCGCGGGAAGGACTGGAAGTAAACTGAATCAGGTTATGACGGAAAGACGTGGTCTCTGGATTGTCATCTGCGTTATCAAAAGCTGATATTGGACTAGTTGTAGTGACGGAGTATGTTGAAAATATAACGGGATTCATAATTGAGTTTTCCATTCAAAACTATTGACAATAATAACCAATTTATATGCTGGATATAAATGATGGTCTCGAAATTCTACAGTACTGCACGAAAGGAAATTTTTAAATACTTTGAGGAGTTTGAAATATATGAATACATAAAATTGGGGACAGCACAACATTTTTGAGTGAAAACACTCAATTAATTATGAAAGCCATTATATTTTCAATACTCTTCTCAGTCACTATAACAATAGTCCAATATCAGCTGTTGAAAAAGCAGACGACAATTCAGAGACCACGTCGGTCCGTCATAACCTGAACCCGATTCAGTTTACTTCCAGTGTTCCAGTTCCAGTCTTGCCGACGGCAATGTACGCGCGTGAATTGATAAGCCTATCTGTAATCGTTTCGTGTTTTGTGTTAAATGTTTGTAACGTATACTGACGACACCTCCAGAAGGGGATCTTTCGTAAATCCTGACTATGGTGGAGTTAAAGAACCAACAAAACATATGTAGCATGTAAAATTCTACACTGGTATGTTAAGGGTTGTCTGACAAGGTGCTTTACCATTCTTAGAAGCAATCTTAATTACGAACGGCAAAATGTTGGTGTTGATAGTGAGCTACTTTTAGTGAGAAACACTTTTTCGGACTGCTTGTACAAAATTATACAGCCATTATGACAGCTAGCAAAAATTAAATATCCCCCCCCAAAATCCCTTAAAAATAGTCCCCCCCAAAAAGTTCCCCCCTCTGGGCACCCCTGGTTTGATTAGTCTTTGTTGATTTGTTGGATGACTTTAGATCCTGTGTTTTAATTAGGCTAACTTTAACATTCAATATTATTAATGAAACAATAATGCACTTATCAGTATAATTTATGTACAATATTTTTAGGATATTGCATCTAAACATTATATAAATATCTACTGTGAAACTTTTAATAAAGTATATATTAAATATCTAAAGAATATCTTGACAGATAATTTTAGATATTTAATTACATGTAGATATCTTTAGACATAAATTTCAACCACTTAGAATATTCAATGGATATCTGGTGCTGTTAGGGATTAACAAGAGCACACAAAAAACACAGTTTTGGATTAATCAGTTAGTTATAAATTAAATATTTATAACCCATTTTATTAATTTATAAAATCTGTATCAATTGTTGTTACTGTTTGCCGTTGATTATTTTATTGCTTTTTAATGTATATCTTTCTATTGTCATCTTTGTAATCCCCTGTAATCTTTCTATTGTATATCTTTCTAGCTTTACGTAATATTATTTTTAGTCAAATCAATTAATTAATCAATGCGAAATGAGTCATGTGTAAATGGGGTTAAACTACTTAGCATATTACAGTTACCAAAGCAATGCAGTAACAAACTAAATCAGTGTGAAGTCAATGTCTTACAAAGTGAAAGACTAGAACCACCCCGTACACTCTAGATTTATTATTTGATTTGTTCTGATTAAATCGACAACCATGAAAATATACGTTTGATTCCACCTTTAATCTATTCACCTCATGTTGTGCAACTCAAAAGTTCGCGGCCGGAATTTTACCACTAAGGCCTGTCAGTTTTGCTCAGGGGGTAAAATTCCGCTACCCCCTACTTACTGTAATTAATACCTCAGAATAGATTTTCCTCCTGAAGGACCCAACGCGGATATAGTTTAAGAATAATGCCGATCCCTTGGAAAGTATTCATTGTTGATTAAGACAGATATCTCATTGTACACGAATCTTAAAAATTGTTATGTGATGTCATGATTGTACTCGGAACCGCATAAACGCAATCTGTCGAAGCATGACGTCCTCAATAGTTCCGGAAATGGCTTGAGAGGTTCACATTCAGCGAGAAGGGGAATTATTATAATTTACCAAAAGAATATTTGACGATCTGATAATATTATTGCTTTTCCTAGCCACTCGCGGACATATGCTTAGCATTATGCTGTTGCCTATATGCTAATACAATGCATGCTTTGTGGAGCTAAGTAGTTCCATAGGGCAAATAAGATAAGAATCAGCAGGTATCTATGACAAACTATTTACATTTTTCCTTTGTGAACTGACTTACAAAGAAAATTGATCCGATTTATATACGCTATTAATCAATACATCCGTTTTTAATCTATTTCTATTTGTGTTTATAATCGGGTAAATTGCGTATTTTAATCCAGTAAATGAGCCTTTGTTGATTTTTAGACCTATTGAAATTAACAAGTTCAGTGATTTCAATTGATTATTGAGTTGGCGGAGCAAACCTATAGATTTAAACATCTTCGTAGTTGATGTTTAAATCTAGATGAAAACATGATGTAAGCTTATCACACACGTGTCCAAATGTTGTTTCAACTCTCGATCGTTAAACTAACGTTAGTGTAGGAAAGGCTCACTTTATGTCATTGGGATGAAATTTAATATTGTAAATTAAGTATAGGTTTCCTCGCTTGTCTAAACAACCAAGGTTAAAATTTGTTGGCTCAAAAACAATTTTGGCATCTTGGTGCAAACACACATTCATTTATGATTGTCTGGGAACGTCACAGATACATCTAATCTTCTAACTGACTGCCTCTGTGACAAAAACCATAACATAAAGGATTTCCTCACTTCTTTGACCACTGATCACTACACGATGTACCCATATCGAACATTAATCGAAATAGGTCCGCAATTTCTAATGTGAAGGAAGGAAAATGCTATACTTTCACATCGGACTTGACTGCCAGTAAGGTAACGACAGGAAATGCATCTTGGACAATGGTGAGCGTACAGCCGTCAAGTGAAGTGCACAAGCGAAGTGATGGGTTTTTTGTAGATTATTGGAGAAATAACCACCGCGCCCGGTAAGAAGCGTGAACGACGGTTACACAAGCTAGCGACCGCTGCGCCGCCGCCGGAGAAAGCAATCGTTCCGTATCCCGGGGGACGGAAGAGGTGGTGCGTTATGTATTAGCGGAGTGCAGTACTGCCGCAGTGTTTGAGAACACGATGCTGAGGCGAGTTGTGTGTTCCGTGGTTCTGGGGTTGTGTCTCGGTAGCGTGACAGGGACTGACGATGGAGCGGCTGTTAAACAAGAGGTCGAGGACATATTTCGGACTGTAGAGCGACACATGACACAGGGAGTCGAGCCTGCAAATCCCGATTCAAAAACTGTGGAGGCTACAATGAAGGAGAAGATCTTTGTCGACCATTCTGGTGAGCGCGACAATGTAGATGAACTTCCGGTCTCTCCTAAAACGCTTCTGTCTCCTGCGGCCTTCCCGGTCGGGATCATCATGGCTGACAACTTGTACCCTCTGGTCGTCGGAAAAAACGTGGATTCTGGGAAACCATTCGTAATGAATCTAAACAAACAACAAGCTCTGGTGGTCGCGAGAGCGTCGGCTGGTGCTGGTGGAGACTACAAACTGCTGATCCCGTTTCCTGTCATGGTAGGAAATCTCCCGGGACTTGTGGGTGGAAAAGTCCATGATGAGCCGACGCCGCTACTTCGTCCCTTCGCCGCCCGTGGGCCTTATCTCTCCAACAGCGGCCCTACTAAACTTCGTTCTTATGACGACAGCGAAGATGTTCTTCGTCCGCGGGATCGACCACTACATTACCAGTCCTACAGACAGTTGAGTGCGGAAGATACAGGATCGGGAGAGTATCGCCCAGCACTAACCGGTAAAAAATATTTATCTCGACCTTACAACGTTAAGCGAGTACCACAGAAAGTTTTCTATCCTCCCATCGAAAAGCCCGGTGGTAATCGTGGATACGACGGGGTTTACTCAAAACAAGGTGTGTCCCACGCCATTTCTGGTCCTAAGCCGAATGGTCCTCTGAAAAGCGTTCCCCTGGCCTATAGACAACCACCCCCGGGACTTTATCAGTACGCTAATCCTACACCGAGGTATCCTTACCCCACACGGCCCTCGGCATACCCCCCCGTCAACTACGCAGGAGCCTACGCAAGTGTACCCAAAGACTTCAGACCAAGCCCTTACCTAGGCAACATCACTGAGGACCCCGAGCCTCCTGTACGACAATACGCCCAACCACAGTCCGATCACTACGAGAACTACGACGACCGTCCTTACGACTTTACCGAGAAAGACTATATGGACTCCATAAACAGGTAATCGTCCTTTCCTGGTATCCTGTCCCTGTATGTTTGATAAGGTTAGCATTGAAATTTTAAAAACAGAGTTTAATAATTGTAGACGGATTTAAGTGTTAGAGTGCAAATATAACTATGTTTTGAAGTTTGGTTGGGTTTGGAAAGAATACATTTTTGATTGCTAATGACTAACAAAATAATGTTTATCACCCTATAGGTACGCCTAGTTTTACGGTCAAAGTTTTGTCTTGTATAATTGAGTTGTATAAGTATTCTAAATATTACTATTTATATTATATATTTACGAAACAACAGTAATTGACCGTATTTCTATAGTAGGTACAGTGCCGGTAGTACAAAGAATCGAAGTATCATCGCTGTTGCGATGTGTGTTAAAACTAGACAACAATACCAATATCAGTTTCCTAGTCTAATGTTACATTGTTTATGAAACCATTCCAACGATTTACACCATTTTCTCTACTCATTACTGTATAAAAAAAGAAAGATCACATGATATTTATAATGCTAAATCCCGGCGTCTATCCTCACTTTGTATCAGCCCTATATTGATCTCTGACGCGTCCGGGGTTATCAAGGTTAAATCCGCCATCACCAGTGGCTTTAGCTTTTTGATTATGCCGCCCTCTCTACTGTTCCAGACTAGAGTCCTCTGGGATGTGAAGGTAGGACATAAGAACACTTACATTGTATCAGTAAAATATGTGTTTTATGACTCAGTCATGGTTCACATCCCAGCATAGTTTAACTGTGTAAGGCGTATTTTAATGTTGCAGTTCCTGTTTATACTCTACCACTGTGAATTTGTAGGTTAATGTGTGTTTTTATGTTACAGTCTCTCTGCACACTCCAGCATTGTAACTCTGTAATGTGTGTTTTGTTACAGCCCCGGTGCACACTCCAGCATTGGAGGAGTCCATCATGTAACTCACCATGTGGACGATTACCTAGGCAAGATATATGAGGATATGTATTACAAAATGCCTCCTCCGCCTCACACTAGTGATCCAAACATTGATAGACAAGGTGGGTTTTATATGTTTTGAAAAACATATGGCACTTAAACTTTTATTGCCTATCTTTTTATTTGCAAAATTTCCAAGGTCGTCTGTAAATTAAGATACCCCTCGAGCTCCTGTCGCAGCTACTTCAAATCTGAGACCAACGTCGTGTTTGTTAACCAACCCCTGTTTAAATCTGTTGCCAGTAGATATGAGGATTCAACCGTGTACGTATGAAATGTGCATATGCAGTTTAGAGAATTCACAGAAATTAAATTTAAAAGTGCTTTATTGAACAATAGGTAAATATGTACATCCAAAAAGCATAACATTTTAAAACAATGGTTGATGTCTGTTTGGTTGAAATAATGTTTGCCTTCTAAAATAAAATATGTATCTTTAAAAACATTTAGCACAAAAAGAAATGAAAATTGTCCTATACAGGGTGAGTTTTAAATGAGTTCCCCCCTACTTTTTTTCATTTTTCAAGATATCATCTCCGGACCAAGTCAGATCATTGTAGAGTAGTAAATACTTCATTTTGACTGGGTATACATTTTGGCTGCCATCTTGGATCCGCCATATTGGATACAAAGTTTTTTTTCAAATGTAAAGGTAGGGTTGTGACCCATTATTTCAAACTAGAATTTTACGCTGATTACAATGTCTCAATTAGTTTTTAAATATCTTGATCCGTTCTAAAGTTATGAGGACTCTTTATACCTTTATTTTTAGCCCATTTTAACATTGTGCATTTACAAACTAAGGCCATAATCTCATAGTGGAAGAATATTAGGCAAATCGACCTAACAAATTCGGACTTAGTGGAAAATTTGCACAGTTGTTTAGTAAGCCTTAATAAAGAAAATTACAAAAGTCCCCATAAATCCCGGCTGTGATCCAGCTTTCAATTTTAATTTTTTTGACAATATTTCGCAAACTATTGGTATTAGAGAATTTTTGTAAGTACAAAAATTAAAGAACGTCTAAAAATACAACTTTTTTATATTACAAGGTTTGCTCTATCTCTATCGGTTATTGAAGTTATAGGTAAATAAATTTGCCAAGTTTGATCAAAATATATCCATAAATAAGCAAACTGCAACCATTTTATTTTCCTCCATAAGACTAACATGGAAATTTTAAATTTAGTACTAACTTTTATAATTTATCTCAATAACCGTTAGAGATAGAGCAACCATTGTAATATAAAGATGTATTTTTAGACGTTCTTTAACTTTTGAATTTACAAAAACTCTCTAATACCAATAGTTTGTGAAATATTGTCAAAAAAGTTAAAATTGGCCGCCATTTTCCAAGATAGCGGCTGAAGCACAGCCGGGATTAAAGGGGACTTTTGAAATTTTCTTTATTTAGGCTTACTAAACAACTGTGCAAAGTTTTCACTTTGTCCGAATTTGTTAGGTCGAATGGCACTTATTTTATCCCTAAAATTCTTGGACTATCAAAATAGTATTAGATAAAGATAGATAAGTACACACCACCATTCATTGTCGACCTATTTTCACTTGGTTATGACGGATGTAATTTTTTCGGCCGCCATCTTGGATCCGCCATTTTGAAATGTGACAAATTAATTTAAATATGAAGGTGGTGTTGTGACCCATCATTTTGAGCTACTTTTTTTATGTTGAACTCAATGCCGCAATCCGTTTTTCATTTGCATCTTTGGTTTTTGAAATATTGAAATTTTAAATAAGAGAATTTTAATATTTCATCGAGAAAGTTTGATAACCAAAAACGGATTGTGGCATTGAGTTCAGTATAAAAAAGTAGTTAAAAATGATAGGTCACAACACCACCTTCATATTTAAATTAATTGATAACGTTTCAAAATGGCGGATCCAAGATGGCGGTTAAAAAATTACATCCGTCATAACCAATTGAAAATAGGTTGACAATGAATGGTGGTGTATACTTATCTTTATCTAGCACTATTTTGAGATTATGGTCTTAGTTTGTAAATGCACAATGTCAAAATGGGCTAAAAATAAAGTTATAAAAAGTCCTCATAGCTTTAGAACAGATCAAGATTTTTCAAAACTAATTGCGGCATTGTAATAAGCGTAATATTCTAGTTTGAAACAAGGGGTTACAACCCTACCTTTACATTTGAAAAAAAAAACTTTGTATCCCATAGGGCGGATCCAAGATGGCGGCCAAAAATGTATACCCAGTCAAAATGAAGTACTTACTACTCTACAATGATCTGATGTGGTCCGGAGTTGATATCTTAAGAAATGTAGAAAAAAGTAGGAGTCGAACTCATTTAAAACTCACCCTGTGTCCCTGTATAATAAATAGAAGAATAATAAAACACAATTTGAGTACTTTTAACATACAACAAACCATTATACAGAATTAAGGATATCAGATAAAAAGTGAACGAGTTCCAATGTTTTATTTTAGTTTTATCTACCTCAAATTTAGAAGTGAAACTCACTTATAAGTTCCAATCTAAACTTCCAAGCTTCCCTAAGTAGTTTGTAAAGACACGCCAATCTTTCCCGTTTAGATATTGATAATATTCTACTTCACTCAAAATGTTGCTTCCTAACCAATATCTTCTAATATTACCCAACATTGGACAGACAGCAACGAAGTGAAAGGTAGTGTCGTACTCTCTAAGATTGCATAATAAGTAAATACTATTTTGTTCGGTCCAAGGTTTATAATTTAAATTTACCAGCTATGCCTTATAAATTTCTGTTCTAAAGCTATGAGGACTTTTTATAACTTTATTTTTAGCCCATTTTGACATTGTGCATTTACAAACTAAGACCATAATCTCAAAATAGTGCTAGATAAAGATAAGTATACACCACCATTCATTGTCAACCTATTTTCACTTGGTTATGACGGATGTAATTTTTTAACCGCCATCTTGGATCCGCCATTTTGAAACGTTATCAATTAATTTAAATATGAAGGTGGTGTTGTGACCTATCATTTTGAACTACTTTTTTATACTGAACTCATTGCCACAATCCGTTTTTGGTTATCAAACTTTCTTGATGATTACCTGGCTGTATTTCTACTGAAATATTCCCTTAAAATTATCAGATTTTTTTCCTACTTAAATAACATTACCTAATTTTAGTGAGTAGCTGATACATGGTTACTATTTAAATGAGCTTTGGTTTGCTGCTACAGGGAAGGTATTGTGGGGTGTTTTTTTTATTATTTTTTATTGAAATGTTGATAGCATAGTATAAAAACAAAATTGCCAAATTTGATTAAAATATATCCATAAACAAGCAAACTGGAATAGTTTATTTATTATCCCTATAAGAATAACACAGGAATTTTAATTTTTTTAGTTATCTTGCTTCGTAACTGTTGGGCATACAACAACTCTACAATATACAAAATTATTAATTTTTTTAAGTTCTACAAAATGGTTTGGAAAGAAATTATGAAATGTTGTGTTTTTAGGGTCAAAAAAGGGAGAAATAAATTTTTACCCCATAAACCCCACCATAAACCCCCATTTCCATAGTCCGATTATACTGGTCCGTGAGCTCGTTTGAATAAACGTAAGTTTACAAGTTTGTACCAAATTTAATCAAACCCGTTATTGCGCTAACAGACACACACCCACACATATATCATATGAATTTGAACGGAGGGTGTTTTTGGGCTCGGTGGTTCTCAAAACGAAAAAGTAAATCGGTCCCGGTTCTAGGTCTAACCATGAGATCTACGGTTCCCTATATGAGAAATTAGCTAAAATGTGCCAATATCTTCCAAAAACGATTTGCTTTGAGTCGATAGTTGAGGCTATATAATAATCTGTCTATAATTTGTTACGGGGCGCAAGTGTGGGATTTTATAGATATAGTCGATTCCATCCAAAAATTGATTATTAAAAGATTGTCCAGATTGCCTTCTAATACTCCTAACTAGTGTCCCTGTTGCTCGAATTCGAGCAATTGCTAAGTATAACAGGCGTTATTTTAAAACGAATAACAGTCATAATTTCTGACGACTTTAAAAGATTCGACTCGAAGATTATGAAAATTCTCAAGATGTACATAACATATCGATATAATCAACATTTCTTGTAAATATCTTATCATTGTTCAAAAGCTGATCTTGTTTTTTAGTGTTTTCTACAAATAGCCTTACTCATTTTCCATAATAACGATTATAAACTCTAAAATAATATTATTTATATTTCTTCTACTTGGTGGTGTTCTATGACTAACCTATGTTTCCATAGTTTGAAAATCGGCTCTTTTAATGATTACTAAGAAATGCAGCACAGTGTTAATTCGGTTTTCTTTATAGTAGGCTATATCAATTTATCCAGGCTCTCTCGCTTTTTTCCATTGTAGTATTTACGCCTACCCAGTACCCAAATTCAAATAGTAAATATTTCATTTCAGCCAAGTAAGTAAATGTTTGTAGCAAACTGTTAAATTGGCAAACTTATTGACTGTATACAATTAACATACGTTCTTCTTCTCACTTTAAATTTCTGACAACAGCTGGAGTTTCATAACATTGTTTGTTTCCTATGTTAATCTTATGGAGAAATACAAAACTTTAAAGGGCCCCAGGGCCTCGCTCTTTAATTATTTCTCTAAATAGAATGTTTCCTGCACAACTTCACGTTACGCTCTTTCCAATGACACCAAAAACATGCCAATCGGTTAAGTAGTTTCGGAGGAGTAATTGTCACAAAAACATGCTTGCGTATTAAATAAGTATAATAGATTAAATACTATGTATGGAAACAGGTGCTAATACTGTAAATTGTTTTCCATACAGTACTTTAAGAACACATATTAATTACATAGAGTGTTATCTTTGCCTAATAATAGATTACCTAGAGTATTAGCAAAACAGATTAGGCCTATTAAAAAAATAATATTTTGGTGCAAACACCGAGAAATTATTAGGGAACCCCATCATGGTTTAGCAATAAATTAATAAACTTTGAAACTCTTGGATGTCAGCGCATTGGCGACACAGCTGGGATCGCTGGCAGAAACAATTAAAATCAAATGGAAGGATGAAAGTGTAGGCCGAGCTAGGACATCTGTTTACAAACAGCTATTGCGAGTCGACCTTGAACTAGGAGATAAGAGCCCCCTTGCCTTCAGCGTGGTTGAACTAATTTCTTGGGCGATTAAAGCTATATCTATTAGAACTACAAAAAATTAAAATTCCTGTGTTATTCTTATAGGGATAGTAAATAAACTATTCTAGTTTGCTTGTTTATGGATATATTTTAATCAAATTTGGCAATTTTGTTTTTATACTATGCTATCAACATTTCAATAAAAAATAATAAAAAAACACCCCACAATACCTTTCCTGTAGCAGCAAACCAAAGCTCATTTAAATAGTAACCATGTATCAGCTACTCACTAAAATTAGGTAATGTTATTTAAGTAGGAAAAAATCTGATAATTTTAATGGAATATTTCAGTAGAAATACAGCCAGGTAAATGGAAATTCGTTTAGTTTGCAGGTTTGCTGGGGTGAGGGTATTTATTAGTTATCAGCCTGTCCACAATTAAATTTAGAGGATATTTACCCATTTAAAATTTTTCTTTTGAAGATCGAGGTCCATGATAGCGAGCTTGTCAAATTGATTTCTAAATATTTGTACTTTACTATTTAATGTTTTCCCCTTTACAACAACTTCTACTTTTTTAAATCTTTCCACCATTCCTAAATATCATAATTTTAGATTTCTGTAAATTAACGTTAAAGGTTTAATGTATTACAATTACAATAAGCCTCTAATTTGTTTATCATGTGTTGAAGGACAGTTCCCGTCGGGAAGAGGAGTATAGGCCTAATGTCGTCGGTGTACATTAATAAATTTACTTATCTCCACTAAAGCTACACCCTCCTCCTAAAAAAGCTTATGGCAAATCATTTAAAAATAGGCAAAAAAGGGTAGGTGAGAGATTACATCCTTGCCTCAGACCTGTCCTTGTAACAAAACTGTTTGTAACTCCTTGCATACACACACCAGCAAAGTATCTTCATCAACTTCTAATACATTAATCACGCTCGTAGACAATCCCAGTGTTGACAGTTTCAGTTTGTAACAGAGACTTGCAGCCAATCGTATCAAATGCAGAGCTAAAATCAACAAAAAACAGTTAAGAACCTTCTGGTAAATATTTTAGCTACAAAATTATGAAAAATAACCTCTGTAATTCTCCACTACAGTGTGTATACACCTGCATATAGCTGGCGCACGGGCCTATCAGCTATCCGGGTCGGTCCTTATCTCCCCTTGGCGCTCGCAGCTGTTACCTTGACGAATCACCAACTAGCACCTCCAATACAATTGCAATTTTTTTATATTCCTTATAATACCTTCATAATATTTGTAAAATACAAAAAATATAAGAAGATTGTTAATAAATATTTATTTTTGATATTAAATAAAAATTTAAAAAGTGGTCGAAAGTTATCTTTTTAGCCATATTGTATTATGATTATGCTTTGATACTATTGTACTCGTATACTTTGTATAACATCCTAATCTAGAGACGGTATTTAATTTTTTGATTACTTAGAAAAAGCTTATCACAAGCTGACCTTCCAATTAGAATCCTCCATTGTCAAACAATTCTAATAGCTTATTCCCCTTGCTGTTTAACGTTTTGTCCTTTGAATGTCTACCCCTAACTAAATAAATATATACACTTTTACCATTTACAAAACCCTGTTCTTCACCTATTTGTCCATTCAGACCTTCAAAAAATATTAGATTCCTTATTTCACTACTATTTAAATATTCAACTATTTTGCTAAAACTCTGTTCCCACTTATTGTACTTTAAATATAAAGGTAAGGTTCCTGTTCATCAACAAAAGACAACTTTTTCTGAAAAGATGAATTCAAATTTAACCCAATAATATCACCTCCGTTTTATCTGCCAACATTACCTATCCTTTCAGCAAATTTAATAAACAGCTTCAGACCTAACCGCTTAATTTATCCCTAATAAAAGATTTGTCTGGTTTAACTAAAGATGTTTCAGCTAGGAAAATCATTTCGTATTTACATTAAAAATCAACTAAACTGCCATCAATAATTTTATTTTTCAGTCCTCAAATATTATATGAAATTACCTTAAGGCCTCTTTTATGCACGAAGTTTTCCGTCAGACGGAATCCATTGGGCGTTCCGTCGGGGAGTGTATTAACATGGGATCAAATGGGACCCTTTTATGCCACGGGATTTTTTTACTACACACAACCTTTTTTTTACTTTTGCCATTGCCCCAAACGAGACTGGTAAGTCCACAACCAGCACCATACAAAACTTTGTGCGATGGTTTGAGAACCACAGAAATCTTATCACAGAATCTTATACTTGGCGGGAATAAGGTAAATTTTCATCACAAGGTAGTGTAAGATATGACAAAACTAATTGTCCTGAATACACATTTCTTATTACAAACCAATTATTAATATTTAAAAATATTAAAACATAGTTTTAACATTATTTTAAAAGTTTGGATAAAACAAATAGGAGAAGAAACAAACTGAATGGTTTAGCTCCTGGTGGGTAATATGTTTATAGTGCCAATGGTATTAATTGTTTACCATCCGTCAATCAACAGGCAAAAATGTCAAGCAGGTTGATAGTTTGAGAGTTCTACTTCTTCTGGAAATAATTAATAAATGCTTAAATATATGTAGTATCACAGAGAGACACCTTACATTTATAATAAACCATCTTTTGTGCAATTTTTTAATGATGAGTTTTCAACCTGATGTGCAGGAAAATATGAAATCCCTTCAGCAAGCAACTATGTCAAAGTCTCAGCAGTTCATAGCCAAAATAAGACTGAAGCTTCAAGCCCAAAGACTGAAGCTGTGCAAGTGAGGCTTGGCAGTAGACCCGTTGCAGCCAAGAAGCATACCAAAATCAGATAGTCTACAGGGACTATTTATATATACTGTAGATTATTACAAATGTGGTTAATCATTGTTGTTGATTGTTTTGTTATTTAGTTTTATGCCAATTTTATAAAATGTGTTTAATTCAATAAACAGATCAGTTTACTTGTGTATTACCTGTGATGTATCGGATTAGGAATAAAAAATTGTTAAGTTTCAGATAGTCTTGGTAAATTCAAAAGGTTGCTATGTAATTTTGTATTACTTTCTCTTATCAATCCCTTTTTAATATTTCATTTTTGAAAGGATTGAGAATTTTGGTTTTATAAGTTTCTGTATACAAGGCCTATTAAGAAGGTCTATTGAGAAAAAAGAACGTTTTCGAATAAAATAATAAAAATTGTACGACAAAAATTATATACATTTAAAAGAACCACTATAATACTACTTTCCTACATAGCCCAAACAAATTGAGGCACCTCTATAGACTGTAGTAATTTAGTCTCACAGTTGACACATTTCACTTAAATGTCAACAGTTAAAATCCGATCCAATATGAATCACCATCAAGGAGGTGACCAAAAATGTCAAAACTGTCCCCTTTTGCTGATCCTTATAGGGGTTGGGGTAGGTCACATCTTACAAATGTTGTGGTAGCCTTGCTATTTAGTGAGAATAAAAAAATAACAAATAAGTCTGTGAAACCTATTGGAAACAAAACAAAAGCTTCGTTGTTGAGAAATAGCGATTTTTGACAAATATTCTCATCTTTAGCAACCAGTTCAACTGTTCAACTGTCATATGCTCTGGTGTCCACTGTCCACTCTACTCTTTGTCAGAACACTAGTTCAGGCATTTTTAAACTGAAATAATACACCATTACTGTATTTGAGAAATGTTCCATGCAGAACGTTCTCGAGGTGCTTGCATTTGGTGATGTGGTCCACTATTGTAATCTGGTTGTGGGCATTCTCCAAACTTTCTTGAATGGGAATTTATATGCCCCCAAAGCATGGTACAACTTTTCTCTTCATGTTGTATTTATTTCAAATTAAATACTAGAAGAAAATTATGACAGAATATTTGAGATGCAAGTAAATGTTTACTTTTCTAATCAATGTACTTACATGAAAATGAGGATTTTTATTCCTTTCTCTTTTTATGGTGTTTCCATTCTGTTATAAATATATACCTAGAATACATTTATAAGAGTTATTGTTAGCACAGAAAACAAGACCTTTAGTGTTTTAAAAACATTCTAAAGCAGCCCAAATGAACATAAATATGAGTAATCAATTGTTTTTAAGACACATTTTCAACTGTTAATTAATATGACAAAACTTGGCAACAGTTTCGTATCTGTTTAATAGTTGAAACTTGTACTAAAACAACTTCTACATCAGGGTAGGCTACAATGTTGTTACCCTAGTAGCACAAATATGTATTTTTTAATATTTTATATATTCAAAGTTGTATTTGGTAGAACCTCGAATAAAATATATAAATAATATATCTTTAATAATAGTTTGATATATTCAAATATATATTTAAAATATTACCAAAAAACAATGCAAAATATCAATTAAATATAAGTTTTGAATATATAAAATAGATTCATAATATATATTGATGAAATAAGTATAGAATCTATAATATACATATTTAATATGTTAAAGTTGAGAATATTTTAAATATATATATAACATATTTTTGAATCTACGGTATATTATATATTTAAAGTATTTATAAATATATTTTTAAACACGTCAGATATGTTTATTAATAAAATTATAATATATTTGTAGAAAATATATAATTCATTATGATTAGCAAATAAATAATTTGCATCTTTTTTATAGCGTCTATCAATTTATGCATGAATTTTTTGTATGATAATTGCTATTGTGAAAGCGTTAATGTTAAGTAAATAATAATACATACTCTGAATGGTGTCACTCTATCATGCACGTAAAGAAAAAATTACGCATATAGTTAAGAGGCAGTATACATGTTCGACAGCTACATGTGGGTTAAACAAAAAAAGTGTTGATGGGTTTTATTTTTTAATTGCAATATGTGAAAATGAATGTGATCATAGAAATCTCGAATGAAAAGGGTGCTAGTGACTATCGACCTTTTAAGAAACTAATTACGGTTGTATATGACGTTCTAAAAATAATTATTTTATTTACTTATGTCATAAATTACATAATATTTGTCATAGTATTTAAATTAATTTTTGTAGTTTACTGTATTTGTATTCGTGGGGACTACTCACTATTCACTACAGCACTATTCAACTCAACTACTTTTTACATCTACATATAAGTATGGGTCTAAAATGCCTAGATTTTCTGTTTTTTGGTCTTTTTCCGATTTTAAAGAATTATTTTCTATCTTGGGAATTTTTTGAGATAGAAACTTCAAAATTAGTATAGAAGTGCATTTTAGTAGTTAAAAAGAGGCTTACGAAGTTTTGTTCCAATATCTCAAGCTGTTTCAATATGGCGGTCATTTAAAATCTTAAATGCCAAATTTCATGAAAACCGTAAATATTAAGGTAATAATTGTTCTAAATTTAAAAAAAAGATATAAAATTTAAATCCAAATCAAATGAGACCTTGTTTGTTAAAATCGGATGACAAACAACCGAGTTATCAGTTTTTTTCTACATTCGGTTTTGCAATTAATTTAATAGGACTTCCATATTGTTTATTGTTATTTTACAGAGCAGTATGATAGTCCTATTAAATTAATTGCGTAACTGAATGAAAAAAAAACAAAAAAAACGGATAACTCGTTTGTTATCCGATTCTATCAAACATGGTCTCATTTGTTGTGGATTTAAATTCTCTGTCTTTTTGATATGTAGAACAATTTCCTTAATATTTACGGTTTTCACGAAATTTCGCATTTAAGATTTAAATGACTGTCATATTGAAACGGCTTGAGATATTGGAACGAAACTGTGTAAGCTCTTTTTACCTACTAAAATACACATTTACACCAATTTTTAAATTTCTATCCAAAAAAATGCCCAAGATATAAAATAATTCTTAAAAATAACAAACAGAACGACGAACAGAAATCTTGGCATTTTATGTTTGTCTTAGCCCAAGGAACAAGTCCACAAAATATGTCCAGACAATTTGGAAACACCCTGTATATACTGCACTGTGTATACCTATTGGTTACTGGGATATTAAAAGTGCTGAACACATAGTGATAAACTATGTTGTCCAGTACGTACAGTTTCAGAATTATTTAATAAGCTTAGTACTACCATTGACTTTATATCTATAAAGTCAATGGTACTACGTCACACTTTTTATCGTCTTATATAGGTACTGTGCTGGCTGTAGGATCAATGAATGAACATTTTGATTTGTAATCATAATGCAGTAAAACCATAATAATTAGTGTGAAATTGTTTCATTATTCAATTTTATACCGTTTTATAAATATAAAACTTTATTCTTCTAAACTGAATAGCACACAATTTCTTGAGTGGCAAAATCAGTAAACCTTTCATCAATGATCTCAGAACTCAAAATACGGGACTGAAAAATCGAAACTAATAATGGAAACACATCAAACGGTGTAGTAACACTTCGGCCAAACTAAAATTTCTTAGAAAAACAGTAACACTTTGTCCCACTCGCTTTTACAGTTGATTAAATAGGCCAATGGAGTAACATTTCGGCCCAACGAAAAGTTGACAAGGGTTGAGGAATGCATTTCAGAAGAGACTCATGACCTGTATACTTTGCAACCACCCTGTGAGTCGGTCCAACCGTTACCCTTTTGGAATCGGTGGAATCTCACCCCCACCAACTCCTTTGTTTACGAGGGAAGACCTAACCTAATGCCTTTTGTTAGTTTTTAAGTGTTGTTAGCTTTTTACTATCCTCCCAAATAGTTAGTGAAGACCTGTAAAATATTTTTTGGGACCAAGTGTAATTAGTGTGCAGGTAGAGAGTTGGATCGCAGGCAACATCCGAAGATTTCAGGCCAAAGTGTTACGACTCGCATCAAACTAAGGTGGAGGTAATAGAGAGATATCCAAAGCAAACTAAAAGCGGCAAACCTTATGTGCAGTAGGGGGGGGGGGGAGTGAGGGTAATATGTTTTTGACTGGGGTGAATCAAACAATCACTATGAAAAATAGCTATAATTGTGAAGGCAGTACATAGTAGACACATCTCTTTACAAAATTATGAAGAACGAAAAATATAAAATAACTGTACAGTCTGAGTGTATTAATCCTATAAGAGAAACTTAAAATCTAAGTTTAACTACAAACATTATAAATAATATTACAGATGCACTCTCAACAGCCTTAAGTACCTTACTATAGTGTGAATTAATGTCCATATAATATATACAGGGAAAATGAATGTAAGTGTAAATGGGTTGTAGAAGTCAAAAGATTACTTCCAAACCTATGAGGACTGATTGGAAAGTGACATCTACAAACTAATACAGTACGACATAAAATAGGTCTTTTCCCTTCTTAAAACACCTCCCTTTTTGTCAGTTTAATAGCATGGACTACAAAACGGGACATGTTTACTAAGTAAGTGTTGTCACTCATAGACATTTTTTTTTTAGGTCTCACACAACTTTTTGTCTGATACATCTTATCCCAGACACAAATTACTGACATTGTTTCCAAATTTTATCTAACCATTCTGCTTTGTCTTTGTCTCCTTTTTTTTGGGGGGGGGAGGAGATTATTTATTATCGTCACAAGTAGGTAATGTTATTGATCTTTAAAAAATGTTATGAATAAGTCCTATATTTAATAGCAAGTTTGACATATTATTTATTATCATGCAAACAATTACAGTTTTAATTTAGAGGCAATTGATTTTGATCAATTGTAAAAGTAAATATTTTTAAGGATACTAAACTTATGTATAGAATAAAAATAACAATTATGTTGAAAGAGCTTCCACTTTAAATATCTATAGTTTCAAAATTAGAACTCTAAACCTAGGTAAGTTACATTAAATAGGTTATTTTCTTTAGGTTACACTATATAATTTGGCAGTCAGACAAAAGGTTAGCCTGGAGAGAAAACATGACTCTTTTCAAGACTAACTTCAAATGACCATTCAAATATACTTTAATATCGATCAACAATTTGCTTTAAGGTCAATCAATTTAATATAGTCACTGTAGCGGGAGAGTAGCGGTGGAGAACATCTAGACTTACGTTCTCTATGTGTATAAGTTGTATAAGTCAATTAAAGAAGAAATTTGATTCTATAAAGCATCGCTCTATGGTTGTGTGCGTAGTTTGCTAAAGTTTTGAAGGTGCAAATAGTCAAATGGAAGGTAGCAAGATCCCTTTTCTCCCAATTTTTTCTCTGCGTTTGTTGAATGTAGGACAGCAAACTAAGCTCATTTAAGATTACGTCTACAAACATGTTCACACACGTATTGCCATACTGTAGCTCTTCTTTGGGAATTTATATGATGTCCCATCTCATAAGGTTGGTTTGTGCTACTCACCTGCACATCGTGCAACAACAGCAAATGTGTTAAACCATTAAAAAAGAGATGTTCTAAGAAATGTTATCTATTGGGTTTAGTTTTTAACTTAAATCCTTAGGACAGAATGATTAAAAGAAAAGAAATCGAGTTTAACTAATTAACTTTCTGCATATGTACTACTTGATACAATGTTGTAACTTGTGTTTTGTTAAAATTTACATGAATAAATTCTGTTGCACTATTAGTGTTTTTGCTTAGGTTACAAAAGTGTAAGAAACAAATCTTTAATGACTAAACTAAATAGATAAACACATCTAATAATTCTTTTGTCAGTTGTCATTGCTGTATTATATACTACAAACAATATATGTCAAGTTGTTTTTTTTTAGCAACATTTGTCAGGTCCGTGAAGTTGGCGTACCCATATTAGCGTATCCACTTTTGATCATTCCAATCGTTAGTTCATCGTTAGTTCTCGATAGTTCCCAAATTTTGTCGTTAGTTCTCAAAAAATAAAAAGGTTATAGCCCATAATAAGTGGGTACGCTAACTTCACACTTCCGGGTTCTAGCGCACGCCGTTTCCTGATGAGAAATGTTTACATCTATATATCAATCGTTAGTTCTTCGTTAGTTCTCGATAGTTCTCCAATATTAACGTTAGTTCTCAAAAAATAAAAAAGTTACGAGGCATACAAAGTGGGTACGCCAACTTCACAATTATAGAATTTCCAGCGGGCACACTTTTTTGAATAAAAATGCTTACATCTATATACCAATCGTTAGTTCTTCGTTAGTTCTCGATAGTT